>NW_004444218.1:1980026-1982700 GCF_000243295.1 Trichechus manatus latirostris
GATGGACGTGAAAGAAAATGAAGAGAATCCATCATCAGACAACTTGCTTGAAAAAAATGTGAAAGGAACTCTGCAGGCTGAAGAGAACTGATACAAGAAGGAAGCTTAAAACTTCAGATACAGGAAGAACATCAGGAATGGTTAAGCTTCTGGGTAAATGTGATAGTCTATGTTTCTCCTCTTAAATTCTTTAATACATGTATGACTTTTGAAAGCAAACATTATACCCCGTCTCAGAGGGTGGGGTTCAATTCATAAAGATTTAATACAAATGACAACTATGATATAAAGCGTGGGGCGTTAAAGAACCTGTATAGCTGTCCAGTTTTAACCTTTTAGTTCAACTGGTAAGATGCTCACTCCAACTTGACTATGAAATGATGAGTATATATAGTGTTACTCCCAGAAAAATAAACACAAAGCTATTACAAACTCACTCGGAGACATTGGGTACCTTCAAAAGTGCTATCCAGGAAACATGAAGAAAGCAGCTAAAAACACTCAGATACATGTTTTTGTGTGAATATAAATATTGCTTTCTCTTGGTTAATTGCCTAGGAGTGGGATCACTGGGACGTGTGGTAAGCCTGTCTCTCCCAGCCTGTCCTGCTTGCCACCATGCCCCTAGCCCACAGGGATCTGGGTGAACCCCCCTTCTCTTCTTAGCAGCACCCCACTCCAATGTCCCCAGGGGAAAGGGCAGGGCGACGCACAGGCACTGATCCCAAAGCTGTCATCCTGTGCAGGGGCTGCAAATCCCGGAGCCCGGCTCTCAGCAGTTAGTTCTCCTCTGCCTGCTCAGAGACCCATCCTGTCCAGTTTCTGACACACTGCTCAAGGCCGCCAGGGTGAGAGGAGCCCGCTGTCATGCCAAGAAGCTCACCTCGAGTCAAACACCTTCCACTTCCAGGGAGATGCGAAAGCGCCTGATTGTCCAGGGGATGAGCTACAACTTTTGCCGCTGAGCCTGTTCCTCGACGGTCCTTTGCTCCTGCTGCTGCACTTCACACACACCTGTACTTGCGGAACACTTTGCGCATGCGTATGTTCCTCCAGGTTCCTTTGCACTCCAGCCTGATCGGCGAGACTACTTAGCGCATGTGCACACACCTCTGGCAATCTGTGCGCGCGCCCTTTCCCAGCGCGTGCGTTCCGTGTGCGCGCCCATTCATTGAAGACAGGTTCAAAGGACGCGTCCCAGCAACCGGCCAAACAGTGCGCGCTCCGCCTTTGCCAGAGTTGGCAGCTAAAGGAGAACGCTCAGCATCTGCTATACTCCAGAACTAAAAAACCGAACTTGTGCCTTTGAGTCTATCGGCACTCAAGGACCAATCTTCCAGGACTGCACCGATGGGCAGTTCTCTGGGCAAGCTTGGCCCCTCGTCTTGGTCCCCTGCACAGGGGACCGAGGTCCCGCTGGGGAGGCTTGAATGTCCACCGTCCGCAACCTGCCTCGGCCCAGTTCCCTGGGCTCTCCGCGGTCCCCCAGCTACCCCTGCCTCTGCCCTTGGCGGGATTCGCCGGCCATCCTACAGGTCTTCAGGTTCTTTAAAACGGCGCTTTCTCAGGGCCTCCTGGAGACGAAATCCCGGGATCCTACAGACCCTGTGGTCCTTCCTGGGGACCCTCACCTCCCTGTGCTGGTCTCACTCTCATAGGAAGCAGAGTCTGTCTGCACATCACTTCAAGGTATCTCACAGCTCAGGGAGGTTAGTGAGCAAATGGGTTGTCTCTTTGGTACAAGAGCAGGCAGTCACCTCTATGAGGCCCACAACACTCCGGTGTCCCCAAGACCCTGGTGCAGAGAAAGCTGTGTGGAGGGGGATGGTGAAGCAGGAGGAAGACACCCTGGTCCTAGAAAGGCAGGACCATCACAAAAGGGGCCCTGACGGCACTGGCAGGGCACAGTCTGCATTTAGGCCTGTGGGTGTCCATGGAGGTGAATCTTCCTTCCTTCCCAGGCCTGGGCCTCTGAAGAGAAGCCTCCATTCCAAGAGCTCAGAAGACAATTCCATCAAGGTGACAAAGACCCCCTTTCTGAGCTCCTGCACCAAAAGAAATGCCATCACGAGCTCATACAGCTCCACCCAAGGATTCCCCCCACTGAAGAGGAGGAGGGGTCCTGCCACATCCCAGTCCCAGCTGACCTGCACGTCCACAGAGAGAGTGACCCAGGAGGCTCAGGGACCTGGAACATCAGCTTCAGCGATGTTCGTGAGGAAGGTGCAGTGTGAAAAAGTTTCCAATGTGACCTCAGGGCAGAAACGCAACTTGAGGGACTGCTCCACCACATCTGACAGCTCTAGGCCCCGGAAACGCAGAACTCCTCTACTGCGACCTAGGCGAGGGGACCCTCTTGTTCTGCCGCCATTCCCCCAGCCAGGTTATCCGGTCACCGCTGAAGATCTCGACCGAGAGAAGAGAGCAGCGCTCCAGTGCATCAACATCAGTTTGAGGGGTGAGAAGGAGGCCAACTCTGGCTGCAGGGCCACTCAATCTTCAGGTGCTTCTACCTTGCCTGCCGCAGAGGCTGCTCCTCCAGCAGCTGCCCCACCAGCTCCCACCCTGAATCAGCAATGGAGGACAGAGCAGGACTCCTTGAGCCCACTGGCTGTCCTGGAACATGCTGGAGCGGCCACCCCTAGCAATCCCACGTGTGGAAGGAAGCCCAGCT
>NW_004444219.1:0-1071 GCF_000243295.1 Trichechus manatus latirostris
CATGCCAATTTCATTACTTATTAAAGAAGAATTTCATCTGAGTTGCTTACTGAACATTTGGAATAAGTATATTTATACTTATATGTAAGTTTTAATTTCAAAAAACAAATTTATTGTTATAATACTACAGATATTACAAAGAAGCTTACCAATTCTGGTACTGGAAGAATTTATTTGGCTTGTAGTTAATTTTAATAAAGTTTTTTTTTTTTTTTCTCACTAAGCCAACAATAAATTTATTATTTTTTTCTTGGCAAAATATATTTGTGCCCCTCTATGTATTTAACCATGATAACAATATATAAGCTCTCATTTCACAAAATAATAACTATATTATCATATTTGTAATCAACAAAAAATGAAAACCTAAGTATCCAGGAGTTGGTGTAAAGTAAAAACTGCTCTTGACAAAAGCATAATGTGTTATAATTAACCAGACTTATCAACTGAGAGGAAAACGAAAAAAGGTAACTCTCAAGTGTTGACACATACCTGAGGTCCATCATTCTGAAATTGTTGAGGTGCACATGGCCATATCTTTGTTCACAAAATGTAAAAACTGAGGAGGAAAAAAGAACTCCTCCAGGTAAGGCAGTTCAGGCCATAACAGTAGCCATATGGCACTGGTTTACATGCTATAAGCCCACCTTTCCATTGACAGAATGAGCATACCTTCCATTTACTTCATGAGAATATTAAGGGAAATGACCAATACCTATAACTCTACATATAAACCACGAGGAAACATCAGACAGACTCAAGATAGGGGACATTCTACAAAAAAATGGTCTATAAACTTCAAAAATGTTAAGGAAGGACTAAGAAACTGTTCTAGACTAAACGGATATGACAACTAAATGCAATGAGTGAGTCTCAAACAAATCGTTTTGCTCTAAAAAACATTATTGGGATACTTGGGAAACTTGAATGGGGTCTGGGGATTAGATGGTACTAATATATCAATGTTAATTTCCTAATTTTGCTGCCTGTGTTCTAGTTATGTAGGAGAATATCCTTGTTTGAGGAAATAAACTAAGGAATTTTGGGGTGAGCGCTCGCTTCGGCAGCACA
>NW_004444219.1:17381-62207 GCF_000243295.1 Trichechus manatus latirostris
AAATCAAGATCAATAGCCCAAGGCTGATTCCTATGAGGCGGAGGTCAAACATGCCTTCTCTCTCCACCATCTTTACCAACTCTGACACCAACCGCCCCTCCCACAGCACTCTCTCCTGGGTTTGATGATTCATTGCAATGGCCACACAGAACTCACAGACCATACTCACTATTAAGGGGTTTATTAGGGAAGTAACAGTTACAATTCAGGCTGAGGAACACTCAGGATACAGTTCTTCCATTAGGATAGCCTCTTCCCAGCCGTGCTCACAGGCACACCTCTCCCTGGCCCTCAGTCTCTGCTCGAAGGCACTCAGCTTTCTCTCTCTGTAGGCAGGGAAGCCCACCATGCCGTCTCCTGCTGCCAGGTCTCTGCTGCTGGGTCTCTCCTTCCTTCGTGGTGGTGGGCTCTTCCTTTTTGCTCTGGAATTGGCTCTCTTTTAAGGCAAAACTGACTGACCAATCCCCTTGGTAGGCTACAATTACCCTATCACACAATCATCTGGGTGGGAGTAAAAGACCACGGCTAGAATTAGTCACACTGCAAGGGCAGTTCTACTCTGTCCTGTATGTTTACTATGAGTTAGAATTGACTTGATGGCAATGGTTTTAAGAGCTTTTCACATGGAAAAATTTATGTTATAACCTGAATTAATCACAAGGGGGACCAGGCATGAAACAGTGGATGGCTCAGAGCTAACTCAAATCCTCTCCTGAAATCAGCTGACAGTCCTTGTCACATTGATAGTAGCTGGGCATTGCTCATGGTCCTACCATTCCACATAAAGGACAGTCTAGCAAATGTTAGTAACAATTGAATCTTTTCTGAGGTTTAAGAAGATAAATGACTTTGAATGTGGCTTACTTTTTCGACTCTTGGATAACAACTTTGTGGGTTTTTATTTTTTTTTTAATTTCAGGGGGAATCCTGTATAAATCATAACTATCAAGCGTCAGAAAGTATGTGAGGGAAAAATTTATTTCATGAGCTTGCACCCTGTTTTCTAAAACCTAGATATTTGAGTTTCAGACAAGCCCAAATTTTAGATGACAAAAAGTCAAACTATGTTTTAAGGAGGAATTCAGATTATATCTATAAAATGAAAATAATAATATTTATTATTATTCCATGCATATCAAGCATTTAGCACAGTTACAGTAAGCACACAATAAAAGTAGCTATGAATTTTATTATTCTGCCATTTATTTTCCTTCCATAGCCTACAGTTATATTAAAATTAACATCAATGATTATCATATTCACATGACAATTTACAGATTGGGTTTTATTGGTGTCATTATTTCTAATTTGGCATTCAGTTTAATAGGGCTCTAATTGACATTGGAAAAAATCCTAGGGAAGCGCTTCTACAGGTAGGTCAAGATCACACACAACATAGGAGGTTATACGTAACCTTCAGTTTGGTGTGAACCAAATTCAACAAATAATTTAACCGCTATTAGTGAGGAAACTAAGTTGAGTTAAATAAAGTAATTACACACCACCATTATGCAGGATCTTTTCAAGGAAATTTTTTAAAAAATGGTGCCCAACC
Source organism: Trichechus manatus latirostris (assembly GCF_000243295.1). Classification (NCBI taxonomy): domain Eukaryota; kingdom Metazoa; phylum Chordata; class Mammalia; order Sirenia; family Trichechidae; genus Trichechus; species Trichechus manatus. The sequence continues at coordinate 18,937 of NW_004444219.1, forward strand.
CATTCCACATACACATTTTAAGACCCCATTAATAACTCTTCTTTTAAAGTTAGGTTGACCCAATGTCCTTATGAAAAATTTCTGGAATTTAGCTGAGGACTTTGTGTAACCAAGATTCTGACCTTTTCTTATACATTAAACATCCTTTATAATCATTTTACTCACACCATGTCCTCCCTATGTCTTAATGTAGTAGATGCTATTCTTCCTTAAGGCACCAAACTCCAGAATAGAAAAACAAGTATTAAAAACAAAGAAGAGTCAAGTAAGACCACATTCCTGTTATCAAGTTCCTGGTTTGACCCCCACGTTGAATGGCAATTTGTTCTTTAAACTCTGCTCTCTTGTACAATAATCTAGAAGAAATGGGAGTTCCCTCCTCCAAGATGGATATTTCTCAGAGAAGGATTGGGGTTAACAGTGTTAACTGGAAATTAATAATAAATCTTGAGATTGAAGATTAATTACTGTTAACAAATTATTCTTTGTGCATAACAACTTTATAACATTAATGAGTGTCTTGATTTATGTAGCTTTCATGTATATTAATGTTGAAGGATGCTCTAAGGCTGGCTGAAGCAGAAGAAACAGCAGAAAGAGGGTTCTGAAATAAAGGGAAAGAGCAGAGAATAAGAAGTAAGCCCAGGAAAGCATGGGAAGTTAATTAGAAAGCCTGACTAAGAAGGTCCCCATGTGAGGAAGGGGACAAAACTCACACATATAAAGACCTGAACCCAGATGGGAAAGTTAGGTAGGGGAAAAAAAATGCCTCAAATCACAGTCTGATTATGTAGAGGACACTAAACTCATTGCCGTGGAGTCACTTCCAACTCATAGTGACCCTATAGGACAGAGTAGTACTGCCCATAGGGTTTCCAAGGCTGTAAATCTTTATGGAAGCAGACCACCACATCTTTCTCCCTAGAAGCAGATGGTGGGTTCGAATCACCAACCTTTCAGTTAGCAGCTGAGTACTTAACCATTGTGCCACCGAGGCTCCTTGTAAAGGATACTATAGGGATAATATGAAACAAGGACATGAGAATAGTATTAAAGAAAGCCAAAATTGTTAAAGAAAGGGGGCTACAAGTGAACAATGTGATGAACTTATTGAATAATGCATTGTCAGTTAAATTACTTGGTCTAGCAATTACCAAATAGAAGTTGGAAACAAAGCACGGTTGTTGATATTATTCAGACTTACCTTGTAATTAACATAATTATGTATGATATTTTGCCTCACCCCTCTTTATCCATGGGTATGAGAGAAGTAAAGGGAGCTCACTCCCTTGTGCCCAGTATATGAAAGAGAACACTTGGAAGGACAACTGAAGTGATTTTTGCAGGACCAAACCCCAAAAAGATGATGATCAGCTTGGTTTAAAATGCCTAGATTCACTCTGAGTAACCTTTCAGGAGTGGCTTCTTCCATAAAAAAGCCTTCTCCAGAAGAAAGCAGAAGACTATCAGCACATAGATGTTGGGTGAGATTCACTCACATCACTACTCCCCACCCATTCACAAAATGTCCCTGCTCTCCACTCAGTGAGAAGCAGCTGGGAATTACACACACTACACCCTCACAAGACCCCTCAAAGGGCACACGGACACCACACACCACTCTGAAACTAGGGCTTAGGTTAGCACCAGCCTCTCTCAATCCCCTGGAACAGCAGTCAGGAATGATGGGTAGTGAGCTACGAGAATGAAAAGCCGAACATCCAGTGATGCCAGAGGTGTGATGAGACAGCGACAACATAAGCTATTACGCAACAGGTATTTTGGGAAATAACCCAAGACAGGTGATGTTCTGGATTCCAGGAAGATGTACAGCACAATGCTGTGGCTTGTCTGTCAGTTCACATATCTGGATTAATAAACTATATGACCTTGAGAGTATCAAACATTCTGGGTCTCAGCTTCCTCATTTCTCATAAAAACAAGTTGGAGTCAATCATCTCTTAGCATCCATCAATACCTAAAAATGTTCTGGTAAAACAACACTTTTCAGAGTAATTCATGAATTTACAGATTGTCTAAAACTTGAACCTAAAACCCCTTTCTTAGATTAATCTAACCCTAATGAGCCTGAGCAGTTTTATGCTGGGTAATGGTCGAAGGCAAGGAGTTCCTTGACCCAGTGCTGCATCTTAAGTACTTGTCCCTGGTCCCTCTCCCTCATGGTCTAGTCAGACATGTGTCCATTTTGGCTAACAGTGTAGTGTGTGGACAGTAACATTACTCAAGAAATATACTGCCATCAAGATACCCTTGACACTTCAATGATTAGGCAGAATGGACTATGTAGCCGTGTCCTAGCAACTCTAAACCAGCAAGTTCCCTCCTAGGAAACTCTATCAAGCTATACAGGAAGTACACTGTTTTGTTTTGTTTTTTCTTTTCTTTTCTTTTAAAGAACAAACAGCCTCTAGTTCTGTCATATTTTTAGAAGGCAATAGGCAATACTTGAGAACAACAGGAGGAAGAGAAAACAATGCATTCTCAAAAGTATTGCATGTTGTTTGCATTTTAACTTTGTTCGTGAGGGTTTTTTTTTTTTTTTTCTGTATGAAAGTTTTCATTTGGCTTTTAGGGAGTCAAAATTTTTCAGTCTTTTCTTTTGTTTTCCTATTTTTTGTTTTGCTTAGGAAGGTCTTTCCTACCCCAACTATATTTTTTTTTTTTTCTAGTATTGCATTCTTATTTTTTAACACTTAACTTTCTGGTCCATCTAGTATGTACTTTGGTATAAGGTATGATGTAGAGATTTAACTTTTTTTCCTCCAGTTATTTCAGCCCCATTGATTGAAAAATCTGTATTTTCTCTTCAGATTTGAAATTTCCCCCCTTCCTAACACTAAATTCTGAAACACAGTTGTATGTCTTTCTGAATTCTCTTCTATTTTCCCTTGATCTCTTCATCTGATGTGAACTGATTCCGACACCACTACCAAAGTGTTTTAATTAGTGTGGTTTCAAAATTCATTTTAACATGTGATAAGGCAACGCTCCCACTTGTGCTTCAAAACTTTCCTGGTTATTCACAAACAGGTTTACTTCTCTGAAAGTAGCTAGGCATTTGAAGTAGAGTGTTGAATATATGGAAGTATTTTTCAAAGTGCACAAACTTGTAAAAATCCTAAAGCAAATACTTTTATACCAAGCATTCATCACCCTTTTTTAGACATATTTAGAGTGGTCACTGTTTTGAAAGAATACTCAATAGTGTTAGTGTGGTGAGGATCAGGAATTTTGTAGCCCACAAGATGCATATTTGGCTGGCTCATCATAATCACTACAGATGTAAGTATGATGAAAATATATGGATATAGTGTATCCTCTCCATCACATTATTTTTAAAAACATTAAACTGTCTTGTAAGTGGAAAGAAAGCAACTTACTAGTTCCCCACAATTTGAAGAGCCATTCTACAAATAGAGAATATGTATTCTAGCCTTTCAATCATATTCATTTCTGCTGCATTCCCTTAGACCGTGTCTCATTTTCAGCTCTTTCCCACAGCAGGAGCCACTTCATCCTATCTATGCTCTCTGGACCAATCACTGACACCCGCAAAACCAGATGAGTGGTCCCAATTCTGTGCTCCCACAATACCATTAATTTAATAATCACATGGCATTGAAATTGCTGTTGTTTTTTACCTGTAACAACTGTTAGAGAGTAGGGATAGTATAATGTTCATCACTGTATCCCAATCCTTAGGTCAGTGCCTGACTCATGAGTCTTAATAAATATTTAGTGCACAACGCATACTAAATGGGAAGCAGGAGGGAGACAAAGAGCTCACGCCAGGACTGTGGGATTTAGTATCGCCTTAGGAGTTGTGACACTGTATTACAGTTTTAGCATCTTCCTTATGGTCTCTAGGACCACTCTTCCTCCAGGGCTATCCAGTCCCTGGATCCCAGATCTCTGTTCTTCTCCACGCTCCTGCTGACAGGCTGCCTAAATTCTTCCTCTCTGCCTGTGGCAGAACTCCGCCATGTCGCAATTGATTCTCCTGCCAGCAGTGTATGAGAGTGTCCATTTCCTCCTACTCTCACTATACCAAAATAAATCGCTGCTGTCGAGGTGACCTCATGTGACAGAGTAGAACTGCTCCAAGGGTTTTTTGGCTATAATCTTCATAGAAGCAGACTGCCAGGCCCTTCTTACACAGTGTCGCTGGGTACGTTCAAAGTGTCAACCTTTAGGTTAGTAGATGAGAGCAAACTGTTTGCGTGACCCAGGGACCTCCCCTCACCATACTGGATATTTAATTGTTTTGCCTGCCAGATCACCCTATAATCTCGTGTTAGATGCCAAGTCAAAGCGTAAATCACTCTGCCATCTAATGCCATCCCATTTGGATCCCGTGTTCTATTTGTCATAGTCCCAGATCAGCACCAGCACAGCCTTCTTCCAGCTACGATGAATGGGCCTTGCCTGACTGACTTCCAAGACACGGTCTTCAAGATGAGTAGACTGAGTAGATTACTCTGTAATCAGTTGCTTTCACATACCCCAAATCTTTTTAAATTCTCACACAATAGTAGTGATAGTACTGCTGAAATCCAACTCCTATAAAAGTATCTGGAAACAGAAACTTAAATAACAACATAATCAAATGGTAGGATTTTAATCAGTCATTAACACCATTTAGAAGAGCAAGAGCCCTGGTTTTTCTCTAATCTCTCAAAAGTATAAAATCCTTCACTTTCTGAGAAACCACAAGTCACTTTCATCTGGTTTTCCCCCTTGTCCTCTCCTCTGTTTGAGCTCAGTGTTTCATGTGCTCATTTTGGTGAGATTCCATCATAATACATCACCAGGAACACATGTGTTCCACTGGGACTTTATTCCCTGGAAGATGTGAATGGTGATGTAAATAACGCCATCACAGGAATTTGGAGGAAACAATGTGGGAAAGAAAGCTAGGTGAAATAAGTCAACTATAATCAATATTTCCTTTTGGGTAATGTGGATAGTATTGATGCTGATAGAAAACTTCAATGGTATTCATTAGCTGGAGCTGTCAGCAAAAACATTAATTAAGTGGCAGCTGTTGCTTTACACTTGTAAGGGAGTGGAGCAATCCTAACTTCAAAATAGACTTCTGAGGATAAGAGCATTTCCTGATAATAAACCACAATAAGAGCTCGGTTGTGTTTATTTTCATGACTTTTTTAGAGCATGAGTGAAAGATGAGGGACAAATATTTACAATTAGACTGTGTTTATAGTTATGTCTTATGCCACTGTATTTTAAAATAAGAGTTCTAGCCTGTTAATGGAAATACATACGTCATGTTAATCAGAGCTCTGAAGTCCAACTTCCACATAGTTAGTTATGTATTGGTTATTTTCTGATACTATAATGTACACTTATAATGTCTGTTGATTTTTAATTTGTTTTGTTCTAAAAGCAATATGTGACCACTAAAGATTTAGAGAATACTGAGGAGAAATAGACCCCTGTGGTCACTGATTGTTACCCCATGTTTATCAAAGAAAAATTATGTTCAGTTCAATCAGAGGAAACTGGTCAGTAATGTTTACTTTCTAAATTTCATGACATTTAGTGGATTCAATTTGAAAAGTACTTATTGAGCACTTACATTGTGCAAAGTGATTCTGACAGTCCCAAGTCATATATGAATCTATCACTGTAAATTTTTTGAATTTACATGTAAATGTTATATTTTTACACTTATTTGTCAACCACTTCCCTCTGCGAGGTATTCTCATAAGCGTGCTATGCTGTTTTTTTTTTTTTTTTTTTTTGGCACTTAGGAAAGAGGGAGAGGGAGCGGTTGGCAAACAAACGTAGAAGACGTGTTATTTGTGTAAAAATACAGTTTTTAATCACAAAATAATTATAACCATCTCTCATTTTATCGTTTGGTTTTAATTGCTTAGAAAAATCTGTGCTAAAGTATTTGCCATTGGTGAGTTTCATCATCTTAATAAGGTTCATTTAAGGAGCTCTGGTGGTGCAACAGTTAAGCACTGCTAACTGAAAGGGTGGTTTGAACGCACCCAACGGGTGGGTGATCTGCTGCCAGTAAAGATTACAGCCTAAAAAACCCTATGGGGAAGTTATAGTCTGTCACACGGGGTAGTTATGAGTTGAAATTGACTCAACAGCACTTAATGACAACAAGGTTCATTTGTAGTCCCTGGGTGTTGTAAATGGTTAATGCAGTCAGCTATTAACCAAAAGGTTGGTGGTTCAAGCCCACCCAGAGGTGCCTTGAAAGAAAGTCCTGGAGATCTACTTCTGAAAAAAATCAGCCACTGAAACCTATGGAGCACAGTTCTACTCTAACTAACACACATGGGATCACCATGAGTCTGAATCAACTTGATGGCTACTTGATGGTATAAGGTTCATTTATATACGTATAATAACGTATACAGGCTTTTCTCAAGGTATGTTAAAGCCTGTTCTGTAGAATTTCAAACTTACAAAATCAATCAGAAAAATTAATTCCATACATGTTACCTAAAAATGTAGACTTTCAAAGGTTTTCAGAGTACCTTGGCCTACAGGCCTATCAGTTCCACGGGACAGACCAACTTGTTTCCAATGCACCTGCTGCTAGAGGAGAAGCTAAGTGATTAATCCCTTCCTGTTATTGCTGATATCATGAAAGAAGTTAGGGGGTGGTATAGAAGTCCAAAGGAAGGTGGTGCAGTGGTTAAGCACTCAGCTGCTATCCAAAAGGTCAGCAGTTTGAAACCTCCAGCTGCTCCGTCAAGGAAAGATGTGGCAGTCTTGCTTCCATAAAGATTACAGCTTTGGAAACCCTATGGGGCAGTTCTACTCTGTCCTATAGGGTCACTATTAGTTGGAATTGACTCAACAGCAACAGGTTGAGGTATGAAAGTTCAGGCAGGGGAATCTCAGGGAAAATGGGGGACCCAGCAAGACTGACAGGGTAAGGAAAAAGTCAAGAGTCTGAATAGGAGTACAGTTTGCAGTTAGCAATTCTATGGAAAAGTGAGAACATGTGCCAAAAAGTAAGGCAGGTACTATTAGATCAATCCACCGGGAAAAGAAAGACAGGACATAAGAAACAAAGTCAGTGGAGAAATTTGAGCACCTTGAAACATTCTAAAAAGAGAATGAGTTTTCATTGGGAAAGTAGAAGGAAAGTCAAGGACCCAATCACTAGTTAAAAAGAAAGCCCAGCTACTAGGAACTCAGGGCACCAAGGCCAGCTGCCACAAGAGCCCTGATTCTCAAACAGGAGAGCAACTGCCATTCAACACCTTACATTCCCAAAATTGACTCCAGAATAGCAAAGTGCTTAAGAGATTAAGAACACAGGCTGAGGAGTCCAACCGCCTGGAATCAAATCCCAGATCTTCCACCTGTTTGCTGTGGGGACTTGGACTAGTCCCTCAGCTTCCTTATCTGTAAACTGTAAAGTATATGAGTATCTGCCCCATGGGTTTGTTAGTATCTAACACATAGAAAGCACTCATTAAATATTAGCTACTTTATTGTTTATTATGCTCATTGTCTTAGGCTGGGTTCTCTAGAGAAGTGAAACTAGTGAAGCATATATATATATACAGAGAGAGAGAGAGGTTTATATCAAGGAAATGATTCACATGGTTGTAGAGGCTGGAAATTCTCAAGTCTGTGGGTCAGTCTGGAGGTCTCTCCTGACTCACCTAGCTGCAGGGGCTGGCAAGCCCAAGATCAGCAGGTCAGACAACAGGGCCCTGGCTCATACACTGCGGAGGCTGATGAATTCCAAGATCAGCAGATAAGACAGCAGGCCACTGGCTCACAGGCTGTGGAGGCTGACCAATCTGAAGATCAGCAGGTAAGCGCTTAGCTCAAGACTCAAGAACCAGAGGTCAGATGCAGGATCCAGAGTAAGCAAAAGCCAGGGAGCTTTGCCAGAAAGTCCACATATATTGGATGCAAGCCACACCCCGCAAGGAAATTCCCTTTCAACAGATTGTCTGCTTATAGCAGATCTCATCATGGAAGTGATTACTTTATATCAGGTCTCATTATGGAGGTGATTACATCATTATATAGCTGCCACACTACATCATAATTGCCAAACCACTGAGAATCATAGCTCAGCCAACACAACCTTAACCATCACACTTGTGTAATAGAAAGAGTAACAGACTGGAACCCAGGGGACTTTAGTTCTTGTTGTTGTTCCACCACTCACTACCTATTTGATTCTTGTACAGAATGGAGGTGCAGTCAATGAAATGAACCCAAGAAGGAGTCAAGGATCAAGATCTTAAAAGGAAACACAGGCAATGATCCCGATAGCTTACTTGAGACAGGGACACACAAACTGCAAGGTGTAGAAAGTGCCCAGTACCAAGGTTCAGGTGAGCTCAGTTCCAGATCTAACTACCTCCAGAGGACTGTATGACTTCTCCCCAGTGTCTTCCATTCTCCCATCTTAGTACTCTCCTCTTTAGAAAAATGAGGTTGTACTAGATTGCTGGTTCGCAATCCTAGATGCACATTAAAACCAACTGGGGAACTTAAAAAAATAGACCAAGGGACACTCTCTCAGGCCAACTTAAATCAGAACCTCTGGGGGCATAGCCCAGGCATCTGCATTTTTTAAGCAATTGAAGTGATTCTGACACACAGGAGTGTTAAGAATCACAAGATTAGATGATCTCATGGTCTAAGCGAGTTTGTAATCCTGTTGGATCTCAACAGTGTGAGACTCAGAGCTCCATCCCTGCTCCCAATCAGAGCAGACACAGAAGTGCCAAAAGAACTAGGCTATTTTACAGAATGTCTTAGATAAGTCTTGAATGAATATAATAAATTGTTAATATCTTCCATTTAAGAGGGCATTAGCTAGAGAGTAATGTGGAAATTATCACTCAGTTTTGTTGCCAAGAGAAATTTAGAATAATTGAATGACAAAAAATATACATATTTCCAGAAGTCAATTAGTCAAGCTCTTTGTCTTCAATGGATAAAACACTAATTCTTTCCCTACTTTGACACTGTTACAGCTTTTTACATAAAGATAGGAGAGGAAAAGGGGAAATTTCTGAGTGTAATTATTGGCAAGGAAATCAAGAGAGATCATGTCAATGAAACAGAGGGCCTTGATGAAATCTAATACATCTCTGCCTTTATTTTTTCCATTGGTTTGGATCAAATAGGTCTGTACCACACAGCAAAGAGTATATTTGCTTAGCTTGTTTATGTTTAGCCTACCAGGTAAGCAGTAGTACAAGTCCTGTACATTGACCAGTAATGAGCATATATGTGTGTGTTGAGGAGGGATACTGTGCTAGTTGCAATAAGGTACTCTTTTCAAATTAGGGAATAGAATTTCTCAGAGGGTGGAGATTCATTCTGTTATATGTATTCACTCCATATAAAACATTCACCTTCCAGAACAATATTTTAGAGATCAACAGAATACTCAATACACCAGAAGAGTATTTATGATCACTGGTGTAAGAAAAAGCAAAGCATTATCTGCTCCATCAAATTTTATTAGGACTGCTCTCCTTTTACCTCTAACATTTCAAAAGTTAAATGCCATATGTGTAAATAGAAACTCAAAAATTTTAATTATTTCCAAATAGTCAGACATTTAACATCAGGAAGGAAAATCTAAGTTAATAAAGATAAAAGAATTAAATAAAATATACAGTAGAATGTCTTAAGCTATTGTTCCACAGTAAAAACCATTGGTTAAAAAGGGTCAAATAAGTTGAGGTGGGGGGCGGGATCCCCAGTTATCTTAAACTGCAGCAAGCTCTCTCTTTCTCTCTTTTTCTGATTGAACAACATGTTGCCAGATTGCAATTCACTACCTAAACAAAGATGATGGGAGCCAATAAGAAGCTCTTATATGGAATGAAACTCTCTGTTTCCTTCTCTACTGCCTCCTCCAACCAATATATACACATACTACCAAAGGCTTCTTGAAAGAATATTGCTACCAACAGCTGGAATAAGTATTTTGTAGGACACCACCCCTTTGAACTCACTTTACAAGGTGAATATTTATGACCAAGGTGGAGACTTGCAAAGCATTTCAAATCTTACAATAGATGGTGAGAATCTGAGTTTATAACAGGTGCTAACAGCAAACAGAAACTCCTATGACATCAAAGTATCTGGCTATGATAGTAGCCATGAGAGCTAAAAAAATCAAATGTTCCATGGTATCTTCTACCAGAGAATCAACTAGGAAATGTGGAAACCAAGACCTCCATTGCCAATCAATAACTGTCAGTTTCTGCATTCCAGTGCCCCAGGCCCAGCTTTTCTTGGGTTGCCCAACTCCACTGGCCACTGAAGCTTTGGGCTGTACTCTGGACCCTGGAGAAAAGCCCCAGCTGGCATTTTGACCCTGGATCTCTTTGTTCTTTGTTGTAAGAGAATTGTTTCATACTGCAGGGTCTTCTGCAGTGTCACATCCAATGCCTTTCATTAAAACATCTCACAATAATCTAGGTGGAAGTGTTCCTTGAACAACTACCTGCATTACAAGAAAGTGGTTGAAAGTATGAGATATATAAGGTTGAATTGCCTGGACTAGAATTCCAAATCTACCATTGGACAAGTTACTCAACATCTCTAATCCTCATTCTCCTAATCTGTAGAGACAAAATAGTACCTCCTAGGATTATTATCCACCACTTGTCTGTCAGTTTGTCGTACTGTGGTGACTTGCATGTTGCTGTGATGCTGGAAACTATGCCACTGGTATTTCAAATACCACCGGGGTCACTCATGTTGAACAGGTTTCAGCAGCGCTTCCAGACTAGGACAGACTAGGAAGAAGGACATGTGATCTACTTCTAAAAACTGGCCAGTAAAAATCTTACGAATAGCGGTGGAACATTGTCTCATACAGTGCCAGAAGATAAGCCCCTCAGGTTGGAAGGTACTAAAATACAACTGAAGAAGAGCTGCCTCCTCAAACTAGAGTTGACCTTAAAGATGTAGATGAAGTAAGGCTTTTGGGACCTTCATGTGCTGATATGGCATGACTCAAAATGAGAAGAAACAGCTGCAAATATCCACTAATAATCAGAATATGGAATGTAGAAAATACAAATATAGGAAAATTGGAGGTTGTCAAAAATGAAATGGGACACATAAAGATCGACATCTTAGGCATTAATTAGTGAGCTAAAATGAACTGGTATTAGCCATTTTGAATCAGACAATCATATGGTCTACTTTGCCAGGAAAGACAAATTGAAGAGGAATGGTGTAACATTCATCATCAAAAACATTTCAGGATCTATCCTGAATTACAGCGGTGTCAGTGGTAGGATAATATCCATTCGCCTACACCAACGACCAGTTAATACGACTATTATTCAAATTTACAAACTAACTACTAATGCCAAAGATGAAGAAATTGAAGATTTTTACCAACTTCTGCAGTCTGAAATTGATCAAACATGCAATCATGATGCACAATGATAATCACTGGTGATTGGAATGCAAAAGTTGGAAACAAAGAACAAGAATCAGTAGTTGTAAAATATGGCCTTGATGATAGAAACAACACTGGAGATCGCACGATAGAATTCTGCAAAACCAACAACCTATTCATTGCAAATCCCCTTTTTCAACAACATAAATGGCAGTTATACACATGGCTCTCTCTAGATGGAATACACAGGAATCAAATCGACTACATCTGTGGAAACAGACAGTAGAGAAGCTCAATATCATCAGTCAGAAAAATGCCAGGGACCAACTGCAGAGCAGACCATCAATTGCTCATATGCAAGTTCAGGTTGAAGCTGAAGAAAATTAAAACAAGACAAGAGAAACAAAGTATGACATTGAATATATCCCACCTGAATTTAGAGACCATCTCAAGAACAGATTTGATGCATTGAACACTAATGACCAAAGACCAGATGAGTTGTCAAATGACATCAAGGACATCATATATGAAGAAAGCAAAAGGTCATTAAAAAGACAGAAAAGAAAGAAAAGACCAAAATGGATGTTAGAAGAGACTCTGAAAGTTGCTCTTGAATGTCGAGTAGCTAAAGCAAATGGAAGAAATGATGAAGTAAAAGAGCTGAACAGAAGATTTCAAAGGGCAGCTCAAGAAGACAAAGTAAAATATTATAATGAAATGTGCAAAGACCTGGAGTTAGAAAACCAAAACAGAAGAATACACTTGGCATTGCTCAAGCTGAAAGAACTGAAGAAAAATTCAAGCTTTGAGTTAAAATATTGAAGGATTCTATGGGAAAAATACTGAACAACACAGGAAGCATCAAAAGAAGATGGAAGGAATACACAGGGTCACTGTACCAAAAAGAACTGGCGACGATCAAACATTTCAGGAGGAAGCATATTATCAAGAACCAATGGTACTGAAGGAAGAAGTCCAAGCTGCACTGAAGGCACTGATGAAAAAACAATGCTCCAGGAATTGACAGAATACCAACTGAGATGTTTCAACAAACGGATGCAACTCTGCAAGCACTTACCTATCTATGCCAAGAAATTTGGAAGACAGCTACCTGGCCAATCAGCTGGAAGAGATTCATATTTGTGCCCATTCGAAAGAAAGGTAATCCAACAGAAAGCAGAAATTATTGAATAATATCGTTAATATCACACACAAGTAAAATTTCGCTAACCTGTTGTCATCCAGTCAATTCCGACTCATAGCAACCCTATAAGACTGAGTAGACTGCCCCACAGGGTTTCCAAGGAGCAGCTGGTGGATTTGAACTGCCAACATTTTGGTTAGCAGCTGTAAACTCTTAACCACTGCACCACCAGGGCTCCAATTATGTTTGCTAAGCATAATTCAAAACAAGTTGCAGCAGTACATCAACAGGGAACTGCCAGAAATTCAAGCCAAATTCAGAAGAGGACGTGGAACGAGGGATATCACTGCTGATGTCAGATGGATCTTGGCTGAAAGCAGAGAATGCCAGGAAGGTGTTTACCTGTGTTTTGTTGATTATGCAAAGGCATTCAACTGTGTGGATCATAACAAATTATGGATAACATTGTGAAGAATGGAAATTCCAGAACACCTAATTGTGCTCATGCGGAACCTGTAAATAGACCAAGAGGCAGTCGTTTGAACAGAACAAGGGAATACTGGGTGGTTTAAAATCAGGAAAGGTGTGTGTCAGGGTTATATCCTTTCACCACACTTATTCAATCTGTATGCTGAACAAATAATCCGAGAAGCTGGACTATATGAAGAAGAATGCGGCATCAGGAGGAAGACTCATTAACAACCTATGCTATGCAAATGATACAACCTTGCTTGCTGAAAGCAAAGAGGACTTGAAGTACTTACTGATGAAGATCAAAGACTACAACCTTCAGTATGGATTACACCTCGACATAAGGAAAACAAAAATCCTCACAACTGGACCAATAAGCAACATTCTGATAAACAGAGAAAAATTTGAAGTTGTCAAGGATTTCATTTTACTTGGATGCAGAATCAATGCCCATGGAAGAAGCAGCCAAGAAATCAAACGGCATATTGCATTGGGCATATCTGCTACAAAAGACCCCTCTAAAGTGTGAAAAAAGCAAAGATATCACTTTGAGGACTATGATACGCCTGACCCAAGCCATGGTATTTTCAATTGCCTCATATACATGTGAAAATTGGACAATGAATAAGGAAGACCAAAGAAGAATTGATGCCTCTGAATTATGGTGTTGGTGAAGAATACTGAATATACTATGGACCACCAGAAGAATGAACAACACTGTCTTGGAAGAAGTACAGCCAGAATGCTCCTTAGAAGGAAGGATGGCGAGACTCCATCTCATGTACTTTGGACATGTTATCAGGAGGGACAAGTCCCTGGAGGAGGACATCATGTTTGGTAAAGTAGAGGGTCAGCAAAAAAGAGGAAGACCCTCAACAAGATGGATTGACACAGTGGCTGCAACAGTGGGCTCAAACATGGCAAAAATTGTGAGGATGACACAGGACCAGGCCAGGCAGTGTTTCATTCTGTTGTACATAGAGTCACTATGAGTCAGAACCGATTCAAAAGCACCTAACAAAAACAGGATTGTTATGCTTCCATAAAGATTAGAGCCTATGAAACCCTACAGGACAGTTCTACTCCATTTCATGGGGTCGCTAAAACCAAAAAAAAAACAAACTCATTGCCATCGAGTCAATTCCAGCTCACAGCAACCCTATAGGACAGAGTAGAACTGCCCCATAGGGTTCACAAGGAGCAGCTAGTGGATTCAAACTGCTGACCTTTGGCTAGCAGCCATAGTTCTTAACCACTGTGCCACCAGAGCCCCATGGAGTCACCAGGAGTTGCAAATAAACTCAACAGCACCTAACAGCAACAAGGATTGTTATGAGAAGTAAATAAAATCATCCATGTAAAGTTCTTGGTGTAGTACCTGACACATAGTAATCTCCAGTATATACCAGCTACTGTTATCATTATATAACATATATATACACAATTATATATATACCAAAAAGCTAAAACCAAATCCACTGCTATCGAGTCAGTTCTGACTCATTGCGACCCTATAGGACAGAGTAGAACTGCCCCACAGGGTTTCCCACGAGTGGCTGGTAGATTTGAACTGCCAACTTTTTGGTTAGCAGCTGAACACTTAACCACTGTGCCATCAAGTCTCCAGTTATATATACAGTTATATATAATTATATATATGCAAAGTATATTTCATATATAGCTATATTATATACTATATCACTATGTAAGAATTGGGAGCCCTGGTAGAGCAATGGTTAAGAGCTCGGCTGCTAACCAAAAGGTCGGCAGTTCAAATTCACCAGCTTCTCCTTGGAAACCTTATGGGGGCACTTCCACTCTGTCCACTAGGGTGACTATGAGTCAGAATCAACTCGACGGCAACAGGTATGTAAGAATCAGGGTTTGTCTTAGGCTTTGTCTAGTGCTGCTATAAAAGAAATACCACTAGTGGATGGCTTTAACAAAGAGAAGTTTATTCTCTCGTAATCCAGTAGGCTAGAAGTCCAAATTCAGGACGTCGGCTCCAGGGGGAGGCTTTCTCTCTCTGTCGGCCTTCTCATCAATCTTCCCCCAGACTAGGAGCTTCTCCATGCAGGGACCCCAGGTCCAAAGGATGTGCTGTGCTCCCATCACTGCTTTCTTGGTGGTATGAGGTCCCCTTGTCTCTCTGCTCACTTCTCTCTTTTATATCTCAAGAGGTTGCCTCAAGACACAATCCATTCTTGTAGACCGAGTCCTGCCTCACTAACACAACTGCTGCCCTTTCTCTCTCATTACCATCATAGAGGCAGGATTTACAACCTATGGGGAAATCACACAATACCAGGAATCATGGCCCAGGCAAATTGATACACATATTTTTGGGGGGACATAATTCAATCCATGACATTCCACCCACTGGTCCCCAAAAAATCACATCCTTACAACATGCAAAACATATTCACCCCATCATATCATAGCAAAAGTCTTAATTCCAAGTCCAAAATCCAAAAATTCCTCTTCATCTGTGAAATCTAAAATACAAGTTATCTGCTTCCAAAGGTACAATGGCAGAACAGGCGCAAGCTAGACATTTCCATTACAAATGGGAGAAACTGGAGAAAAAGAAGGGATGACAGGCACAAAGCAAGCCAGCAAAACATATTACGTTAGCCCTCAAGGCTTTGAAAATAATCCTTTGTTCTCTGAGACAATTTACACAATGGCCCTGCCCCCCAGACTCTAGGTATTGGCCACATTCTCTGGATTCTGAGTGGAGACTCCTTGGCCCTAGGCTTCAGCTCCTCCTTCCAGGCCCACTGGGACAGCAACTCTGCTCTCTTGGCTTTAGGCGCATCATTCTCCTACTCCATCTGAGTGGCAACTCCACCCTTAAAACACCAGAGGTCATGGCTCCACCCTTTGAAACCCCTGAGGTCTTGGCCATACCTTTTGAGACTGAGGCAGCTTGGCTTCTTGTGTTCCTTGTCTCTTCAGCTTCTGCTTCCTGGTTTCTTGGCCTCTTAGCTCCTCAGGCCACACACACACATCTGCCCTGCTGGGGCAAGAGTTCCAAAGCTCTGGCGCTCCACCGATAAGTGCCTGGAGGCACCCCACTCCACCAGGAAGCTTCCTGTGCACAGGCACTCAGCTCTCTCGCTCTGTCAGTCAGTTCCAGTGCTATCTGGCACTGGTCTTCTGGTTCTGCTGCTGCCGGTTCTCTGTTGCTGCCACTTCTCTGCGGCTGCAGGTTCTCTGCTATTGCTGGTCCTCTGCCGCTGCCACTCCTCTATCTAGTCACAGTTTCAAAACCAATTCTACACTTTAAGTATCTGTTAGAGCAGTACCCCACTCTCGGTACAAAATTCTGTTTTAGGCGCCTAGTACTGCTATAGCAGAAATACCACAAGTGGATGGCTTTAACAAAGAGAAGTTTATTCTCTCATAATCCAGTAGGCTAGAAGTCCAAATTCAGGGCATTGGCTCCAGGAGGAGACTTTCTCTCTCTGTCGGCCTTCTCATCAATCTTCCCCCAGACTAGGAGCTTCTCCGTGCAGCGACCCCAGGTCCAAAGGACACGCTCTTCTCCCAGCACTGCTTTCTTTGTGGTACGAGGTCCCCCTGTCTCTCTGCTCACTTCTGTCTTTTATATCTCAAGAGGTTGCCTCAAAACACAATCCAATCTTATAGATTGCCTGCCTCACTAACACAACTGCTACCCATCCTCCCTCATTACCATCATAAAGGCAGGATTTACAACCTATGGGAAAATCACACAATACCAGGAATCTTGGCCTAGGCAAATTGACACACACATTTTTGGGGTGGACATAATTCAACCCATGACCGGGTTCAAATGCCTTAGCCATTGGTAGAAACACCTGCTATGCTGGGCAATGGTCTATTAAATGAGCAGAATGTAGAAGGTGAATGTCGTATCCAAAGACAAGCGGTCCCTGAGGAGGGAACTCTACCCGTGCAGCTAGCTTCCTTATGGACCAGAACAAACAACAGGCTGTGACCAAAGCAGTTGGTTTGGTGGTGTCCAAACCAGAAGATGATATCTATTAAGAGATCATGTAAAAGTTAAGCTTATGTGTAAAGCCCCTCCCTGGTTCAAATACCAGGCTGTTCTTCAAGCATGTGTCACTTACTAAACAGTTAATGAAACACAAAGAGCCTTGAATACCTCCAATAGCACTTTCAAGACTTACAGAATAATTAGGAAAAATCTGAGCTGGCAAAACTCTTACTGGCTCGCCTGATGAGCAGACCGTCTTTGTTTTCCATTAGTGTGTGTTGTCGTCACAGTAACTGCAAGGCTCCAAACACAGGCCCAAGGTGTCGTTTCCTCACGTACTTAGGCTGCCATACTGAAATAGCATTATGAGCTCAGCAATGCCTCCTTCTTTCCTGTTGTACTGTGGTACCTCACTTAGAGAAACTGGGCCTAAAATGAGTTACTCAAGACATAAGTATATTAAAAAGATATAAAGCAAAAGGAAGTCCATTTATCCCTATTACTCTATTGTCTATGACTCATGTGTGCGTGCGCAAGACCTTAGTCTTGCAAAGATCTTTTAGATAAACAAGGCAAGTTGGCAGTAACTTGATTGTCTTGGTGATGTCAGCAGTCTACTGTTTTCAATCAAATTGTCTTTTGGGTTTAAATCTTTAGCAAATTATTTTTTTAAAGAGCACATTTTACCAACTCTGATAGTAATGCCCGTTTCATAGCTTTTGTACACATTGCCCTTATATAAAGATTAGCAGCAAAAAATACACTTCTTCAAAGTAACTCAAGAGGATTGCAGTTATGATTATTGCAAAACACAAAAGCATACTCTAAGGTGCAGACATATTAGGTCCTTCACCAGTGAAGCAACAATCTTACCATTTTCATCTGTTTTGGGGAAGGAGGTAGGTGACAGCACTTTAGCAAAAAAGCAAAAAACAGAAAAATCCCTGAACCTTAAGAGTTCAATTAAAGTCAAATTATTTGAGATAAAGTCTGCATTAGCTTAAACATTACTTTTAGTCTGTCTTTCAAAGCCCTCAGAAACACATAAATCATCCAATATATTCCACATTGACACCGTTTCCCAAAAAGGAAAAGCAACCAAACCTTTTGACTTCTTAGTGCTGCGGTGGCTTAAACAAAGAAAGCTCTTTGGGGCAGAGAAGCATAGGTGCTGGTTAAAGCTGTTACTTGCCTCTGCTGTGATTTCCTCAAGTGCTGCAGTTAGCTGGTTAGCAGCCAGTTAAAGCTGCTTAATTCAGGTTTGACTTCTCTTACTCTAAGTTCTTCCACAACCTGTTGCCTGGCCTTTGAAATTAAACTTCCTCAGCTACTGCCACAGAGACAGTTATACTCTGCCTGAAGCCTTTTCTCCTCTCTGATTAGCTAAGGAGTAGGACTGACCATTTAAGGAAAAAGAGGAACATAATGCAGTATATTTTCCTGAGGCTCCTGTATTTCTGCCCTAGATCTCCTGTAATGTATTCTGTAAAACGAGGAGAAGTTATTTTCTTCTTCCTACCTTTCTCTTCTTCTTCCTTTCTTTCTATAACCAGGTTTTCATTAGAAAATGACAAATCTAAAAATCAACTTGCCTTATCTTTCAGAGATTCAGCCTTGCAATAGGGGAAAATAGAGTAAAATTGACAAATCTGAACCGTAACTACCCTGCATAAGTTTTGTTGGCATTAAAGCGACCAAGAAAGTTTCCACTTAAAAGGGTGATATATACATACATACATACATATATATATGTATATCTATATATGTATATATACATGTATGTGTACATGTATATATATATACCTGAATGTATGTATATATTTAAATATATAAGGCGACATACATGGGTGTATATATATTTTTTTTAATTAAATATACAGAATATCGAGCATTCCAGAATATACATACATGTCTTTATGATATATCACTTCTGTTTTTGTTTTCCTTGGAGTAGATTTTGCTTGTTATATTTAAGAAGAATGAATAGGATTAAGGGCAATGAATACTAAGAATTCATTTCCATTTGGTAAGGTTGAAGCTAGCATGAGATGACCTTTTTTGGTCTTTACATTTTTATCTGTTACTAGGTTAATAAAACAAAACAAAACATCTAAGAAAAAGAAATAAAGAATGATAAATTTAATAATGCTTCCCTCCCTAGAGGAGGATGTCTCTCTTGCTATACATTAGCCGGTGTAGTTGTCTGTAAAAGAGACACTCAAGGACTGTGGACAAACACACCTTATCTCCAAGTGCAAATATAGAAACCATAGAACAGTCTATGCTGTGGTTGATTTCTTAGCTTTTTTAGTAATGGTTCCATAAGACAGCAGACTGCTGAGTGATAAGGGAGGGTTTGAAACATAAATTCCATACTAAATTATTGGCTGCTGTTCAAACTCTGTCTGCTTAGAGTACCCAGCAGCAAAGTATGTCCCAAACAGGATTCCAAATTTAAACAACACATTCTTTTGCCTTTCCTATGATGTATGAACTTCAGTTCACAACGATCTGTACCTAAGAATTTCGTGTTCACCAAAGATGAAGATAAACAAATAGCTGCATTTAAAGTGTAGTAATAATGCAGTAATCGCTTAAATTTATTGAAGAATCTACCAGGCAACTGTAAGTTCTACTAACTCATCTAATCTTCAAAACAACTCTATGACACCAGGGATGGGGGAGGGGGGAAAGAGAGAGTTTTTGCTTAGGATACGTTAAATGTATGTTCCTGGTGGTGGGACACTTTGGAAAAAAACAGCAAAAATGGTTGTACAACTTGAAGAATGTAACCAATGTCATTGAAATGTATGTTTAGAAATTGTTGAATTACTGTATGTTTTGTTGTGCATGTTTTCACCACAGTAAAAAAAAAAAAAAAAAAAGAAAACCTCTATGAGGAAGGTAGCATTATCCTTATTTTAAAGATGAGGAAACTAAGGCACAAAGAGTAATTTGCCAAAGTCACAGTGAGCCAAAAGCTGAATCCAGACAACCTGGCTTGCCTATGCTACTAGCCTTTCCTGCCTCCTCCTCCATACCAAGGAATATATCCTTACTGTTATATCTTCAATTCAAATTTAAGGAAACAAAATGTATTTTAATTAGTTTATATTTTATTCTATTGCTAGATATATTTAAAATAATGAATGTATAAACAAATTTACTTTCCAGGCTTTTAGATGTCATTTTTCTAACAAATTGTCACCAACCTTTTTTCTCTTAAACTTTTGTGTTGAAATAAATCTCAACCTAACCTAAGCTTGCTCCCTGAATTCCCATGATGTTGTTTTTCTAAAACCCACGTTTAGAGAAATAAGAAGATGGGACAAATGAGTGAAAATGTGTATTAAGCAGTCTTTGTAAAATCCTATCTCTTAAGGCACCTGTTTTGTGAAGAAATGCTCATCTTCCAAAAAAGAAAAATACAATTGGCATTAGTTTAGAATGTGTATTTTACAGCAAAGTTTCATTTCTAAACAACAAATAAAAATTGTAACTACATGAAAACCATTGTTTGATGAATACATTGAATATTTCACAAATTTCATTGGAAAAATTCCATAATGATTCTTGCTGAACACCAATTTAGAAGAGTAATTTTAACCTCCTCAACCTTTGGTGGACACAAAAACAATTGCTTCAAAACCAATATTCATGATTTATCTCACACAGTAAGGCTACATATTTCATAAGTGATTAAAAGTAAAACTAAGAAATTTCTTTTTTGAAGTATTAGGAGAAAATAAAAGGATCATAACATGATATTTAAATATTTTAATGTTCAAGGCCACAAATAAAAGGAGCCATGATTAACATCAATGATACCAAAGGTACAAATAGGATTTGATATAAAAGATGATAAAATATGTGAGTTATACTACTTAGAGGTCTAGGTGCCTACACAGTACATGCATGTTTATGCACTGTCTTGATGTATCTCTGCTTTGTATTTTATTCCTGTAACATCACCTCCAAAATCAAGTTCATGAGTGTAGTTAAAATTACTTGTAATTTTTTCTATGCATGGTCAAACTTAGATGACTTTCCTTGAGAAATTTGAGATAAAAAGCTGTTAGCCACACTTACAGTTGCCTTTCTTGATCTTGTATTTATCCATACTTTCTCACATACTCATCACTAGAAATCAAGAGCCACAAATGTTAACAGAATATCCACAATGTGCATGGGGTAGAAAAGCTCCAAAGATAAGTGATGCATAGAACAATGCCTTGTACCTAATGGACTTCGTAAGTTTGTTCTGAATTTTAAGAGGCAATCCCTGCCCCCACAGTGTCCTAAATTCTAATGGTATCCAACTAAACTAAAAAAGGAATCACTTCTAAAATGTATGATCCTGGAAATCATTGCAAATGTGGAGGACACTGATCTAGGTCTTACAGAACGGACAGGGTCTCTACAGGAACAGAGGAGGAAAGATGTTCCAGGCCAGGGGGAATGACATGGGTGATGGTACGGCATCAAAATGCACACTGTGTACATATGTGGAAAATGACCAGTAATCTGAAATACCTGAAGCAGAGGGACCTTGTTATTCAGTAGTGATTGCAAAGACTAGAAAAGCCAAGTAGATGCCAGATAATAAAGGTCATCAAAATACCCAGCCTAGATGTTTGGCAGTAACTAGGAGTCCCAGCAGATAACTGAAGAGTGGAGAGACACGTGCATAGCAATGCTTTAGGGAAATTAATCTCACTGTCACGTGCAGGGTTTGGATGGCAATGGGTAGGTTTAGAGGGGAGCAGCATTTTATAGTCCAGACCAAGGTTAAAGAGAATAGGCTTTAGTGTGGCAAAAGACATGGCAATGGAACTAACAATGCTTATGGAAGGGGAGGATTCCAAGATCACATTGGAGAGTAGATCTGCATAGTGCATTGAGCACTTGATTTTTCATATAGTGGAGGAAATCACATGGTTTAACCTGAGCTGTTCTTGATTCTTAAAAATAAACTTACAACCATAAAGACAACTAATGATACTCAGAAATTCACTTCATGAAGAAACATGGCTTTCATTCAGGGCCAAATATTGTGTTAAGTTACATACACACTGTCCCACTGACACCAAAAGAAATAATATGCCGACAACTAATGGTAGAGTTTGGCCTTATGTGTACATTTGTAAGCCAAAAATGTGACCCCTTCTAGGATAAAAACAGGAAAAACGTAAAATATTTAGTTCTGACTTTTCAAAACTGTTTTGAAACAAAAAATTCTTTAAAAAATCTTTCACCTTCACAAAAGCACCAGGAGTTTCAATCTCTGATATCAGGTTACCAGAGTGTCTTTTGCACTATTATTTGTATATATATTCATTATCTATAATAAGCTTCAATTAGCTTATAAACAAATCAAGCAATCAGAATTTATGAAACATAATACATTCTGAAATATATGTGCGATTTCATTTTCCCAAATATACAATAAATAAACTTTAATCAGTTTTCCTTGAAATGGGGACATTTACTGAAAGGCTTGATACACTCTTATTTGTCAACAGAAAATTCGTTCAAATCTGATCTTGGGTAAATTCTTTATGTTGACAAAATAGACTCAAATAATTTCTTTTAAACTGTGCTTCTGTATATTCTTTGATATTATCCTTAGATTAGAATGTTCATTCAAATTATCATGTTCATTTAAAGGAACAATCTTCATATGCAAATCCAACCGAATTACAGACAATCAGGTGTCGATTCTAATTACATCTCCAGTATACAGCAATAATTTTTGTTGGATTCAACAAGAAACTGATCACTCTAATCCAGATAAAATTAGATAGTAACTCACAGACGGGAAGACAATATACTAATAGATAAAGAAAGATTTCCTTCAAGCTATAGTAAACATACACACTCACACAAACATGCAACTCAAGAAAGGATTTTTTTTCTAATAAATTTGGTTTTCATTTTTAAAAAAAAGAATCCATTATATCTATAGGCAAGGAATCACTCGATTTATTTATTTTTAATACCAAAATAACATTCTTCTGTATAGCTGTAGTCAACAACTGCAAAAGTAGTGATTCAATCCCAGGCATATTTTGTGCCTAGTCAGAAGCATTTAGGGCAACTGTAATGTAACGAGGTCAGAACCAGCACAAGGTGTACCAGTGTAATCAGAGAATCAGGCAAAAGGGGATATAGAAAACAGCAAGTCAAAAGTACAGCAATACAAACACCATACAGGACTTTCTTCCTATTTATCACAAAAGCTGCTCAGCTAGTTTAAATAAATGAAAGTTATTTTGCTTCTAGGGAAAACATCCCTTCCATTTATTAGCCATTCTATTTATGAAAAGAGTTGTGAAATTGTCCCTTGTTATATTTTTTTTGCCTGCCTAAGAGTGATACCTTGGCAGAAATATTTTGATGCCTATTAAAACATCATAACAATCTTTGTGTTTAAAAAAGAATGTGTAAAATTCTGAGAAAGAGATGTTTCTGATTTTTAAAAAGTTTAATTCACAATGATGATCATAATTCCTAAATGTGTTATCACATAGTATAACAGTAAGAATTAAAGCAAACAGGCAACACACAATCAGAAAGAATGCTCTCTTGTGGCAGCAAATTTCTTAAGAGTGCAAGTAGCTATTTATTTTGGTCTTACCTGACGGCAGCTCGTTTAACCAAGGGTATGTCCTTTATGGAGGTAGCTTATCCTTTGAAGAACCCAGTGGCTTGTCCCACAGCCCAAGACAGACTGGAGTCCTGGAAAACTATCCAGCCCAAAGGAATACAGAGGAAAAAGCTTTTCCCACTTTCTTTCGTAGGACTAGCCAATAGCTGAAGTCATGCAGGAAATCGAGTAGAGAAGAGGAAAGCTGCTTCTTCTCCCTGAAATCCCGATCAGCAGAAATTGGAGGTCGTTGTGTATCTCCCACTCAGACTTTTGTTTAAAGTTTTTTCAACTGTTGCTAGGTGGTGTTGGGTTCCGAGATTAGGTTTCTCTTCTTCTGCTCCCTTCACAACACTGTCAGAGCAATGACTTTGTTGGGGAGCTGAGCTCGCGCGTGCTATATTTAACCAGTGTTCTCAGCAAGTCAAGCCTGTCAACAGCTGAGAAGTTTGGAGCCGGCTTTACTCAGTTCCTCGGCAGCTGGGTTATCAGTGGATATAGTGCTGCTCACCCTGTAAAAAACTGCAGGGAAACCGGCAGACCCTTTTAAGGACTTCAGCTCATTTCACAGAGATAATTATTATTTGAAGCTCTTAACTAAAGACTGTGATTTGTGACCTAAGTTTTAAAATCTTAAATGAAGCAGAGCAGAGGTTGTCTTGGGCAGACCAATTTACCAATGCAATTGTCTTCTCAATTAGGGTTTCTCAGATAAATGTTCTAAAATAAAAATGCTTTAAATGTGTATCACAACTGTTGGGAATATTCACAGCAAGAGATTATTTCCAAACAGCTTTTGACATCGATGTGTTACATTCAAAGCTAGAGATAATTTACTTAGTCCACATCAGACATCACCAAATAGACACCTGAAAGTTATTAAAACAAGTTATGATAAAGGATTATCTATAGCATTGTTTCTAAAAAGAGTGAGGTGTAGAAGGAAAATCTTAGCATTTTCACTTAGATTATTCATTCAAAGTTAACACATGGAGCACACTCCAGAAAAAGCAGCATTGAGACCTCTCTGGTTGCTGATAGACTAACTTCATCTTTAATCCTCTAGTCTCCCAAACCAGAGAAAGGTCACTTCTACTCTGAACTCCAACAGGAAGCATGTCTTGAGGCACTTTATTTGCTTCATTCAATATCTTAAAACACTATGAATCTGCCCAGATCAACATTCACAAAAAACAATGTGCTTAACTGACTAGTTCTTGGTACTGCCATATAATTCCATATATTAAATTAACAGTAAGGGGAACCTAGAGAGGCCCTTTCAACCAAATCCACAAGTAAAGTAGAAAGGGAGACACACACATGTACATAATTATTGGTTGACAAAACAAGAATTTTGTCCAGGCAAAAATCTCACCACCACCATTGAAAAGGTGACTCTTCCTGGAATCAGTTCATCAGTTAAAAGACACCCTCTTCTGACATGCAAATGAAGATGGACAAAGAAAACATGTAAAGGCATAGATTTAATATTTTAAAGTTACTTGGAATAAGTTTATGCACTAGGTAACCCTGATATAGCTCTAGGAAGGGCTGGCACTTTACACAAGGTATGTGTGTGTGTATCCTTCTTTATACACAAATGATCTTCACCTCCAAGGTTAGCTGACCCCCACACATCGACCATTAAAAAATGTCTCAGTTCTTCCCATCCCAGCTACCACACTGCCAGCATGCATCCTTTCGCTTTAATTTAATACCGTAACATGTAAAATCGCATTTGTTCAGACTCACTCTTCCTGGGTCGGAGCCAATCTCGATTAAAAAAAAAAAAAAAAGACTTCTATTAAGCTCTCCTGTGAAATTAACAGACTCTTCAAGAACACTAATGGATCTTTTAGAAAATTTATTCACAGTCCCTAAAAAGCTGCTTCTGAATGGAGGGTGAAAGTATGTAACTAGATGATGAGATTGTTCAGAATCATCAGGAAAACTATAAAAAATTACAAAGGGGTGGGGTGAGGGGAGATTATTGTTTGAAAAATAGATATGCCCCAGGTTGAAAACCACTTCACTAAAGAGGGCCCTAGGAACGCATCACTTCACCCCTACTAAGAGTTCACTTTATGGATGTCTCCAATGCAAAATGAAGCAGAAAAGAAAGGAGCCAAAAATTAAGATAACTGAGGGAAAATACCCTCTGTGCCTTTATGGGCCTAGATCATTCCACTGAATCAGTGATAGAGTTGTTTCTTCCCAAATTATCCAGATAGAGTTCTCAGTACTTTTTTTTCTTTAGTGAAAATCTAGTCTTTCACCATGGTTTTCTTTAATCCTTGGATTAGCACTCCACTGTTGCTATTAGTTTATTTTTAAACAATCTTTTGAAGAGTAACAGCATACACAGTATTTCATATACTTAGTGTTGCTATCTTAAAATTTTGTTGTTTAATTATACTAAGCGTATATGTTTGTTCTGATTCAGTATTCCACAATAGTCAGCCTCTCTCTCTTAAACATACACACACACACTAAAGTGAATTGATTTTGAAAGGCTTTCCCCCTCTGGGAATGATTATTCAGATGAAAGCATTTCCTACATAATCCACAGAGGAGAAATGCCATTAAGAACTATTAGAAATTTGTGTTTTGCATACAGTCAACAAGGAACTGATTTTTCAACACATATTGTTAATACATTGCTGTTCAGCTGCATCCTTTCCCCAAATTCTTAAGTGTGAGATTCTGAGAACCTCTAGTAAACTTAGAAATAAAGCTGAATTTCCCAACTTCAAGGATGAGTCGTGATGAAGCTTTTTAATAAAAAGATAGGTTAATGCTATCAGTGGGAAAAAGATAAATTAGAGAGTTGGCATATTATCTCTACATCCATTTCTGAAACCAAATATTTCACCTTGTTCACTGAAAAAGTCATCGTGATATTTTTAAAGCAAAAAGTTATTTAATATACCAGTGAAGAGAAAAATAGACATTTGTTTCTGAATGATGTTTACATTAACAATGTTCTGGGAGAGGAGTTTCCAAACAAACATGCCCGGATAAAATTTATTGTCTGGCTCTGAGATTTGAATATAAGCAACCTGGTAACAGAATTTTTCTGTTTCTTCCTTACTGAAGCTCCAAGTACCATAGTAAGTGTTCAATAAATAAGAATGAATGAATAAGCAAATTAACATATGAAAAATTAAAGAAAAAAATGAAGGAACTGTAGAACATATTATATGTAAACTTACGGAAAAAAAAAGCTTCTAGATGCTCTGGACAGAGTTGGGTCATTATTAGCTGCACGTTAAAAGTTGTGGAGAGAAAATTCATAGAAGTGAATTAATTATTTTGAATTTTGTTAAAATTTCAAAGGAAAGTAATAGATTTCAAAATAATAATATCTATGCAACACTTACTGTATGCCAGGCAGAGTTCTTAGGTCTTCACATATACTAACCCACTTAATTCTCACAATAACCCTATGAAGTAGGTACTATTATTATTCCCATTTTATAGGCAAAAAACTGAGGCATAGAAAAGTTAATTAACTTGGCCAAGGTCACATGCTAGTAAGTACCAGAACAAGAATTTGAAGTAGGGTGTCTGGTTCCAAAAATCTGTGCTCTTAACCACTTATGTCCCTTGCATTCAAAAGTCACAGTAGCCTTTTCTTAGCAATCACTGAGAGTCAAAGCAAATAGACTTCACTACCCTTGAATATATATGCTTCAGACCAAAAAAAAAAAAAAAAATACACTTAAAATTCCACAGTTTTGAAGGCAGATAAAAAAAACATGCAGGATAATTTCATGATCAACATAGCAAAATAAAAGCTTATTGAAACTGAAGTTCTGTTGAATGCCAGAGAATAGAAAATTGGACTGAAAAGAAGGTAATTGCTTTGAAAAAAAAAAAGTCTATTTTTAAGCAAAGGATATGAGCTGTTCAGTATTCTCTCTAAAACAAACAATGCATGACGTTTTATGATAAATGAGTTCACTGCTTGATGAAATTCTAAAATTACATTCTAAAAATATAATTTAGGTCTATGATTTGATAGAAAATAAATGTAAAAAAAAGTTTACAAGCTATGTTTTCACAACCAAAACTTCTCAAAGATGTAACCAACAACCAGAAAAAAAAAAAGAAGGAAAGAAATCATTATACTTTAGCTAGTACTTTGGCATCAAAATGGTTACACTTACTATAATTAGGCTTTGCAATTTGAAATACTTGCATTTCCTATTATTCTAACAATGCTTCTATTTAAATTTTATAGAACTTTAAAAGAAACAGTTAGTGCTAATAGTTTGAAATATCTACAAATATTCATAACAAAAATAAAATATTGTACTTTGTCTACCATAAATACCGTGCCACATATACAAATATTCATAAAATATTAAATTATTTATTTTTCCAAATACTTCAAGAAAAAGATGGCAAGACTAGGTTAAAAAACGTTATAGGAGGAATTCTGGGAAGATGGAGGTGTAAACAAAGCATCATTCTGACCATCCCCCACAAATGAAACAAGAAGTACGACAATAAAACAGTGCTTGGCTTTGAGGGACTCTGAATCAGGGAGCAGAGGAAAGCAGCAGAGAACTGAAGACAGGCAAGAATCAAATTAACAATGAGTTGTATATGGTAGGAAAATCACTTCTCCCACCATTCCTGCTCCTCCACCAGCCACGCGGGCCGCCAGCTGCTGTGAACTGGGATAGTGGCCCCAGAAAAAGAGCTTGCTTCCCTAACCACCACAGCCCCTGCCTGTACAAAGAGACAGGACCCCAAGCTTCTGCTCTAAAATCAACAAGGCAGGCCTACCCAAGAGTCCATCTGGAGTGTGCCATCACCTCCCCTACCCAGACACTGTTGGTTGTAAGCCTACTGCGAATTGCTACAGAAGGCCCATGCAGTGTAGTCTGCTCTCATAGTCAACACTCTACCTGCCTCCCTCCACACTCCCTAGCTCAGGCCTCTGAAATCAACAGGACAGACCTCCCAGGGAGTTAGTTCTGGTCTGTCCGCTCCCCTTTGCAGTCAGTGCTGAGGATTGCTGACTGAGGCTACTGTGTGCTAAGAAGTAGGTATCTTTAATAGAGGCTACACCCACAGCTAACATACTCCGGGGGTGGGGGGGCGCTCTGATAGCAACAGGGTCCATTTGAGTGTGTGAGCACCTCCCCCACCCGGACCTGCAAGCCTGCTGTGAATTGCTACAGAACAACCCTGCAGTGGAGTCTGCTCCCATAGTCGGCACTCTACCTGCCTCCCTGCTCTCTCCATAGCTTTGGCCTTTGAAACTAACAGGACAAACCTCCCTGGGGGTCAATTAGGGTTAGTCTGCCCCACTTCTTGTTGGTGCTGAGGACTATTGACTGAGGCTGCACTCATGGCCAACAATCTACCGAAGGGAATCTGATAGCAACAAGGCAGATCTCTGTGGGGATCTGACCAGAGCATGACACTTCCTCCCCCAGCTGGTAACTGTTGGTTGTCAGACAGTTGCAAACTGCTACAGAAGGACCCTACAGTGGTCCCATAGTCAGGCAGACCTCCCTGGGATCCACTGGGAGTGTGACTACCCCTCCCTCAACCAGTAACTGTTAGCTGCTGGACTGATACGAACTCCTACAGAAGGTTCTCTACAATGGAGTTAGGAGGTGGGTCACCTAAGTGGAGACTACTCCCTCAACAATCACAGGGCCACTGGGGCTCTGAAACCAACAAGACAGATCTCAACTTCCCTCCTCCTGAAATGGAGAAAAGTCTGCCTGTGCTTTCCCTGAATGCCAGCTCAGATATAACAGCCCCCACAGAGCAGGGAAGGAAACCTCGTGCAAAACCAGAGGGCCACACACCCAGCTCTGAAGGGTTTTCTGACTAAAAACGTGATTGCAGAAACAGAGAAAAGAAGAGACTAATAACCAGAGAGAAGGGTCTACGCCCCTTGGTAGACAAACTGATTAATACACGGTATGTCACCTGAGTGGCAGTGCCCACTGGTAAACAAACTGACCACAGCATGCTCTCTGGTGTGTTTGGGAGAGACTGAAATACAAGACATGGAACTTTCAAATTCCAATTAAACCAGGGAGAGAGAAGAAGCTATCACAAAGAGGAAGAGCAAACGGTAAGCAAAGGCAGAAAGCTCTGCCCACCTAAGAGTTTCTTGCAGAAAGTAGTATGAGCAAAAACATCAAATACTGGGGAAAACTGAGAAAGTTAACATCCTCAAAAATTCCAAGATGCATAAAGAACAGAGAAACAATGGCCCATCCAAATGAACATGACAAAGGGAGTGAAAGTGCATTTAGGGATGATCAAATAATGGGAAAAAAAAGAGAAGAATACAACAACATTAAAAATAATTAAAGAACCTAGGAAAAATATAGACAAAGAGCTAAAAGAAATAAGGAAAACAATGCAGAATGAAATGAGGATCTAAAAAAAAGAGATATTGCAACTGAATGAGACAATAACTGAAATGAGAAACACAATAGAAGGACTTACCAACAGATTTAATCAGGCAGAAGAAAGGCTCAGTAAGTTAAAGGATAAGATAGTTAAAATTACAGATGCTGAAGAATGTCTTGCTACAAGAGCAGAGGCTCAAGAAGGCTGAGCACAGTTTAATGGAATTATGGGACAACAACAAGAGACCTGATATACTCATCATGGGAATTCTAGAAGAGATGAGAGAGAGAAAGGGACAGAAAGAATATTTGAAGAAATAATGGCAGAAAATTTCCCCAATCTAATGAAGTATATGAATCTAAAAATCCAAGAAGCTCAAAGAACCCCAAGCAGGATAAACCCAAAGAGATCTACACCAAGACACATCATAGTTAGGCTCTCAAAAATTAAAGAGAGAATCCTGAAAACAGTGAGAGAGAAGCAAACAGTCACACACAAAGGATCCCCAATAAAATTAAATGCCGATTTTCTCAGAAACATTGGAGGCCAGAAGACAATGGAATGATATATTTGAAGTGCTGAAAGAAAAAAACTGTCAACCAAGAATACTATACCCAGCTCCTACGGATTGAATTGTGTCCTCCAAAAATGTGTATCAACTTGGCTAGGCCATGATTCCCAGTATTGTGTGATTTGTCATCAGGTGAGATTTTCCTATGTGTTGTAAATCTTACCTCTATGACGTTAATGAGGCAGGATTAGAGGCAGTTATATTAATGAGGCAGGACTCAATCTACAAGAGTAGGTTGTGTCTTAAGTCAATCTCTTTTGAGATATAAAAGAGAGAAGTGAGCAGAAAGACATAGGGACCTCATACCACCAAGAAAGAAGAGCCAGGAGAGTAGCACATCCTTTGGACCTAGAGTCCCTGCACTGAGAAGCTCCTTGACTGGAGAAGATTGATGATAAAGACCTTCTCCCAGAGCTGACAGAGAAAGAAAGCCTTCCCCCTGGAGCTGGCACCCTGAATTCAGACTTCTGGCCTCCTAGACTGTGACAGAATAAATTTCTCTTTGTTAAAGCCACCCACTTGTGGTATTTCTGTTATGGCAGCACTAGATAACTAAGACACCAGTGAAACTATCCTTCAAGAATAAGGGTGAAATTAAAACATTCCCAGACAAACAAAATCTGAGAGTTCACATCTATCAGACCAGCCCTACAAAAAATACTAATGGGACTTCTGTAGGTGGAAGGGAAAAGACACTAAAAAATAATTCAAAGATATACATAAAAAAAAAGATCCCTATTAAAAGGAAAAGCAGGGACATGTATAAGGGCTAGTAATAAGGTATTCATGCTTGATAATTCTAAATGTTTTGTCCCACATGTTTTTTAATAACAAATACATAAAAGGCAAGGATAAAATTATGTTACAGGGCACATGAAATATAAAGATGTAATTAGTGATAACAACAACAAAAGGGGGGAGTGGAATAGTATAGATACAGAATTTCTTGTATGTTACTGAAGTTAAGTTGGTACCTACTTACCTTAGCATGCTATAAATACAAACTGTCAAGTGTAATATTCATGGTAACCACTAAGAAAATATATTAAAAACATACACAGAAGGAAAGAAGAGAATCAAAAAGGCTCACTGCAATAAACTAACAAAACACAAAAGCAAGCAGTACGAAAGGACAAAGACAAAGAAGGCTTAAGACACACAAAAAAACAAAGAACAAAATGGCAGAAGTAAGTCACTTCTTATCAGTAATTACAGTAAATATAAATTAACTAAATTCTTAATCAAAAGGCAGAGAGTGGCATAATGGATTAAAAAAAAACATGATCCAACTATATGCTGTTAACAAGAGACACATCTTAAACCCAAGAACACAAGTAGGCTGAAAGTGAAAGGATGGAAAAATTTCTAGGTAAATAATAAACAAAAGAGAGCTGAGGTGGCAATCTTAATATCAGACAAAGTAGACTTTAAGACAAAATCTGTCAGAAGAGATTAAGATGGATATTATATAGTGATAAAGGGTCAATTAATCAAGAAGATTTAACAATCATAAATATATATGCAGCCAACACTGGGGTACCTAAATATATAAAGCAAACACTGATAGGATTTAAGGGAGAAACAAATAGTACTACAGTAATAGTTGGAGACTTCAATACAGCACTTTCAATATTGGACAGAACATCTAGAAAAAAGATCAACAAGGAAACGGAGGACCTGAATGACACTATAAACCAACTAGACTTGACAGACATATATAGAACACTCCACCTAAAAACAGCACAACATACATTCTACTCCAGTACACATGGATCATTCTCCAGGATAGACCACATTTCAGGTCACAAAGCAAGTCTTGATAAAATTTGAAAAGACTAAAATCATACCAAGTATTTTCTCTGACCACAACAGAGTGAAGCTCGAAATCAATAACCGAAAAAAACATGGAAAATACACAAACAAATGGAAATTAAACAACATACTGTTAAACTACAAATGGGTCAAGGAAGACATCAAAAAAGAAACCACAAATTTCTTAGAGTCTGATGAAAATCAAAGTACAACATACCAAAACTTATGGGATGCAGTAAAGGCAGTACCCAGAGGGAAATTTATAGTAATAAATGCCTACATAGAAAAAGAAAAAAGATCTCAAATTAACAGCCTAACTTGACAACTGCAGGAACTAGAAAGAGAAGAGCAAACTGAGCCTAAATGTATCAGAAGAAAGGAAATAACAAGGATTAGACCATAAATAAATAAAATTGAAAACAGAAAAATAATAGAGAGAATCAATAAAACAAGAAATTGGTTCTTTGAAAGAGCAATAAAATTGACAAACCTTTAGCCAGACTGACAAAGAAAAGATGCAAATAACCAAAATATTCATTACAACTGACCCAATAGAAATAAAGAGAATTATGACAGAATATTATGAGCAATCGTACGGCAACAACGTGGATAACCTAGATGAAATGGACAAATTCTTAGAAGTACACAACCAACCCAAACTGTCTCAAGAGGAAACAGAAAGTCTTAACAGACCCATAACAAGAGAAGAGATTGAATCAGTGATCACTAAAACCTCCAACAAAAAAAAAAGTCCTGGACCAGCTGGCTTCACTGGGGAATTCTACCAAACATTTAGAGAAGAATGGACACCAATACTGTTTAAACTCTTCCAAAAGATACAGAAGGAAGGAATACTTCCTAATTCATTCTATGAAGCAAACATAAACCCGATACCAAAACCAAAGACGCCACAAAAAAATAAAACTACAGCTCAATATCTCTTATGAATATAGATGCAAAAAATCCCCAACAAAATACTAGCAAACAGAATCCAACAGCATATCAAAAGAGTCATACAGCATGACCAAGTGGGATTTATTCCAGAAATGCAGGAATGGGTTCAACATTAGGAAATCAATCAATACAGTACACAACATAAATAGAACAAAGGAAAAGAGCCATATGATCATCTCCATGAATGCAGAATAAGCATTTGATAAAATTCAACACCCTTTCTTGATGAAAACCCTAAAAAGATTGGAATAGAAGGGAAATTCCTCAGTATGATTCAGGGCACATATGAAAAGCCAACAGCCAACACTGTACTTAATGGAGATAGACTGAGAGCTTTCCGCTTGAAATCAGGAACAAGACAAGGCTGCCCACCCTCACCACTTCTATTCAATATTGTATTAGAAGTCCAAGCTGGAGCAATAAGCAAGAAAAATAAATAAAAGGTATCCAGATTGGAAAAGAAGAAGTAAAATTATCTCTATTTGTGGATGATATGATCCTATATACAGAAAATCCAAAAGAGTTCACAGGAAAACTTTTAGAGCTAATAGAGGAATTTAGCAAAGTTGCAGGGTACAAGGTCCACAAACGAAAATCAATTGGGTTTCTAAGCACCAGCAAAGAGAAATCTGAAGGGAAATTAGGGAAACACTTCCATTTACAATACCATCTAAGAGAATAAAATACCTGGGAATAAATCTAACCAGGGATGGGAAGGACTTACACAATGAAAACTATAAAACGCTGCTGAAAGAGATTAAAGAAGACTTTCATAAGTGGAAAGCTGCTCCATGTTCACGGATTGAAAGACTTAACATTGTTAAGATGTCAATACTAGCAATCTATAGATCTAATGCAATCCCTATCAAATTCCAACAGCCTTCTTTACAGAAACAGAAAAACCAATGCTCAACTTTATATGAAATGGCAAGAGGCCCTGAATAACTGAAACAATGCTGGAAGAGAACAAAGTAGGATAACTCATGCTTCGTGATTTTAAAACATACTATATTATACAGCTACAGTAATCAAAACAGCCTGGTACTGGTATAACAATTAGACACACAGACCAATGGAATAGAATTGAGAGTCCAGAAATAAACCTACACATCTATGGTCAATCGGATTTTTGACAAGGTGCTAAGTCCATTCCATGGAAAAAAAGGAGTCTTTTCAATAAATAGTGCTGGGAAAACTGAATTTCCACATACAGGAAAACTAAACAGGATTCATGTCTCATACCATATACAAAAACAAATCCAAAATGGATTAAAGATCTACATGTGCAAAATAAAACCATAAAATTTTTAGAAGAAAAAGCATGACCAATGCTGTCAGGCCTAGCTTTCAACAATGGATTCTCTAATATAATAACAAAAGCACAAATAGCAAAAAACAAAATAAATAAATGGAATCTCATAAAAATTAAAACTTTTGCTCATCAAAAGGCTTTACCAAAAAAATGAAAAGACAAGCTACAAACTGAGAGAATATCTTCAGAAACCATGTATCTGACAAGAATCTAATAACCAAAATATGTACAAAATTTCAACAACTTAACAACAAAAAGACAAATAACCCAATCATAAAATGGGCAAAAGACTTGAATAGACGTTTCACCAAAGAGGACATTTGAATGACCACCAAACACATGAAAAGATGCTGAGCATCGTTAGTCATCAGAGAGATGCAAAATAAAACCACAATGAGATACCACTTCACTCCTACTAGGATGGCTAAGATTAAAAAAAAAAAAAAACAGAAAATAACAAATGTTGGCAAGGATGTGGGGAAATTGGAACCCTTATCCATTGTTGGTAAGAACAGTGTGGTAGTTCCTGAAAAAAAATTAAAAATAGAACTACCATTTAACTCAGCAATTCCACTTCTAGGTATACACCCCAGAGACTTGAAAAAAGGGACTCAAAAAGAGACTTGTACACCAGTGTTCATTGCAGCACTATTTACAATAGCCAAAAGATGGAAACAACCTAAATGCCCATCAGCAGATGAATGGATAAACAAAATGTGATACGTACATACAATGGAATACTACTCACCAGTAGGCGAAATGAAGTCTTCATACACGCTACAGTATGGATGGAGCCCGAAGACATTAGGCTGAGCAAAATAAGCCAATCACAAAAGGACAAATATTGAATGACCTCACTTATATAAAAAGACAAGAAAGGTGAATTTATAAAGACCAAAGTTTATTAGTGGTTACCGGGAGGAGGAGGGAGGGGAGAAAGGGAGGCTAACGGTGATGAAATATCGCGTTGATTAATTGCACAGCTGATTACCATAATTGCTGTCAATAAGTTGTGCACTTGTAAAAAGCTGAATTGGCAAAAGTTCTGTGATAGATTTACAACCATCAAAGGAAAAAAAAAAGAGTAGCTGCTGAGGCTGCTTATGTACAACCAAAAACATCACGGGATTTGGTTCCTTGATTTGGAGGTTTAGAGTCATGATTTCATGTAGGACTGGGCAGTGACTCTTTCTGTTGTACATAGCATTGCTATGAGTCGGAAATGACTCAACAGCACCTAACAACATAACAACAACAACCCAGTTAATTGGCCTAATAACGTTCTTAGTGCTTCTGTTTACCTCCTATTTCCTTGCATATTGGTGGTGTCTTAAAAGCAGCCGAGCACTTAACCAGTGTGCCACCAGGGCTTCTTTTAAGTAACTAGGAGTCTTCAATTTTGATTAATTTTTTTTTTCCTACCTTGTTGCTGTTGTTAGGTGCCGTCAAGTCGGTTCCTGCTCATAGCGACCCTATGTACAACAGAATGAAATACTACCTAGTCCTGCACCATCCTCACAATCGTTGCTATGTTTGAGCCCATTATTGCAGCCACTGTGTCAATCCATTGTTGAGGGTCTTCTTCTTTTTTGCTGACCTTCTACTTTAGCAAGCACTATGTCCTTCTTCAGGGACTGGTGCATCCTAATAACTCGTCTAAAGTAAGTGAGACAAAGTCTCACCATCCTCGCTTCTAAAGAGCATTCTGGCTGTACTTCTTCCGTGACAGACTTGTTTGTTCTTCTGGTAGTCCATGGTATATTTAATATTCTTCACCAACACTATAATTCAAAGGCATCAATTCTTTGGTCTTCCTTATTCATTGTCCAGCTTTCACATGCATATGAGGTGACTGAAAACACCATGGCTTGGGTCAGGTGCACCTTAGTCCTCAAAGTGATATCTTTGCTTTTTAACACTTTAAAGAGTTCTTTTGCTGCAGATTTGCCCAGTGCAGTACACCATTTGATTTCTCGACTGCTGCTTCCACGGGTATTGATTGCGGATCCAAATAAAATGAAATACTTGACAACTTCAAATTTTTCTCCATTATCATGATGTTGCCTATTGGTCCAGTTGTGAAAATTTTCCTTTTGTTTATGCTGAGGTGCAATCCATACTGGAGGCTGTAGTCTTTGATCTTCATCAGGGACTGCTTTGAGTCCTCTTCAGTTTCAGCAAACAAGGTGGTGTCATCTGCATATCACATGTTGTTAATGAGTCTTCCTCCAATCTTGATGCTGTGTTCTTCTTTATATAGTCCAGTTTCTCGGATTATTTGCTCAGCACACAGATTGAATAAGTGTGGTGAAAGGATACAACCATAATGCATACCTTTCCTGATTTTAAACCACACAGTATCCCCCTGTTCTTTTCAAACAACTGCCTCTTGGTCTATGTACAGGTTCCTTATGAGCACAATTAGGTGTTCTGGAATTCCCATTCTTCGCAATGTTATCTATAATAAGTTATGATCCACACATTTGAATGCCTTTGCATAGTCAATGAAACCCAGGTAAACATCTTTCTGGTATTCTCTGCTTTAGCCAAGATCCATTTGACATCAGCAATGATATCCCTCGTTCCATGTCCTCTTCTGAATCTGGCTTGAACTTCTGGCTGTTCCCAGTCGACATACTGCTGCAACCACTTTTCAATTATCTTCAGCAAAATTTTACTTTCATATGATATTAATGATATTGTTTGATAATTTCCACAGTCTGTTGGATTACCTATCTTTGGAATGGGCACAAATATGGATCTCTTCCAGCTGGTTGGCCAGGTAGCTGTCTTCCAAATTCCTTGGCATAGGCAAGTGAGCACCTCCAGCGCTGTATCTGTTTGTTGAAACATCTCAATTGGTATTCCGTTAATTCCTAGACCCTTGTTTTTCACCAATTCCTTCAGTGCAGCTTGGACTTCTTCCTTCAGTACTATCGGTTCTTGATCATATGCTACCTCCTGAAATGGTTGAATGTCCACCAATTCTTTTTGGTACAGTGACTTTCTGTATTCCTTCCATCTTATTTTGATGCTTCCTGCATCGTTTAATATTTTCCCTGTAGAATCCTTCACTATTGCAACTTGAAGCTTCAATTTTTTTTCAGTTCTTTCAGCTTGAGAAATGCCAAGTGTGTTCTTCCCTGTTGGTTTTCTAACTCCAGGTTTTCGCACATTTCATTGTAATATTTTACCACTGCCCTTTATAATCCTCTGTTCAGCTCTTTTACTTCATCATTTCTTCCAGTTGTTTTAGCTACTCAACATTCAAGAGCAAGTTTCAGAGTTTCTTCTGACATCCAAGTTATTATGGCCCTGTTTCCATAACAATGTAAAATTACTAGTGATAAGGTGGAGTACTAAAATCTGTGAAAGATCTTTCTTCGTGGGAACATTTTTGACTATCTAGCAAGAAATGTTGCCCCGATTTGCAAATCATACATTAAATAAACTTCAATTTCTGTTGTTGCTTTAGTATGATTTTTGTTTTAACATCCCCTATGTTTTCTAAAATTTTTACATTGATATTTTGTTGTCATTGAGATGGTTTACCAATATTCTGGTGATGCTAGAGACTTGAAGACACGTGCTTGATATAACTTGCCTTTCTTGTTACTAGTCAGCAGTTTAATGACTTTGTCTCAGCATAATGTAATAATTAAGCAAATTAACACAGCTAAGTTTTGTCTGATGTGGGTCTGGCATTCATTTTCATGAACTGAATTTCTCTTAATGTTTGCTCCAGAAAAACGAAAAGGTCATCTCTTCATGATTCTTCAAATAACCTAAGGTGGTTTTGCTTTCCATGCTGTATGTGAATTCTTCTTCTGCTGTTTTATCCTTATAATTGTCTTTATTCTTCACAGCATCACATCATTACATATGTTTCTATAGTTTTTTCCTGTGACATTTTTCCTCGGAACCATAGATTGTGTTTGGGTTCAGCCTGGAAATTCTGCATAGTGTAGGGAGGAAATATTTTCGTTTTTAGGGTTTACCTTAGGAAAGTTTTCAGCCATTGTGTTGCCGTTGCCTTTAAGCAAAAGGGAACAGAAAAACATTTTCTGTACTTTCCCAGCAATAGATGGAATATGATGACATCACTATCTGAACATGTACTTGGTAAAAAAGAGGCCTTAGAGAAAAGAGTCTTTGCTCTGACCCCAACTAGCGAGATGATTTAAACAATTGATTTAATCCCTCTGAGCCTTTTCCTCAATTGTCAAGTGGGGATGATAGAGCCTAACCTATCACCTATCTGTATCGCCATCCCACCACCACAACCACTGCTAGTCATGGTACAAAGGATGATGGGAAGCCAGTGAAGTAAGAGGAGAAAGGAGAGTTAAAGGGAAGAGAAAGCAGTGGCACTACTGGGGCTCATGCTAGTCGAGTTACATTACCTAAAATTATGTTCATTACCTAAAATTATTTTCATTGTTTAAAATGTGTTACCTATTGTAGGCTTTGTTTCTAATATAAACATATTTATACAAAACATAATTTATTGTGTGAGTTTTTATACATAATTCTAAACTGTTGAAAATTGTTAAATACGTGCAAATAAAGAAAGCAGGAATGTTTCTTTTTAAAAATTAGCTTATTTAATTAGTTGTAGCCTTGCTAGAGATTTAAAAATATATATTATGGTTATAAGGCCAGATTTTGCTTATTTATGCGGATAAGTAGTATTCTAATCTTCTGCTTCTACATGTGCTTAGAAACTCTGTCATCTGTAAAACAGGTGCATGCAAATTGACCAATAGCTTTGTTGGAAAATGAATACATGCATTATGGAAGCAGTGGACTTAAGTTATACACCAAAATTATAAACCTCCAGATGTTTTCATACTATAAATAAGTTGATGAGACTGAAAGGACAAGTTTTGAGGAGGGAGTTGACAGTGAATGGTGACAGGAGCAGAGCTCATCCTAGTGCCAGTTCAGACCTGCAAACAAGAGGGCTGCCTCAATATTAGGCCAGTTTCCTCAAGTAAATATGAATCCCATGTTTGCCTTTATGGGATTTAATCAAAATTTGCTATAGAATTTATGCATTAAACAAATATGGAGCATTACACTGTGTAAGCACTCTAAAGAGATGATTCTCAATTTGGGCAATTTCACCCCCCACGGGAAATTTATCAATGGCTGGACACATCTTTGGTTGTCATAACTGGGAGTTGATACTGACATCCAATGGGTAGAGGCCAGGGATGCTGCAAAGCATCTACATTGCACAGGACAGCTGCCCAAAATAAAAAATTATATGGACCAAAATGCAAATAGTGCCAAGGTTGGAAAACCCTGCACTAGAGGATTTAAAAAAAAAAAAAGAATCAGACAATACTCTCCTGAAGAGCTTAGAGTCTGGCCATGAAGATGAGACAGACACATAACAAAATGGGCAAAGCAAGGAGAACTATAAAAGATGTAAAGAAGAAATTTTACTTACACCTTCCAGACTCAGGGAAATTTTTGAAAAATAATACTATATTCATCTTAACATTCCTAAAATAACTAAATGTAAAGATGCTAATGATTTTTATAATTCTTTTTAAATATGTAAATAAATTAACCACCAAGTATTTATAAAAACATCCACTCTATTCCTGCAACTGTATTAAACTCCCTGGGAAGACAAAGCTGAGTAAAATAGAGTCACTATTCTCTAGAACTCAGAGCAGAGTTACATCTCTAATTCTCCATTAACATTATTGATATTCATTCCTTCAAATATGTGCCAATTATGTGCCGACTGCTTTGTGAGGCAGAGGGCTTAAACAGGCAAGGCTCCTGCCCTTACGGAGCTCACAGTCTCTTGGGGGAGACAGACAAAAATTGAGCCAACAAAGTGTGACTTCTGTTTCACACTTTGTGAACCAAGAGTTGGCCAGCCTAGAGTTGGCCTCGGGAATGGTTTTAGTTCTGGGCTGACAGAGAGTCTGGGGGCTATGCTTTCTGGGGATCCTCCAGTCTCAGTCAGACCATTAATTCTGGTCTTCTTATTATAATTTGAGTTCTGCACCTCACTTTTCTCATGCTCCATCAGGGAGTCTCTGTTGTATTCCCTGTCACGGCGGTCATTGGTGGTAGCCGGGGACCATCCAGTTCTTCTGGTCTCATGCTGATGAAGTCTCTGGTTTATGTGGCCCTTTCTGTCTCTTGGGCTAATACTTTCCTTGTGACTTAGTGTTCTTCATTCTCCTTTACTCCAGTTGAGTTGGGACAAATTGATGCATCTTAGATGGCCGCTCGCTAGCTTTTAAGACCCCAGACGCCACTCACCAAAGTAGGGGTCAGAACATTTTCTTAATAAACTTTGTTATGCCAATTGACCTAGATGTCCCCTGAAAGCATGGTCCCCAGACCCCCGCCCCTGCTACTCTGTCCCTCAAAGTGTTTGGTTGTATTCAGGAAACTTCTTAGCTTTGGTTTAGTCCAGTTGTAGTGTGTGCTGTCCTTCCCTTCACCTAAGATAATTCTTCTCTACTATCTAGCTAGTGAATAATCTTCTCCCTCCCTCCGCACCCTCATAACCATCAAAGAATGTTTTCTTCTGTGTTTAAACCTTTTCTTGAGTTCTTATAATAGTGGTCTTATACAATCTTTGTCCTTATGTGACTGACTAAATTCACTTAGCATAATGCCCTCCAGATTCCTCCATGTTATGTTTCACGGATTCATCGTTGTTCTTTATCGTTGCATAATATTCCATTGTGTGAACATACTATAATTTGTTTATCTATTCAGCCACTGATGGACACTTAGGTTGTGTCCATGTTTTTGCTACTGTGAACAGTGCTGCAATGAACATGGGTGTGCATGTATCTATTCGTGTGACGGTTCTTATTTCTCTAGGATATGTTCCAAGGAGCGGGATAGCTGGATCGTATGGTACTTCCTTTTCTAGCTTTTTAAGGAAGCACCAAATCTGTTCCCAAAGTGGTTGGGAACTTTACATTCCCACCACCAGTGTGTAAGTGTACCAGT
This sequence comes from Trichechus manatus latirostris, assembly GCF_000243295.1. Classification (NCBI taxonomy): domain Eukaryota; kingdom Metazoa; phylum Chordata; class Mammalia; order Sirenia; family Trichechidae; genus Trichechus; species Trichechus manatus. The sequence continues at coordinate 60,622 of NW_004444219.1, forward strand.
CTCCACACAACCTCTCCAACATTTATTATTTTGTGTTTTTTGGAGTAATGCTAGCCTTGTTGGGTTGAGATGGTATCTTATTGTAGTTTTGATTTGCATTTCTCTAATGGCTAATGATCGTGAGGGTTTAGCCTGAATGTCTTCTTAGCCGCCTGAATGTCTTCTCAGCAGCCTGAATGTCTTCTTTGGCAAAGTGTCTGTTCATATCCTTTGACCATTTTTTAATTGGGTTATTTGTATTTTTGTTGTTGAGGTTTTTGCAGTATCTTGTAGATTTTAGAGGTTAGACTGATCGGCTTTGTCGTAGCCAAAAATTTTTTCCCAGTCTGTAGGTTGTCTTTTGACTCTTTTTGTGAAGTCTTTTGACGAGCATAAGTGTTTGATTTTTAGGAGCTCCCAGCTATCTAGTTTCTCTTCTGGTGTTTGTGCATTGTTATTTATGGTTCATATTCTCTTTACGCCATGGATAGGGCCCCTAGCGTTGTCCCTATTTTTTCTTCCATGACCTTTATCGTTTTCGATTTTATATTTAGGTCTTTGATTCATCGTGAGTTAGTTTTTGTGCATGGTGTGAGTTATGGGTGTTGTTTCAGTTTTTGCAGATGGATACCCAGTTTAACTATTTGTTAAAGAGACTGTCTTTTCCCCAATTGACCGACTTTGGGCCTTTGTCAAATATCAGCTACTCATAGATGGATGAATTTATGTCTGGATTCTCAATTCTGTTCCATTGGTCTATGTATCTGTTGTTGTACCAGTTCCAGGCTCTTTTGACTACAGTCGCAGTATAATAGGTTTTGAAATCAGGTAGTGTGAGGCCTCCCACTTTATTCTTCTCTTCAGTAATGCTTTACTTATTCGGGGTCTCTTCCTTTTCTATATGAAGTTGGTTATTTGTTTCTCCATCTCATTAAAAAATGCCATTGGAATTTGGGTCGGGATTGCATTGTATCTGTAGATGGCTTTGAGTAAAATTGACATTTTCACAATGTTGAGTCCTCCTATCCATGAGCAAGGTATGTTTTTCCACTTATGCAGGTCTCTTTTGGTTTTTTGCAATAGTGTCTTGTAGTTTTCATTGTATAGGTCTTTTACATCTCTGGTTAGATTTATTCCTAAGTATTTTGTCTTCTTGGGGGCTATTGTAAATGGTATTGATTTGGTGATTTCCTCTTTGAGGTTCTCTTTGTTGGTGTAAAGGAATCCAACTGATTTTTGTATGTTTATCTTGTATTGTGAAATTTTGCTGAAATCTTCTATTAGTTCCAGTAGTTTTCTTGTGGATTTTTTGGGGTTTTCTGTATATAAGATCACATCATCTGCAAATAGAGATACTTTGACTTCTTCCCTGCCAATTTTGATGCCCTTTATTTCTTTTCTAGCCTAATTGCTCTGGCTAGGACCACGAGCACAGTGTTGAATAAGAGTGGTGATAAAGGGCATCCTTGTCTGGTTCTCATTCTCAGGGGGAATGCTTTCAAAGTCGCTCCATTTAGGATGATGTTGGCTGTTGGCTTTGTGTAAATGCCCTTAATTATACTGAGGAATTTCCCTTCTATTCCTATTTTGTTGAGAGTTTTTATCAT
>NW_004444219.1:64612-66547 GCF_000243295.1 Trichechus manatus latirostris
CTTTATATATGTCATCCCATTGCCTTCTTCCCTGCATGGTTTCTGCTGAGTACTCCGAGCTTATTCTTATTGACTCTCCTTTGTAGATGACTTTTTGTTTATCCCTAGCTGCTCTTAAAATTCTCTCTTTATCTTTGGTTTTGGCAAGTTTGATTATAATATGTCTTGGTGACTGTCCTAGGCTGGGTTCTCTAGAGAAGCAAAACCAGTAAAGCATATAAATATATATAGGGAGAGATTTATATCAAGAAAACAGCTCACGTGATTGTAGAGGCTACAGCATCCCAAGTCTATGGATCAGGGTAGAGGCCTCTCCCAATTCATGGAGCCACAGAAGCTGGCGAGCCCAAGATTGGCAGGTCAGAAAGCAGGGCCCCTGCTCACAGGCTATGAAGTTTGATGAATTCCAAGATCGGCTGGCAAGACCGCAAGGTTTCTCCTGATTCACATAGGTGCCGGGGCTGGCAGACCCAAGATCGGCAAGTCAGAGAGCAGGGCTCCACTCACAGGCTGTGAAGATCGATGAATTCCAAGTTCAGCAGATAAGCTGACAGCTCAAGTCCCAAGAACCAGAGGTGAGACGACAGGAGGCAGCTGCAGGATCCCGAGCGAGCAAAAAGACAGAACGTCTGCTTATATTCAGATGCAGGCCACACACCCAAGGAAACTCCCTTTCATCTGATTGGCTACTCACACCATAATTCAATCATGGGAGTGATCACATATAAACACTGAGAATCACGGCCCAGCCAAGTTGACACACAATCTTAACCATGACAGTCCACACCTTGTCAACTTGGCACATGTACGCATCTCCTTAAACCATACATAGTCTCTGAATAAAGACAATTAGAAAGTCATATTTTCACATAACATGATACAACTAACATGCGTGCAATCAAAAACACACTAGCCCCATTTACATCTTATATTTTGTAAGTGAAGGAAACAGAAATATTTGATGCACACATACAAAGCAGAAATACTCATAAAAATTACAGTCCCCATTTCTGCAACTAGTCACATGGCCATAACTGGTATTTAGAATTACGTTCTTCCACCACCCATTCTGTATTCCCTTTGCCTTCAGCAAGCACCTCGGCTGGTCGTGGTTCTTTGCCTGGTGGGGTGACCCAAACCTTCATTCCTAAAGGGTCTGGGTCATTAGTAGTCATGTCGGAATTAGGTTGCTGTAGTTTTCCATTGACTTTAATCACAGGGCATGATAGTACTAAGAGATGTCCTAAAGAATCTCCTGCATTCCAGACATACTCTTCTTTACCTCCATTATAAAACATCAATCTGATTTCCTCTTGGTAATCAGGATCAATCACAGCAGCCAGTATAGAAACTCCCTTCTTTGCCTGTTGATCCAGAGGCATAAGGAGCCAAAGTGACCAAGTGGCATTTTAGCTTCCAGCTCAAAGGAATCAGTGATATGTCTCCAGGTGGAAGCATTCTTCCCTTCAGAACTAAGACCTCTAGACCTGCACAGCATAAGGTTGCGGGGACAGGAAGCAAAAATCTTGCAAGTGGGTCACTACAGGTAATAGTGAGTGGTGCCACTCCCGTTTGCACCCCTCGATTCGTGGACCCATGAATCCTGGCTATAGGGGAAACACTACCATATATTGGGCACTGGTTTAGAACATATACAGCCCCCTGGGGAACACCGCCCCAACCTTGCAAAGTATTGCCACCTAGCTGGTACCATAACTGTGTCTTTAGAAGGTCATTACATCATTCTATCAAGCCAGCTGCTTCAGGATGATGGGAAACATGGTAAGACCAGTGAATTCCATGAGCATGGGCCCACTGCCACACTTCATTTGCTGTGAAATGAGTCTGTTGATCTGAAGCAATGCTGTGTGGGATACCATGACAGTGGATAAGGTATTCTGTAACTCCACGGATAGTAATTTTGGCAGAAGCATT
>NW_004444219.1:67762-69207 GCF_000243295.1 Trichechus manatus latirostris
CCAAACAGCCTCTCTATCTGCCACTGACACTTCAGGCACCATTGGATCAGCTAGATCATATGGCCCAAGTGGCAGAGCAGCTTGCACGGCAGCCTGAACCTGTTGCAGAGTCTTCTCTTGTTCTGGGCCCCACTCAAAACTAGCAGCTTTTCAAGTCACTTGATAAATAGGCCAGAGTAGTACACCCAAATGAGGAATGCGTTGCCTTCAAAATCCAGCCAGGCCCACTAGACATTGTGCTTCCATTTTAGTTGTGGGAGCAGCTAGATGCAACAACTTATCCTTCACTTTAGAAGGAATATCTCGACATGCCCCACACCACTAAACCCCTAGAAATTTCACTGAAGTGGAAGGTGTCTGAATTTTTATGGGATTAATTTCCCACCCTCTAGCATGCAAATGTTTTACCAATAAGTCTAGAGTCATTGCCACTTCTTCCCTACTAGGTCCAGTCAGCATAATGTCATCAATGTAATGGACCAATGTGATGTCTTCTGGAAGGGAAAGGCAATCAAAATCCCTGCAGACTAAACTATGACGTAGGGCTGGAGAGTTGATGTAGCCCTGAGGTAGGCAAGTGAAGGTGTATCGCTGGCCTTGCCAGCTGAAGGCAAACTGCTTCTGGTGGTCCTTTGAACAGGTACGGAGAAAAAGGCATTAGCCCGATCAGTAGGTACATACCAGGTACCAGCGTATGTATTAATTTGCTCAAGCAGAGAAACTACATCTGGAACAGCAGCTGCAATTTGAGTCACCACCTGATTAAGTCTTTGAACCTACTGTCATTCTCCAAGTTCCATCTATTTTTTGCACAGGCCAAATAGGCGAGTTGAATGGGGATGTGGTGGGAATCACCACCCCTGCATCCTTCAAGTCCTTGATGGTGGCAGTAATCTCTGCAGTTCCTCCAGAAATGCAGTATTCTTTTTGGTTTGCTATTTTTCTAGGTAGGGACAGTTCTAATGGCTTCCACTTGGCTTTTCCTACCATAATAGCCCTTACTCTATTTGTCAGGGATCCAATGTCAGGGTTGTGCCAGTTGCTGAGTATATCTATTCCAATTATTCATTCTGGAAGTGGGGAAATCACTACAGGATGGGTTCAGGGACCCACTGGACCTACTGTAAGAGGGACATGAGCCAAGACTCCATTAATAACCTGACCTACATATGCCCTCACTCTGACTGGTGGGCCACAGTGATGTTTTGGGTCCCCTGGAATTAGTGTCAGTTCAGAGACAGTATCCACGAATCTCTGAAGATCCTGATTATTTCCTTTTCCCCAATGAACAGTCAGTCTAGTAAAAGGCCGTAGATCCCTTTGGGGAAGGCTGGGAGAAAGATTAACAGTAAAAATTTCTGGCAGTGTATTAGAGTCCTTCCTTAAGGGGACCTGGCCTCCCCTTCATTCAAGGGGTTGTGGGTCTTTAAACTCGCTCAAATCTG
>NW_004444219.1:70459-71845 GCF_000243295.1 Trichechus manatus latirostris
ATGCCCTTACTTTAACTTCAGACACCTCTCAAGGTTGGCAATTGAGCTGACATTGTAATTCAGCCACTCTTACAATAAGACTCTGGGTTTGGTTTTCAGCAATTTCAACTGTTATTGCAAGAATAAGGTTTTCTTTCAAAGCACAAGTGGAAGCCTTGAGGTCATGTATGTGGCACTTGAGCTTTGACTCTGACGCCCTGAGTGCATCTCTTTCTTTCACCAGTTTGTCTAGTGAAAGTAAGACAAACCAACCAGCTTCCTTATACTTCTCATTCTGACAAAGCTGTAGAAAGATATCACACATGTGTTCACCCTGAGCCTTGCCTTTCACCAATACCTGATCTACTGGTGGTGACATTTTATGTATTTGTATCGACACCTCACGCCATGGACTAGCAGTGCCCTCTTTACTGCTGGAAGAAGAGTCATCAACATCTTTAAGACTAACCAGACTTGAGGACCAATTTAGAAAACTCATCCTTACAATTCTGTTTCTCTAGAATCACTCTTGGTACCAAATGTCTTAGGCTGGGTTCTCTAGAGAAGCAAAACCAGTAAAGTGTATAAATACATATAGAGAGAGATTTATATCAGGAAAACAGCTCAAGCGATTGTGGAGGCTAGAACGTCCCAAGTCCATGGATCAGGGTAGAGGCCTCTCCCAATTCACGGAGCCGCAGAAGTCAGTGAGCCCAAGATCAGCAGGTCAGAGAGCAGGGCTCCGCTCATAGGCTGTGAAGATCGACGAATCCCAAGTTCAGCAGATAAGCTGACAGCTCAAGTCCCAAGAACCGGAGGTGAGACGACAAGAGGCAGCCACAGGATCCCAAGTGAACAAAAAACCAGAATGCCTGCTTATCTTCAGATGCAGGCCACACCCCAAAGGAAACTCCCTCTCATCTAATTGGCTACTGACAGCATAATTCAATCAAGGGGGTGATCACATATGAACACTGAGAATCATGGCCCAGCCAAGCTGACACACAATCTTAAGCATCGCAGTGACTTTCTTTTGGGATCTACCTTACGTGGGGTTCGATGAGCATCTTGGATAGATATCTTGTCATCTTTCACATATCAGGGAAGTTTTCTGCCAACAAGTCTTCAACAATTCTCTCTGTATTTTATGTTATCCCCCCACCCTGTTCTGGTACTCCAGTCACTCATAGGTTATTCCTCTTGATAGAGTCCCACATAATCCTTAGGGTTTCTTCATTTATTTTAATCTTTTATCTGATTTTTCCTCAAATAAGTTGGTGTCAAGTACTTGATCTTCAGTCTCACTAACTCTGACTTCCATTGCCTCAATTCTGCTCCTATGACTTTCTATTGAGTTGTCTAATTCTGAAATTTTATTGTTAATCTTCTGGATTTCTGATTGCTGTC
>NW_004444219.1:71971-82684 GCF_000243295.1 Trichechus manatus latirostris
GTCATTATGCTCTTCTCTAATCTTCTTAAGTTCCTCTATTGCTAGGTCTGCATTTTGCAAGATCTCCTTCCTGATCTCTTGAAGAGTTCTGTATATTAATCTTTTGTATTCTGCCTCCAGTAATTCCAAGAAATTCTCTTCCTCTGGAAAATTCCTTGATTCTTTATTTTGGGAGCTTGCTGAAGCCATCATGGTCTCCCTCTTTATGTGATTTGATTTCGACTGTTGTCTCTAAGCCATCAATAAGTTATTATATTTATTTATTTAATGCTTGCTTACTACGTCCTAGCTTCTTGTTTTGTTTTGCTTTTATATGCCCAAATAGGCTGCTCGTGTGAGCTAGTCCAATCACCAGCACCCCTGAAGCTCCAACGTCCTGCCACCAGGTGGCCAGACCTGCCACTAAGTATGTGAGCCTAGGAGTCTGCCCACTCCTCCTGTATGAATTCAGCTCAGGTATCTAGGTAGTCAGCCACCAAGTGTGTGGTATAGGCTCTCACCTACAGTTCTAGACAGGCATGGGTGATTGGTGTAGGCACAGGCATCCAGCTGCAGCAGGGAGTCACATGCTGAGCAAGGCAGGGGACTGACAGCTGCCCCCTAGTGTCTGGGAGGAAAGCATTTCCCTGTTCCCTAGGGCACTTAGGTGGGTGGGTTTTGCAGCTGGACTATGAGTATCCAATGCTGTTGGCTGTAAGGACTAGGGCGCACCACTTATTCTTGGGCCACTTTCACAGGTGACTAGGTGGCGTGGGTGGAGCCACCAGTCCTCAGGCCCCTGATGTGGGTAGGTGAAGACCCTGCTTAATAGGCAGAGCAGTGTCAAATGTCAGGAAAGTGCCACTTCACAGTTGAAACACTTGAAGTTAGACTTCAGGTATATACCCTTGTACTGTGGTAATGAGGGCTTATGCTGTTGAAATGGGCCCACACAAATCTATGCAGGGGGAAAGGCACTCAAAGCCCGTGGACCCCTTATGCCTGTGTGTAGGCAAAGGAGCTGTGCCTACCCTGAGTTCCTGGCTTAGGGGAGTCGGCAGATTATTTTGTCCCCTGTTTGTTAATTTGTTCACTCTCCAGGGCCAGGAGAATGGCTCAGGGTGCATGACGGGTCCTCCTTCCAGCCCAGGGGACTCAGTAACTGCTGAAGCCTGTCCCGGGCCCTGTGCAGAGCAGGGAGGGAGGTAAATGGGAGAGAGATTTTTCCCCAAGTGGGGTGTTTTTGATCTATGCAGGAGGCCAGATGCAAATACTTATCTTTTGCTGATCAAGGGCTCCTTCTCACCGGTTCTGGATGGCCGAGTAGACTCTCTGCCACTGGGTCTCTCCTGGTGTGAAAAACACCTCCCGAGCACCATTGCTTCCTGCCTCACCACATGCCATGAGCTGATCCAGCATGAAGGGCTCAGGCTCTCGCTGGGTCAGTTCTGGAAACTCCTCGCTGCTTCCAAACCGTGTCTCCCTCCCCCTGCCACTCAGTCTGATTCCTCAATCTTGCCTTTGATGTTCAGGTCTCCTAGATTGTCATATATAATCAATTCACTTGTTTTTTCAGGTCCCTCTTATAAGATGGACCACTGAAAGTGTCTGACTACTCCTTCATCTTGGCCCCACCTGGAAGCAGTTTTGACACTGTGAATGGATAGAGGAGTGGCAGTGACAGATAACCAGCAGCAACAGAGAAACTACAGTGGCAGAGAAGCAGCAGGAGAGCACCAGCAGCAGCAGAACCAGGAGACCAGCATGAGATGGTGCTGGAGATGACCCACAGAGCGAGATAGCTGAGTGCCTGTGCACAGGATGCTTCCTGTTGGAGCGGGGTGCCTCTGGGCACTTATTGGTGGAGCTAGGTGTGCCAACCCATGGAGCGAGGAAGCTGAGTGCCTGTGCGCAGGAGGCTTCCTGGTGGAGTGGAGTGCCTCCAGGCACTTATCGATGGAAATCCCGAGCTTTGGAACACTTGCCCCTTGCAGGTGTGAGTCCCGAGGAGCCGAGAGGCCCAGGAACCAGGAAACAGAAGCTGAAGAGACAAGGAACACAAGAAGCCAGGCTGCCTCAGTCTCAAAAGGTATGGCCAAGACCTCAGGGGTTTCAAAGGGTAGAGCCATGACCTCTGGTGTTTCTAAGGGTAGAATCGCCACTCAGATGGACTAGGAAAATAGTGTGCCTAAAGCCAAGGGAGCAGAGTTGCTGTCACAGTGGGCCTGGAAGGCAGAGTTGAAGCCCAGAGTCAAGGGGCCACCACTCAGAAACTACAGAGTATGGCCAATATCTAGAGGCTGGGTGGCAGGGCCATTGTGTAAATTGTCTCAGAGAACAAAGGATTATTTTCAAAGCCTTGAGGGCTAATGTAGTGTGTTCTGCTGACTTGACTGATGACTGTTATCCCTTCTTTTCCTCCAGTTTCTACCAATTGTAATGGAAATGTCTAGCTTCTGCCTGTTCTATCATTGTACCTTTGGAAGCAGGTAACTTCTATTCTAGATTTCACAGATGAAGAGGAATTTTTGGATTTTGGATTCGGAGTTAAGATTTTTGCTATGATATGATGGGGTGAATATGTTTTGCATGTTGCAAGGATGTGATTTTTGGGGGACCAGTGGGTGGAATGTCATGGATTGAACTGTGTCCCCTAAAAATATGTGTCAACTTGGTTAGGTCATGATTGCCAGTATTATGTGGTTGTCCTCCATTTTGTGATTGTAATTTTATGTTAAAGAGGATTAGGGTAGGGTTGTAACACCCTTACTAAGGTCACATCCCTGATCCAATGTAAAGCGAGTTTCCGTGGGCTGTGGCCTGCACCACCTTTTATCTTACAAGAGATAAAAGGAAAAGGAAGCAAGCAGAGAGTTGGGGACCTCATACCCCCAAGAAAGCAGTTCCGAGAGCAGACCTGGGCTCCCTGGGTGGAGAAGCTCCCAGTCAGGGGGAAGATTGATGAGAAGGCCGACAGAGAGAGAGAGACTTCCCCTGGAGCTGACGCCCTGAATTTGGACTTTTAGCCTACTTTACTGTGAAAAAATAAATTTCTCTTTGTTAAAGCCATCCACTTGTGGTATTTCTGTTATAGGAGCACTAGATGACTAAGACAGAATTCCACCCTAAACTGAGGCCCAAAGGATAAGAAGGCTATATAAACTATAGAGGGGGAAAGTAATCCAGGCAGAGAGAATAGCATGTCCAAAGACCCTGATGTGGAACAGAACACAAAACCTTCAAAAAACATAAAGAAGGTAACGGTAGACCATGGGAGAGAGAAGTTTAGAAAGTCACATAAGAGCCCAGTCACACAGGACAGAAGAGGTCTCGAGAGTGGATCTGGTCCACAGCTGTGTGTGTGATTTTTATTTAGTTGACAAAAGTTGAAAATAGGAAGATAAATCACATCATAATTTCTGAATCCTCTTGGAAAATTTAAAAAGATCTGACAGTAGTGGGCCAAAACCATCAGCTAGATCTACCTATCTGAGGCAAGGTCTGTGACCTCTTGTTCACCACTGTGCCACCCCAGGCTTTTCATTCATTTATGCTGCCTGTTTGGCCTCTATGGGCCTTGAATTTACAACTCCTGATTCAGGACCTCGTAAGTGATAGTTAAAAAAAAAAAAAGTTGGATTTTATTCTAAGACAAAGGATAGTCCTTGAAGTATTTTAGGCAAGGAAGTGATGTGATCTGATCTCTTTATACTCTGTTTACTATGTAAAAACTAGATTGGAGTGAATCAAGAATGGAAGTAAGGATGCAAATGAAACTATTGCAGGAGTCTCAGTGAAAATTTATGGTGACTTGAAATAGAGTGGTTGCAATGGAAATGGAGAGAAGTGGATTCAAAGTTTATTTTGGAAGCAGAAAATACAATATTTGCTGATTGGATAGTAGAGTGAGGGAGAGAGTCAAGAATGATTTGCATTCTACTGTGAACAACTTGAGCTGTATGTGGTCAACAACTGAAGAGACAATATTTATTGGTATTCTTTAGTACATAAAGAACTTAACATGTTGTGAAGGCTACAAATAAAAGAAACTCTAATGCCCTCAAGGGTCCCTGGTGGTGCAGTGGTTAAGTATACAGCTGCTAACCAAAAGGTAGGCAGTTCAAATTCACCAGCTGCTCTTTGGAAACCCCATGGGGCAGTTCTACTCTGTCCTTCAGGGTTGCTATGGGTCAGAACTGACTCGACAGCAACAGGTTTGGTTTTTTTATTGTTGTTGTTAATGTCCTCAAGGAGCTTGAATGCTATTGGTAGAGATGGAATTGTGCAACTATGTACACTTTCAAGTGCCAGAAGAAAGATATATACCTCTAACTGTAAAGAATAGTAACAGCAACTGACATTCACTGAGGGTGTACAATATACCCAGTCCATACATCTCATTCAGTTCTCACAATTACTTCTGGGGTTGGGATTATTATCATCCTGGTTTTATACATGGAAAAAATCAAAACTTAGGGAAGTTACGTAACAGAGCTTATGATTGGCAGAACTGGAATTTGGGCCCAAGCAGCCTGATTCCACTGCTCATTTATTTAATCAGTTCATTAGATTGCTTTTATATACATGTAGTAGGATCACAAATTTACCTGTATACTGCAACTTGAATGTACAAAGAAAAATGCAGCACCTTTACTTTGACTGAAACTACTCTGGTCTTTCTCACAAGCTTCCATCAGCTGGTTAGAGGGGAGGGAATTACCTTTTCTCAATATGGTTTAAAATTTAGCCTCGTTCAATAATTTAAACAGTCCCTTTAGATGCTTGTTCCAACCTGTCCAGAAAAGAAATGCAGATTTCTCAGCTTTCCCAGTCTTTCCCCACGTTCATGTGTGCCAGCACATATGCACATACTTGCACATCTCTGCTCTCCAAGAAGGTGTCTGTGTGAATGGGGAGGACTGTGGTTTATGTGGGGTGGAGACCATTGAAATATCCCAATCTTAGACTTTATGTGGTTGTTGCTTGCCCTGTTGGCATTCATGACTGAACTCCACAGTTGGAATCACCTTTGATCTAGTCTCTTAGCTTGATAAAAAGCCTGGGAGCCTTCTCTGGCTGATGAAGCCACAGCTCAGTCTCAGCAGGGCTGTGGAGCCCGCTATATCCATGACATATTCTATATTCAACCATCTGGCCCAAAAGTCCACCTCCTGGTTGAATCATCCTCACCTCAGACTATCCCCGCCTAGGCAGGCTTCACAGCTAGGCTGACAATATAACTTATCATCCAAATCAAGACACTTGTGAGAGTGACGGGGGGCCTATTATAAATACACTGGAACAACTGGGGTAAACTAGGACAGCCTCAAACTAGGACATACGGCAGGCCCACTGGCTCTCAACTTTGCCTTGCAAGTTACCCCTCATGAAGTTTCAAGAGCACCTGGGTCTTATTTATGTTATATGGGATAGGAGAGAGGCCCAGGAAAGCTAAACCTTGAGGGCTCTCTCCACCTAACTACACTATACAGCCTAGTTCAATTTGTTGTGATTGAGTCCCAGGTTGGTCTAACCAGAAAAAAAAACAAAAAACAAAAAACTGTTGCCGTTGAGTTGATTCCAACTCATAGCAACCCTATAGGACAGAGGAGAACTGCCCCATAGGGTTTCCAAGGAGTGCCTGGTGGATTCAAACTGCCAATCTTTTGATTAGCAGCTGTAGCTCTTAACCACTATGTCACCAGGGTTTCCAGGTTGTTCTAGGGTAGCCCAAAATATCCTAACTGAGAAACAGGTTCCCACAAAACTATTTAATATACTTCGTCCTCACCAGGTCAAAATCCAGACAGGGAAATGTCTCAGCTGCCATAGGGGAAAGGGAATCTTCTCTTCCCTGTGAAATAACTCTGTGACTCAAGTTCTCAAGACTTTCCCCTTGATAGGTTAATTCAAGTTAAAGGAGAATGGAAAAAAACTCTCAACTCCACCAAGCCTTGCTTTCAATCCTGTTGTCTTACTAAAGAGATCCAGTACCTCCTCTTTTGTCCTGGACCTGTAAGCCTCAAGACTCAGCCTTAGAAGTAGACGACTGCAAATGAAAAATGATTTAAGGGAGGGGGAAGTGTTAAAAATAACATGCATTTCTTTAAAATTGAAAAATAAAATAACATATAGGATGTACATTCTCAGTCATTTTCTGCCTATATTGAGAGAAATACATAATGTCATTCAAAATTATTAAGATTATAATGTACTCTTGATAAGCTGAATAAACAGAGGCCCTTTTTGAGATACTTTGTCAGAATCATTAGATCTTCAGAGGCCAATATTCAGCTGTTTTTAGATCTATGATCCTGCTTTAAATATTCTATGGTTCTGTGATTTTACCTTTGAAAGGCCAAAAATATATCAAGTTTCAATTTAGGGCTTTGCTTACTCATTCAAGTGTCTCAAACCTAAAGTGCAAGTCCTAATGTTTTAGAGTGGCATTAAATGGTTTTCCTAGATTGAGCAGGGATTACAGAGAGGTCCCCAAAGTTTGTGATGTTTCATAAGGGCATTCTAATGGGTTCATTTTTCTATTTATTCCATTTAGCGCCAGTCAATGGCAACAATTGCATTTCAACATATATTATTTCTTCAGTTGGTTTTGGCTGTCCCTAACTAAAAAAACGTTTTCTCTATCAATGCACAAGTTCCCAAATGTAAGCGGAAATGTACACAAATGCTGAGTAATCAGGGTTACAGAAGTTAAACAAGAAGAGCCAGATGGAGCTTGTCTGGAAAGGTTTTATAATGCTTTTATGATTAATAAATCTAAAGGAAAACATCTGAGGCTTCTTTGAAATGTTAAGAATGAACTATTGGAGAACAACTGTGCTTCAAAGGGTAGCAAAGTATGTGAGGCCATTTCTCACTGAAAGAAAAAAAGGAATGCTGTAGGGTCAGTATGAGTCAGAATCATCTCTACAGCGATGGGTTTTTGTTTCATACCCCCAATAAATTATTTAGAAAGAAGTAGAAGGTTGAGTTCTGCAAGTTTAGAAGAGTTTCTATTAACTCATCAAGTCCAGCTACTCCCTCCAATCCCTAAATCCCTGAATTACCAAGGCAACTTCTTAGGCATTTGTGTTGCATGACTGAACATTCTCAGAAATGCAGCTCCATGTTGCATATCCAGATTAGATGGGACTCAGCAAAACGAAACCGTGTGGAAATCTGGATAGTTCTACAAAATATCTAGACACCTCACCTGAATAAAAAGGAGATTAAGAAGCTAGGTATAGGAGGAAACGTTCTGCCTTATAGATTATAGCATTATTATTATCAACTTACCTCACTGACTGCCAGCAGTAAATAAGGCATGTATTCCTAGGAATAAACAGTTATGAATTTGTCTCTCCCTTCCAGAAGTTTCATCTAGTTGATATGATAGACATATAACTAGAATGCACACAAATGTAATTAGAGCAACACAAAGTAGGATTAGGACAAAAGATTATAAATATTTTTCTCTAATGCAGGGGTTGTGAGGGAGAAAAACCCATTTGGAAGGGTCTGGGTAAGAGACGCAGATAGATGAATATTAGTCAGAGTACTTGCATATGTAAAGTGGAGATCAGCCAATGCTCAATTATTCATGGTTATAAGGACAGAATTTGTATAGGGGATTAAAATACAGCCACATGATCCTCAAGTTTTATACATTCAAATTTCAAAATTCCACACTTTTATGCGTCACGCATCAATTCCTCTAAACCACAGGGCCTAAATCAGTTTTATAACTCACTTGACTAAAAATTATTCCAAACTGCCACAAGGTGGTGCTATGTGCAAGCTGTTGAAAGAGAGGGCCTGGTCTCCATTAGAATAGCAAGTAGGGGGGCACTCCCTGGCTCATGTTTGTGGGGACCTGCCTATGACTACAGAAGTATTCTCCAGCAGTCCCCCACAACCCATGTCTGATAAAAATCACATGTGTCCTCTCCAGCAAGCCCAAAACCTACCCCACTTCCACCTTGCTCTTGAGCTCTACTCAGAGGTCAAGGGACAAAAACCTACTTTTTCCCATGGTGCCATGCAAGCTAGTAGCCCCTAATGTAACCTCCCCTCTCCTCCCACTCCCATGCTCCACACTCCTCTCCTTTCTCCATCTCCAAAGGAACATCAAGCAGATAAGACTTCTTCCTCCATCCGTGCTCCGGAAACTTATGGAGACCTGACACTGGGATTTAAATAGTACTGACTGCACAGCCATTTGCTCACAACCCTACAGGAGGGTAGCACACTCAGGGGAAAGTAGATCATCCCTAATGCAAGAAACAGGCAGCAGAGACCCCTTGCCCCAGGCCCCAGAACATTTGAAGAATCTCACTACCAGCTGGGTTACTTAGAGTCAAGAAAAAAAGCATTTGCTGGAAATATAGTTAGAATTGTATAATATTTCTTTTATCTATAAGAAGGGAATCCCTTGTGTAATATGTCAGTCTATTGAGGACTTTCAGACATTTTGCTTTCTAAAACTGTTTTTTGTAAAGTTGTTATGTATGGATGTGTGAGACTTCCTGCTATAGCTTTCATCTGTTCCCATTTCGTTTCTCTTTTCTCCTATTACTCAGTGAAGCAAAAGAAGTTATTCAGGAGGAGGTGGCTTCAACTGCAATATATATTACTGAAAAATCCAAGACAGTGAAATATACAAATCTATAAAAATAAGAGGGGGAATACCCTTCTAGGTAAGTATACAGTTGGGTGAATAAGAGAGATGAGGCAAAACCCAAGACCTTGTCATTAGTTTGTAAATAGTTCTGTGACGTGATTTCAGTGAAAAATGTCAGACAGGTAGACAATTTCATATCTTGTACTCTTTTCTGTTATTAATGAGATTTACAAGAAACTGAATCTAGCCTAAAATGGATAGTATACTACAAAGATGTGGCAGAGAATGCTGATTGTCCACAAAATCCAATTCTCCCTTTATCCATAATAATAGGGTTATAACTAGGTTCTTGATTATCCAGCTAGCTGGTATTTACCCAAATCCCTTGCAGTTAGGTGTGATTACATGACAAAGTTCTCTCCACATGAGCAGGAATGTTATGTGCCACTTCTGGGCCTAAGCATACACTCCTTCCCACGCTTTTCCCCTTCTCACTGGCTGGAACCTAGATATGGCATATTCTAGCTTGACCATGTAAACAAAGACAGTACCCAAGTGGGTGATGGAGCATCAAGATAGATTCCTTGAATTACCATATCGAGCAGATCTATCCCACTGACCTCTGGATTATTATGTGAGAAAGAAACTTCTCTATTCTTTAAGCCATTTTTGGGTCTGTTACAGCAGCTTAGCCTTACTCTAATTACAGAAGAGGAAATATGTTATGAGGAGAAGGATATAGTATTCAGTAACACTATCTTCTAATAAGACGAGAATTTAACTTTTTATTTTAATAGCCATCTTTTATTGAAACTTGGGCAAACATTGTGCTAGTATAGCAGAAGTGTTAGTGCCCATTTCACATTCTGTGGACTTTTCACTGTGCTCTGGTGGGCTTCCAACCACCAGTATCTGCATCTCTGTGCCTCAGTGCTCTTTTTCCATTGCTTTGTAGGTGCATACTAAAGTGCTAAGTGATTAATATCCCTGGGAGCAGCCCTCAATCAATGACTCCCAGGAGTTGGTGTATATCCCAGCTCCCTCACACCTTGGTAGAATAGTCTGAAGTGTGTGTTTTGCATCATTTTTCCAGACTTTCCCTGCAGGAGTAAGCTCCAGTTGCCCTTTATGGTAGCTGGTTTAACTGTGTACCCGTATACCTGTTACTGGTTGCCTTCACATCTCTCTATTATTTCCCTCTCCCTTCCCTACCACATTTCCTTAAATTCCCAAACTAATTTCACTCAAATCATTGCGTTGGGGTTTGCTTCTCAGAAACCCCAAATAAACACAACCAGCTATTTCATATTCACCATCTTAGCCACAAAACAATTCTCCAACATAGCCATTATTATTAGACAGTATTATGCCATTTTTACAATCAAATTTCTGAAAGGGTAAGTAATTTGACAAAGGTCAGTGTCAGAACTAGAATTGGAACCCAAGACTATCTCAGTCACCATGCAATACACTCTACTCCATCAGAAGTGGAAGTTTTCCGATTTTCTACTGATGCAACTTTCAGTAGATGGTGGTATTAGAAGTGAACATTTTATGAATGGAGAATTTATTAAAGGGAAATTAGAAAAAAAAAGTCTACATTAAAACTTTTAAAAGCTTTTGAACCTAAGCCTAAAATATTTTTGTTAAGTAAAACACTTCTGGTAACATTTTTGGTTAAACAAAACTTTTTTTAGCCTGAACCAGAAAAGGAAAAAAAAAAAAAAAGGCACTTGTAGGCCACTTGTTAACACAGCTTTATTTAGCATTATGTAAATAAGCTAGTCAAATTCCTGATCAGAGGTAATTGTGCTGAATAACTCTACTTCTTAAGAGTGTCTCCATATATCCATTATGATAGGAATCTTAGCTTTATTCACTTCCATATCAAAACTTGCATAAAGAAAAGAATAGTAGGTAAATTCACATTAAAGTATAAATAATTGATAAGGATTAAAGGGTTCCCTCTCAAAAACTAATCATTAACTTTATGTGGAAAGGGAAGAAGCCCCGAATAAGTAAAGCACTACTGAACAAGAAGAATAAAGTGGGAGGACTCAAACTACCTGACTTCAGAACCTACTATACAGCTACAGTAGTCAAAACAGCCTGGT
>NW_004444219.1:84566-86492 GCF_000243295.1 Trichechus manatus latirostris
GGAAAGCTGGTGATAGGGAACCCAAGGTTGAGTAAGGATATTGTTGATGTGTTGTGAGGTTGTTAACCATTGTCATAGGGCAACATGTGTACTGTTAAATGAGAAACTATTTTGCTCTGTAAGCCTTCATCTAAAGTGAGAATAGCAGCACAATTGGAAGAGTGTAGTCAATGTCACTGAACTGTGCATGTAGAAATTTTTCAAATGGTGTATCTTTGGCTATGTACATTTTCACCAAAAAAAAAGTCGAGAAGGGAGAGGGTTGACATGTCGTGGAGTTGTTAACCAATCTCTTAAAACAATATGTGTACTACTGTTTCATGAGAAACTATTTGTTCTGTAAGCCTTCACCTGAAGTACAGTTAAAAAAAAGGGTTCCCTATCTCAGAAATTTCTGTATTTGAACAAAAAATTCAATCCATTTTCCTAAGGAATTACTTGAGTTTTGGTTTTAGAATTTCAGGAATCAAGTCAACAAATAAAATGTAGAGATATTTGATAAGACAAGTTACCTTCCCTAAGCTTTTCTTAGTGCAAGCGCTCCTAAGACTGTTGTTTGTTGCTGGGTGCCCTTGATTCCTACTCAAAGCAACCAAATGTGACAGAGTAGAACTCACTCATAGGGTTTTCTTGGCTATAATCTTTACAGAAGCAAATTTCCAGGTCTTTCTCCTGCAGAGCCACTGGGTGGGTTCAAAACATCAACCTTTTGGTTAGCGGCTGAGTGCTTCAATGTTGCGCCTCCAGGGCTCCTTACTCATAAGACTAATTATATATAAATCAAAGCATGAGTTGAGTTGGCATACAGAGAGGATAGCGAAATCTGAGGAAATAACCATTTCTTAATCTTTATATTGTATTAGTGTTTTAATGTGTGCATTCTTTTAGGTTTTAAGTTAATAGTATGGCAGGAAAAACTGCAAAATTGCCACAGATAGGCAGCACACCGCGGTAATATAATGATGTTGTAAATAGCATGGAAGTATTACAAGAACTCAGAGGCAAAAGCTCTCTGTTTATACCACCACTAGATATAATCTAAACATTACCTTTCTAGAAGAATGTACAATATCACTCACATTAAGTGTAGGCAATTACATTCCTCTCCTGATCTTAGCTGAACTCTGCAGCGTGATCTTAAGCTTTGGTTATTTGAGGTCAACGAACCCTGTGGTCAAGCCCGCCTCAGCTGAAGTTAATGTCGATATAGATGGGCATGGAGGAGAACACTAAAAGCCTAAAAACACTGATTATCTTCAGAAAATGTAATGAGTCAGGCCCTACCCTTACTGATGTCAGATTTTTATAGAGAACATTACATCACATAAAGTCTGAAAAAGAATGGAAGCCAGAATAAACAGAGCTGTGCATCAACAAGTCATAATTCTCACAGCAGACAAAGTTAGCTAATGCACTTATATTCATATTTTTATCCAGACAGACTACAGTAATAAAACAGAAATATGCGCATTGGAACATACTTATCTAACTTATAAAAGTGTGCAAAATTTTACGCACACATGAAAATAAAAGACCCTCACCTGTCTCCAGAAATATACATGCTTTTCATTTATCTAATGACTCACACATGAGATTTTATAAAGTTTAATTAAAGGAATATAGGTAGTTTGTTGTCAGGGTTATTAACTGCCTCCTTTTTCTGTTTAAACTAAGGTAGATAGACAGGTGATTGATAGACTATATATCCTAAATGCATTTCATCTTAAAAATATTTCTGCCTTTAAAAAACTTCTAATATTTAATCAACATTCCTCATCTTAAGCTCTCAAAACTTAAATATTATTTCATTGAGGATGTTGTTTAAAGCAAAGTTATACACCAAGAGCTCCAGTAACAGGATTACTAGTACTGTGATTATGTGTTTTTATTTAAAGTTCTCATTTATTGGTGATACAACCTTAAAGA
>NW_004444219.1:87375-89478 GCF_000243295.1 Trichechus manatus latirostris
TTTTGCAGTATGCAAGAGAAACAAAATAAATTATCAGGAGAAGTTCTGGCCGTTTTTCTGACAAAGTATTTTCAAGTACTACTTCTTCATTCATAGCCTCAAGCAGGTTGCGCAGTGGTTAAAGCCCTCGGCTGCTAACCAAAGGTCGGCAGTTTGATCCACCAGTCATTCTGCAGGAGAAAAATGTGGCAGTCTGCTTCCATAAATATTTACACTTTCGGAAACCCTATGGGGCAGTTCTACTCTGTCCCATAGGGTCACTATGAGTCAGAATCCACTCAACAGCAGTGGGTAGTCAATAAGATATGAGATAATTATTAAATCATAGCCACTCTCTTTTATTTTCAAGTATGCAAGAGAAACAAAATAATGTATCCATGGCAAATAAGAAATAAAATTTTATCTTAGTTTAGATGGATTTTAATAATGGAGTTTGGTTAGAGTTCATCCACATATGAGGAAATGAGTTCTTAAAATTAAGTGCATTTTGTTTTTCAGCAAAATCAGTTGTTCCAGCATCATACTCTAAACTTAAAGCTTGCTTGCTTTTACACTGATAAATGATGCTTGGGTGCCACCTGGTGGCTCTCTGCCTCCATACCCACCTACCCACTGCCGCTGAGTCAATTCCATCTCATAGACACCCTACAGGACAGAGTAGAACTGTCCCATAGAGTTTCCAAGGCTGTAAATCTTTATGGAAGCAGGCTGCCACATCATTCTCCTACAGAGCGACTAGTGGGTTCAAACAGCCCACCTTTCAGTTGGCAGCCAAGCGCTTTAACCACTGCACCACAAGGGCTCCTTCTCTGACTCTATAGACTCCAATTTTTCTCTAATCCTCTGGCTTGAAAAAACTCTCACATCAGCCTGGCACTCCAAATGCCAAATTAAAATAAGATATTACTTTCCAGACAGATAGATCACCTGCTCAGAGACCATAGACTCCTGAATCTCATAACACAATAAGATCCATATTTTGAAATATATAAGCTGCTTTGTTCTTTTATGGTCAAAGATTCAGTTGTTGTATGCCATCGAGTCAACTCCAACTCATAGCAGTCCTATATGACAGAGCAGAACTGCTCCATAGTGTTTCCTGGCTGTAAGGCCGTAATTTTTTTTTTAATTGTGCTTTAGATGAAGGTTTACAGAGGAAAGTAGTTTCTCATTAAACAATTAATACACATACTGTTTTGTGACACTGGTTGCCAACCCCACGACATGTCAACGCTCTCCCCTTCTCAACCTTGAGTTCCTCGTTACCAGCTTTCCTGTCCCCTCCTGCCTTCTTATCCTTGCCGCTGTGTTGGTGTGTCCATTTAGTCTCGTTTTGTATTATGGGCCTGTCTAATCTTTGGCTGAAGGGTGAACCTCAGCAGTGACTTCAGTACTGAGTTAGAAGGGTGTCCGGGGGTAGGCTGTAATCTTTATGAGAGCAGATTGCCAGATCTTTTTCTCCCATGGAGCTGATGGTGGGTTTGAACCACAAACCTTTAAGTTAGCAGCCGAGCACTTAACCATTGTGTACAAGGGCTCCTTGATACAAAAATTTGAAAGGCAGTGAAAAATAGCAGTATCTGTTATTTTTAATAATCTTTTATGTTTTAACATCTTAATTTGGTAGCATTAGTTACTCTGTACTTTTAGTGGGAGCATAAGATCTGGAGTCAGAAAACCAGGCCCAATGCATGCTTAGTGTGATCTTGGCCAAATGAAGAAAAATTTCTCTGTTTTATGTGGAGAAAGATAATTTTGAAATATTTACTTTACTTTTTCTCCACACTTCCTTGTGTCCTCCCTCTAGTCAGTGCGAAGGTTGTTAAGCCAAGAGAATAGATAAAGAAAAAGTCAATATTCAGAGTGGTTTGGTTTGTTTAATAACTTACAAAATACACCCAAGGGGAACAGTGCATACAGTTTACACCTTTCAATCCACTGTAAGAATAGTATAGGGAGTTAACCAACTCCTGCCTCTGCCCAGGAGAAGTGGATATGAGGCTCACCAGGATTATAAGATAGGTGAGCCAGAGCTTGGGGGAGGATGGAGTCCTGGAGAAGCATGGCTCAAGCACAATAAACCACATGGAGAGAAGTCAAGCC
>NW_004444219.1:91548-94844 GCF_000243295.1 Trichechus manatus latirostris
GATAGTAATTCGATATTCTAATATGAACTTCTGAAAACCATAAATCAGTGACATAAACCATCCATTAACTAAAATAAAAATTCTAGGTTCTATGTGGAATCCAGGTCCTAGCAACACAGGATTAAGAAATAAGAGAATGGAGTACTGTGGAGATGATATTATGTAGCAAAAGGGGATTGGACTTTCAGAGTCAAACCCATTAGGTTTGAGCACCAGCTTTACCTGCTACTTGCTGTGAGGCCGTGAGTAGTTTCCTTTAGATCACAGAAACTTAGTTCTTTCATTTTCAAAATGGGGATAATAATAACAACAACTGCTTCATAGGATTATTGCAACAGTAATTGAACAGAGCACTTTAAAACGGCACCTGGCATTGAAAAAAAAAAAAAAGAATACTTCCATGGAGTCGATTCCGACTCAAAGCGACCCTATAGGACAGAGTAGAATTGTCCCATAGGGTTTCCAACCTGTAATCTTTATGGAACAGCAACAATTGTGAGGCTGGCACAGGACCAGACAGTTTCATCTGTGGTACATGGTGACGCTATGAATCGGAACCAACTCCACCGCACCTAACAACAATTATTACGGACACAGACTGCCACATCTTTCCCCCCACAGAGCGGCTGGTAGGTTGGAACCACCGACCTTTTGGTTAGCAACCGAGTGCTTTAACCACTGCGCCACCACAGCTCGATACCTGGCACTGAGGAGGAGCTAAATAAATTTTCAGTCCTTTCTCTCTCCCTCAGTTCCCCTCTCAAAGATTCCAGACTTTAATCTATATACTTTTTTTAAAGTGATTTCATTCTGTAATACCTAGTTTCAGTATTACATTATCTATGGAATAATGTAGTCTTCATGATAAAAATAATGATGGCCAAATAGATCTTAAAAGAAATCTTAAATCTTTTTAAGTGATTGATTTAAGGGTTGATAAATACATACAGTATAGTTGGTTTTTTCCACTTGGCTTGTAGTCATAAATTTAATTTTGAAAATCAGATAGTCTCATTCAAACCTCTGTTACTAATTTTCAAAACCAAATAGAGCAGCATTAACATAACAAACATTTATCAGAGGTCATTAATGCACTAAAAACAATAACAAAAAAAAATCAGAGAAATAATGAAATAGAGTAATTAGATGGAAACTCTTACCACAGCCACTGTCACTGCTTTCCAAAAGCTTCTGGGCATTGTACTTTGCTAAGGAATTCAAAGAAGGAAAATTTCATAAATTGTTTCTGTATTTTTAAGTGCACAACAGAAAAGTATCCTTGTATTCAAATTGTCTTTCCTTGGTTAGTTCAAAAGCAAAAAATATATTTTAAAAAAATGATAGTGCACAAATATTTTCATCCAGTTTGCAATGTTTCATTGTACTTCTAGCCTATCTAATTTTTTGCTTTAATTATGTTTCAGTGTTAGACGTATTGTCTCCTAACAAAACATGCTCTTTATTTGGTCAGACAGAAGAAAAACAAATAAGACCATTCTCATTTTCATACTAGTGGGAGTCAAGCCTGCATTGAGGAAATATTTGTAATGCTCACCACATTTTTGTCATATACTTTTCTCACAGAGCCAGTATACAACAGAGAAGAAAGAAGAATGGCTGCTGTGTATAATGGTGGAGAAATATTCTCTGCTGCCCATCTTCGCTGTTACAGGATTGCAGGACAATCTTCCTAAAATGTAACTTTTCAGTTCTGAACCTTGCTCAGTATTTCCTAATGTCTCCCTTTTGTCTCCTGCCCGACCTGCAGGATCTCCAGCCTGCCTCCACTGATCCGCCCCAAAAGCACCCTAGTAACAGGCCAGATTAGCCTATCTCTATACCTTTGCTCATACTGCTTCAGCTCCTTAAAATGACTTTTATCCAAATCCTAATTATCTCTTAAGACCCAGTTCAAGCTCTGCCTCATTCATAAGTCCTTTCCCAGTCCCTGTGGCTCACACACGTATTAACTCTCTCTGAATGCCCATAGCAGCTCTTGTCCGGACTTTTCTTTTGACACTTCATAAAATACTGTTGTACTCTTACTATTTCAACTCCCATATCTTTTTTACTATTTACCTTATACTCCAGTTCTTGGATAATAGAAAATGTGGTAACATGGAAGCAAAAATGATGATTATATCTGTGATAGACTGTGTTACTGTCTGCAGTTATACACTCCCTCCTTCTTTGTAGATGAAATATATTTCTGTAACCCACTGACTTTGGGCTTGGACATGTAACTTGCTTTGGCCAATGGAATATTTACTATATAAAACTCCAAAGCTTTTAGAGGAATTGCATGTTTCCTACTGTTCTCTACCTCCTATGCCTTCTGCTATAAGAAGAACACCTCATGCATAAGGCTTTCCTTCAGCTTAGGTCCCCAGATAAGGAGGTATGTGGAGCTTACTCAGCCTACAGTCTAGAAAAGAGTCACAACATCCAACTAATAGTTGAAAACATGTAACCTGAGCAAGAAATAAATATTTGTTGTTGTAAACCATTGACAATTTGGGATTGAAAAGCTGACTAATACAATACTAATATTTGGCAGGCGCTATGTCATGTTTCCACAATACCTCATTTAATAGTCACAATAATCCCATGCAATAGATATTTTATTATGCCTACTTTATAAATGAACAAATGAGGCTAAGAGAAATTAAGTGACTAACCCAAAGACACACAATGCTGTAGAATCAGACACATCTGGCTTTGAAAAAAGATTCTATCACTTACCTAATATAGTATCATAGGCAAGATACAATCTCACTAAAACTCAGCATTCTCATCTGAAAAACAGAGATAATACTTCTTTAAGTTCTTCTCACAGTGCATTTTTAAGGGTCTTTGGAAGGACTAAATTAAATAATATGTGTGAATGATCAAATGACTTAATAAATGAATGAGTCTAATTATGTCATTCCAAAATTAGTTTCTGAGATAAGCACTTGGAATTAGGTTGTTTAGGAAGCATATGTGAGGAAATGGAAAAGTGAGAGACAGAAATGGGAAAAGGCAATAAAATAATCAGGTTATAATTTTGGGAAACTGAGATATCATGTGGGATATGTCTCAGGTGGTCAAGTAAGATTCTATCGGGACCAACCTTTCACAAATAACAACTAAGAACCATGGGCAAACAAAAACAAACAAACATGCAAAAACCATGACTTGAAGTTACTGGAAAGTGAACAAAAACAGGCAGATTCTAGAAGAATCAAAACTTGAAAAAAGGACCAGAACAGGAGTTTCCCATTGTTGCAGATTTTAGCCTGAGGTTAGGCTGAAGT
>NW_004444219.1:96796-118809 GCF_000243295.1 Trichechus manatus latirostris
CTTCAGACAAAGATTACACTGGACTATGGGATGCAAAATGATACTCATGAAGAGTGTGCTTCTTAGCTCAAGTAGATATATGAGACTAAATGCGCAGCTCCTGTCCAGAGGTGAGATGAGACAGCAGAGAGGGTCAGGAGCTGGTTGAATGGACACAGAAAATCCGGGGTGGAAAGCAAGAGTATGCTGTCACAGTATAGGGAGAGCAACTAGGGTCACAAAACAATGTATGTATCCATTTTTGTATGATAGACTAACTTAATTGTGAACTTACACTTAAAGCACAACAGTTTAAAAAAAAATGTGACCAGAATCTCAGAGAACTGTGGGACAATAACAGAGGGTCTAACATACATATAATCAGAGTCTCAGAAGAAAAGCAGAGAGAGTAAGGAAGAAAAAAATATTTGAAAATATAATGGCCAAAAATTTCCAAATTTGATAAAAGACATAAATTCACAGATTCAAGATTCTCATAAGGATGAATACAAAGAAAACCACACATAGACACATTGTAGTCAAACTGCTTAAAAGAAAAGATAAAGATCTTAAAAGCAGCCAGATATGGGTGAATGGTTGTACATGATGAACATAATTAATGTCACTGACTTGTACATGTAAAAAATGTTGAAATGGCAAATGTTTTGTTATATATATATTTCCCTAAAAAATTTTTTTAAAAAAATAGCCAGAAAAAGCATATTGCATATAGAGGGACAACTATTCAAATATACACTGACTTCTCATAAGAAACCATGGAGTTCAGAAGACAATGAAACGACATCTTTAAACTGCTGAAAGAAAACAACTGTCAAGTCAAAATTCTATATCCAGTGAAATATCTTTCAAGTTTAAAGGAGAAATAAAAGTATTTTCATATACAATAAAACCTGCAAAAGCCAGAATCTATGTAAGGCAGAAATCTGTCACAGAAGGAAAACTCAAATATTTCCCACTAAAACAAGTGATAGAAAAATAGGAAGACTGCACCTTGACAAAGGTGGAAAACTTCCAAGACCTGGAAAAACAAGGCAGTTCCGCTGAGTTCCGTCTGTCATGGGTTTCACTGTAATAGAAAATTAAGAGGAAAATTGAACTATAAGAAATGCTAAAGAAACTTCTATAGGCCTAAAGAAAAACTAAACCAAATGGAAATTCAGATCTTCAGAAAGAAATAAAGAGCTTTGGAAATGGTAACTATCTTGGTAAATATAAAATACTATTTTTCCTCTTAATTTCTTTAAAATACATATATGACTATTTAAAGCAAATATAAAACTGTCTTTTGTGGTTTATAATATGTATAGATATAATACATATGACATTTGTAGCATAAAAGACAGGAGAGGGTATGGTTAAGTGATCTATAAGGTTGCACAGCTTCTACATTTTTACATGAAGTGACCACCAAAAAATATAATGCAAAGAGGTTCTAGCTAAAAAGTCAATTCCAAAATATGGAATTTTTTAAAATATGCAAATAATTCAAAAGAAGGCAGAAAAGGAGGAACAGAGGAGGGAGAAACAGAATATACACAGAGAAAATAAATAATAAAATGGTAGCTCTAAATTCAACTACATCAACAATTACATTAAATGTTGTTAATGGACTAATAGGTAGGTAGCTAGGTAGATGCTGTCAAGTTGACACCAACTCATAATTGATCTTATGTACAACAGAATGAAATGTTGCCTGGTCCTATGTCATCCTCACAATTGCCAGCATGTTCAAGTCCTTTGTTGTGGCTATTGTGCCTCACTGAGAGTCTCCCTTTCCCTTCCTGTCCCTCTACTTCACCAAGCAAGATGTCTTCCTTCAGCAATTTCTCCCTCATGATGATGGGTCTAAAGCAAGCGTGATCCATAAGGTTATTGTTAGCTAATTTATGGAAGTAAATCATCAGGCCTTTCTTCCTAGTCTGTCTCAGTCTGGAAGCTCTGCTGAAACCTATCCACCATGGGTGACCCTGCTAGTAGTTGAAATACCGTCTGCATAGCTTCCAGCATTACAGTAACACATAAGCCCACCATAGTACAACAAATTGACGGATGATGGTAATGGACTAAATACTCCAATTAAAAGACAAAAATTGTTAGAGTGAATAAGAAAGCAAGACCCAAATACATGCTCTCTAGGAGAGATGCATTTTAAATATAACGACTCAAGTAGAAAGTGAGTGGAAGGAAAAGACATGCCATGCAAATAATAAGCATAAGAAGGCTGGGCTGGCTATATCAATATTAAACAAAACAGACTTAAAAAGTCATCCCAACAGAGAACAAAGTGGATAGTGTTGGCCCTCCCTGCAGTGGAGTAAGCCCCTTTGTTCAGAGAAAGCCCTCAGGCAGGAAAAACAGTGACAGACATAAGTGCTTTTAAGTGGGAAACAATCAATAATACCATAAACTGTCTGTTGCTATAGGTGAATTTAATTAAGCCAAAGGGATATGGGGAAGCTATCAATGATCTACAGAGTGAATGAATAAATGAATTAATAAACAGTGGTTCCAGAAAACCAGATAAACAGAAAATTCATCTGATACAAATATCTAGAAATGCTACGTGCACATAATAAACATCTTTTTAAAATGCATAGTGAGTTCCCAATAAAGGGACCAGAAACTGAAAACCTGAGTGGCAATTAAGTGATCTGATGCTATAACTGCAGGTGGCGGAGTGTGAAGTATAAGTAGGATAATCTATCTCAGTAATTAAGAGTTTTAATTCTGGGGTTTGTACAGGAAATTAGGTCTTGGGTCTCTTCAAAGCAAGCACTTCAAACTGAAACGCACTACGTGAAGCCCAGGCCTTTGAAGGGCTACAGCCTCAGTGACGGAGGGGACCAGAAAAACATCTTTCCACCACAACAGGGAAACAACAAATAAGCTTATCTACCTTTGCTAAAACTCCAGGAGAAAAGAGTCTTCTCTGAGAATGTATAACCACATGCCAGTGCCTCATGAGGGTCTTTAGAGTTTCAATTAAAATTTTTCATATGATCAAAGGTGCCCAAAGCTGGGAGATTAAATATCAGGCTCATGATACCCTGAGGTGCCAGAGAGAAGCAAACACAGAACTGCTCTGGGTTACCTGCACAGAATTCCCACAGTGTTCCCACAGGTAAAGCCCTGCTGAAGTTGAGCCCATAATGCAAAATTTAAAACACACAATAAATCAGTCCAGCATAAGCAAATGTTAGGCAAAGCAAAAAGAACTTCGGATAATAGAATATTCTGATAGAAACTATTAAAAAGTGTGTTTTAAATAATTAGATACATGAAAAAAAGGAATCAAAAACATGAGAGAAGACACTGTGAAAAAATGACAGATTTGAAAAAGAAGCATATTTCTTTACGAGAAAAACAGGCATTGAAATTCAAAATTCTATGAACGAATAACAGACACATTAGAAAATGAATTCATAAAACATAGGAATTTCCTAGCATGCAGCGTAAACTGATGAAGATAAAAGTATGAAAGAGAAGTTGGAGAAATGGAGCAGGGATTGAGAAGTAGAATATAATAAAAGGATCCAGATACATCAAAAAGTTCCAGAAGGACAGAAGAGGAAGAATGGTGGTAAAACAATATTCTCAAGTAATAGCTAAGAATTTCCCAGAATTTTAGAAAGACATGAATCCTGAAATTCAAAAAGCACAGTGAGTCTCAAGTAGGAAAAATATAAATAAACTGTTAGCTATTCACATTGTAGTGAAACTGCAAAATGCCAAAAGCAAAGAAAAGATACTCTACTTTTCAGTATAGCCACACAGATGCCAAAAGACAATGGGATATCTTTAAAGTGTTAGTAGCAAATAGGATAACCTAAAATCTATCTCAGCAAATCAAATCTTACAGAGTGAGAAAAAAGGAAAGCGATGATCAGAGGAAAAAAAGACTAAGAGCATCCACAATTTAAGATGCTTGCTACAAGAAAATATTTCAGGAAGACGGAAAAAGTGAAGAAGCAACACTAAACGAATCTCCCAGTGAGTTGCCACTGTAGTCAGCACGTGGGAGCTAAACTGTTGAAAGTCACAAACAAATGACTTTTTTTGCTGAGTCTTTACATTTACATCTGAAGATTTTTTATCTACTAATATATATATATACACACACATATATATATCTGTGGAACACAGTATTATTCTTACACACATGGAGTCATCATGAGTCAGAATAGACTCAAAGGCAACTGGGAAAAAATGTATATAGTATTATAAATATATATGTACACTTTCAAATACATATTCATGTATGAATAGTTTATGACAATATAAATAATATGAAAAAAGAAGGAAGGGAAGGAGAAAAGAAGGGACAGCGTATGAGAGTTATGTCTAACCACTTAGCCAATCTAGAGAAAACATCATTTTACTATTTACAGCAAATAACAAATTCATCCTTAATATAGGGGTTCTAAGGAATCGCAATCCTGAGAGATCTTATAAATTGGATTCTACTAATTGAATAGAAATTGAGAGCATATATTTTTTGCAATCATAGTCAAATTTTCTACTTCTCCTACTCCCTTAACAAGACTTAAGGCATATACCAGATTTTTTAAGATAATTCTACATTTAAGTGTTCTTTTCTGTAATCAGTGTCCAAAAATGCATGCTAATTTTTCATTCCAATAATATAATCAAAAAGAGGATATCCAGATGATCAATAAACATGCTCAGCTTCAGGAGTCATCAGGAAAATAAAGATTAAAATCTTAATGTGATACCACTATACACCAAGGAATAGACAAAATGCAAAAGATAGATTTAATAGGAATGGTTGGCAGATACGATAGTTTCTCAGAAGTTCCACAACAAAAAACCTATCTTTATCTAATCAAAGATTTTCTAAACTTTTTTGATCATTGTAATCCGTTTCTCAGTAAAACCTTTCAACAGCCTGTGGACCTAGTTTCCATTAGGCTTTTTAATTTTTTTTTTTTTTAAGTTTTATTCCAATTATCTAAAGTAAGTTACTATATGTAGAAGGAATAAAGATGTATGTGGGGGCAAGGAAATCAGGGCTTACGGGAATTTCAGGAAAAAATGAACAAATAGGCCTCTCTAAAAGTGTAATTGTAGTTCTGCCTTGCCTCACATAGACTGGAAATGAACATCATTCTGAATCCACATCATTCTGAATCCACAGAAGTTCACAGAACTAACAAGCAGAATGTCACTTGCTCATTTCCCCCCTCACTAACAGAGGATCATTAAACTTCAGAAAAGCCTTGCACTGAAAAATTAAAACTATGACTCTCAAATAACTTTTGTGATTAAGTGGCAGGAGTTTCTCAGTATTCACTCCAGTGTTCTATCATTAATGTGACTCAGCTTTTCTTGATATGTTTTCTCAGTTCTGTTAGCAAGTGGTCCTCATCCTCTTATCTATGTCAATTTTCTCTACCTTAGAGCTTCTACTTAATCATAACTTTGGTTCATTCATGACCCATAAAGTCACTTTTTCACAAATATTTAAGGGGCTTCTACTATGTCCCATACACTATGGTAGGCACTGGGGATACAGAATCAAGCAAGAGAGACATGGGCCCTGCCTTCAAGGGGTTTATAGTCTAATATTCTTTCTCTACCTCAAGCTGAACACAAAATTGACTCAACATTTCTCAGTACAAATTCCTGAGACAGCACTATCGTCCCAGTAGAGCTCTTTGGGCCAGGCTACCTCTTAGACATGCTGACCATACTATGCATTGAACTGTGTCAAAAGAGAACCCTTGGACCAATCAGCTGTGTCCATGAAGGGTGGGATTGCATGGTAAAGAATATGGGTGCCTAGGCAGTTTCCTTATCAGAAACTGAGGAAAGCAGTTTCCCCTAAAAGGGCCTGGAGCCCTGGTAGTTTCCTGGATAAGAGCTCAGCTGCTAACCAAAATGTCAGCAGTCTGAATCCACCAGCGGCTCCTTGGAAACTCTATAGGGTAGTTCTACTCTATCCTATAGGGTCACTATGAGTTGGAGTTTATGGCAACAGGTTTAAAAGGGCCTAAGATTAAGGCAGGCAAAATGACTGCCCTGCCTCTATGTACTTTGTCTTTAAATAACTATTGTGCTTACCTGTGATCAAAGAGGAGCTTGGGGTACAAGTCTGCAGGTAGACAAGAATAGATTTTAAAACTCAGCAAATTCTTGACTCTCTCATTGACAAAGGAGTTCATGTCCCATAACTACGTATCTGCAAGGAAACAATCTCCAAAAATGAATCTGACAGTTATCCTCATTTTACAATTAAGGAAACTAAGTTTTAAAATGTAGATAATTTACTTAAGTTTATAGAACTAACAAGCAGGTTGGAATGCAGATCTGAGAATGCTGCTTGTTCCACTCCAAAAGCATTATCTCCTCAATAACACAGGATTATTAAAAAAATCTCCTCAATAACACAGGATTATTAAACTTCAGAAAAGCCTTGGCTCAAAAAATAAAAGTTATGACTTTCAAATTAAATTTTACAGTTAACCAAAAATTAATCAAACCTCTCAATTAAACTCCTTTCCTATGAATGATTCTCTAAAATTTATCACGGTTGTTTATTTTTTGAACTTTGGGTTAGCCCTAAATATTCTGGTTAGATTTTCTGGCACCTTCTACTCAGAGAGCCATTCTTGGCCTCTCATTCATTCTCTGAGGACCTGTCCAATTGGAAAGAGAGTCTGTGTCTGTAGGTTTCTTTCTGTTGTAAGCAACAGGAAACTGGCTTGGGGTCGGGGAGAGAGTAGGAAGAAGGAGGGAATTCTTGGTTCATATAAATGAAAATTCTAGGGGAGACTTAAGGTTTGGCTGGATGCAACATGCAAATAATCACCTAGTCTTCCTGTATCTTTCCACTCTTTTTTCCCCCGTGCCAGCTTTCTTCACAAAAACCTGTTCCACATGGAGGCAAGATGGCAGTCAGCAATTCTTTTTGTTTTACCGTACCTTGTCCAACAAATAAGAAAAATTCTGTTTCACTGTAGATCAAACAAAAGTCCTGGACCTAACAAGTTCAGATGGGATGACATGCCCATTCCTAAACCAGTTACCTGGGAATGCTATATTCTATTTGCCAATTAAATCATATTCTCACTCCTAGAACATGAAGTGGAATTAATACCACTTAAGCTACAGTAGCAGACTCTTTAGTTCCCTTGTCCTAGCTCTGGTTTCAGCTGCAGCTATGATACAGTTCTGTGCATGCTGAACATATCTTACCTCAAGCACCTACTCTATGTTCCTCTACTTTTCTGCCTCAAGGCCTTCCAAAACTAGGGGAGTTTGTTCAGCCCCCACACAGACACAGGCCAGAAGTACAGGGGAATTAATATCCCTGGTGGCAACTGTCAACCAAGTAGAGACATAAGTGGATAATTTCCTAGCCTTTAAAGGGGCAATACTTAGGAATCTTTTAATGGGTCCTCAGAGGACACCCAACAGGATTGAGTCCCAGTTGCCTACAGTGGTAACAAACTAGATAACTCATTTTTCCTCCTTTCCTATTTCACTGTCCCTATTCCCTCACTCCTGCTTCTTGAAATCACCTCCAAAATAAACCACCTGTACCAAAGTCCTTATCTCAGGTTCTGCTTAAAGGGAACTAAAACTAAGAAACTACATGAACTGGAAGTAAGATAGGGGATGGTTTTCCTTGAGAAAAATTACAACACTGTTACCAGAATAGCGAGCATGTCTGGGCAGCACAAAACAACACATGTCTATTGCAGATTTTCAGTGCCCCAGTCCTCTCATAGGGACAGAGCAAGCCTTCCTGTCTACTCTGAAGAGATTCCTAAGAGTCCTGTCTACTCTATAGCTAGAGTCCCAAGAGATAACAAAACTTGAATACTGATTTATCCCCTTTTATTTATTCGTTCTTTTTATTTCAAAATAAAAATAAATTTAAGTAATTAATAAAAATTAAAAATTTTATTTTACACAACAATAGAGAACAACGATGAAGCCGTGAAACATCTTATAACATGGAGGAATCTGGAAGGCATTACGCTGAGTGAATTTAGTCAGTCACAGAAGGACAAATATTGTATAAGACCACTATTATAAGAACTCAAGAAAAGGTTTAAACACAGAAGAAAACATTCTTTGATGGTTATGGGGGTGGGAGGGAGGGTGAGGGTTATTTACCAACTAGATAGTAGATAAGAATTATCTTAGGTGAAGGGGAGGATAGCACACACTACAGGGGAAGTCAGCACAACTGGACTAAACCAAAGCTAAGAAGTTTCCTGAATACAATCAAACACTTTGAGGGACAGGGTAGCAAGGGTAGGGGGCTGGGGACTTCGAAAAATTTAAAATTAATTTACCAGAAAAAAAAATTAAAATTAAAATCTATCAACTCTTTATTCTTCTGAAGATCATTTCCATAAACAATACCACTCTCTTTCCAGATCCTGCCTCCGTTTACCTAGTTATACACCAGTGCTGGTTCCAAAAATTTCTGTCCTTCTCCTCTCTGGCAGAATCAACTTTGGGAGGAGAGGTTCTACTCAATTTATCTTGATCTTATAACTTTTTGATTAATCTGTCTATCCAAAAGGCCACAAAGGATACAACAAACACTGTTCTTCCTTCCCGCTCCAACCTTAGACCTGGATGTCGCATAGGATCCAAAGAATGTACATGAGCACAACACTACATGAATTTGTAATGTTTTCGTAACTAGCAGCCAACTTCAATCCATTCAGCTTTAATGTACACACACCCCCAAAAAAGTTCTATATTCCTTTTATTTAATCAAAACTCCTTTTATTAATTTCCTAGACCGCTATAACAAACTATGTGGCTTAAAACAACAGAAATTTACTGTCTCACAATTCTAGGGACTAGAAACGCAAATTCAGGGTGTTGGCCTTCTCTGAAGGCTCTAGGGGAAGATCCTTGCTTACCTCTTCCAGTTTCTGGTAGCCCCAGGCGTTCCTTGGCTTATGGCAGCATATGTCCAATCTACGCTTCCATCTTCACATGACCATTTCCTTCTGCATCTCTCTGTGTCTGTGTCTCTTCTCTTTTAATAAGGACACCCATCCTACGCCAATATGACCTCATGTTAACTAATTATATCTGCACAGACCCGATTTCCAAATAAGGTCATATCACATGTACAAGGGTTAAGACTTCACCATATCTTTTTGGGGTCACATTTTAACCGATAACACCCCTCTCTAAGGAAAAATACTTCCCTTAAGAAGGTGATAATTTCCTTCTTTAACCAGAAAAATGTAAACAATTCCTTATCACACATTTTCTTGCATCTTACTCACATTTTCTGGATCTTAGCCTAATCCACCGAATTCGTGCGAGTCTGTAAGATTGTCTTGAAAGAAATATCTGTGCTGCTCAGCGATTAGCTCAATTCAAGGTCCCAAAGAAGCTTCCAGGAGTAAGCTTAAGCAGGAACCCAAACTGTACTCCACCACAAATTAATACGAGCACAGTCATACCTTATTTCTCAAAGCTACCTTATGCCCAGATCTTGGTGTATATTGTCACAGGCACAGGTCAGACTGGCCCTCTCCAGCATTGCCAGGTGATCCCCAGGAAAGTCATTCCTTAAGGTGAAATTTTTCTACCAGCACAGAGCACACAACTCCCAAATGAGATTTTCCAAAAGGAATTGTCACTTGATACAAAAGAAATATTTTTCTGATTCATCATCTCAGCACACTGAGACAAAGGGAAAATCATGACTCTTGGGCAAATATAAAATGATTATATGTCAAATATTCTATTTAACATGTTAATTCATTAGGAAATTATTAAGATGTTACAAGCAGGGAAAAGGAGAATCCAAAGTGCAGACACATATAGGAAATCAAGACTGTAGAAATGAATTTACTAATAGATGCAAAAACTGGCCTCCACTACCCTGCAATATTTCTTTGCATTACAATATTTTCTACAATATGTAGAGGTGTATAACAGCTCAGTTAAAGAAAATGAAAAAGGCAAACTCCTGTAAAAAAAAATAAAGTAAAATAACCTGGAAAGGTATGCTAGACAATGCCTAGCATTCACTGAAAATTAACCCAATAATCCGTTTGCCCATTTTTGCCCATTTCAAAGACTTTCACAATTTTCCTTGTGAATTTCTCTACCTCACCCTAATTATGATCATAATAATCTCAAAGATTATTTCCAATCACCTAAGAAAAGGGCTTGTTTCATTCAGTTTGGCCTATTTATATAAGTGCAACAAATGTTAATCAACTACATAGGCCTCCCTGGATTGCATTTCAAATTTAGAGTCAGACAGTATTGAACAATTGCGAAGGCCACCATATTAACTTCCACCTGGAAGTTTTCATAAGGAATCTCAGATCGGACTTCTAAAAGGCTTTCTTATATGCTCAGCTGAGGCTATGAAACCAAGCCCAGGAAACTCTCTTGACTATATTTCACCTGAAACCAAAAAGCCAAACCCACTGCGGTCCAGTCAGTTGAGACTCATAGGGACCCTATAAGTTCACCTACAAAAAAACCTATTGCTGTCAAGTTGATTCCAACTCATAGCAATCCTGTAGGACAGAGTAGCCCCATAGGGTTTCCAATGAGCTGCTGGTAGATTCGAACTGATGACCTTTTGGTTAACAGCCGAGCTCTTAACCACTGCACCACCAGCGTCCCAAATTCACCTCCAGTACCTATAAATTTGAGTGAATTCCTCATTATTAGCTGCCGTGGAGTTGCCTCCTGACTCAGTGAGGCTCCTACAATTCTCTAAGGTCCCTGACATATCAGAAACTGACCTTCTTTACCACCTATTAAGCTGGGATCCTGTAAACCAGGCACCAGGCCAGGTTTCCTAGAAGGGCTTGTAGGCACTGTCTCTGTAACTAAAGTCAACCTTTTTTTTCCTTAAGTAGCTTATTAGATGAGCATCATTCTCATTCTCAAATATAACACTCCAATTAGGTCCTTAGGTTCACAATCAATTTGTCCAATTATACTCTGGTAGAGAGGACATATTCCTATTAAACATATATGCCGAGAAAAGTAAAGAGACTCATTAAGGATTTTTTTGTGGGTTTTTTGTTGTTGTTGTTGTTTCTGTATCCTTTGGGGTGGGGGGGATGGTTGAAAGAGAGAGAATTCACGTATCATAAAATTCACCCTTTTAAAATACAGTTGAGTGGATTTTGGTATTTTCACAAAGTTGTACAACTCTCACCACTATCTAATTCCAGAACATTATCATCACCCAAAAAGAAATCCCATATCCGTTAGCAATTATTCCCTGTTCTGCTCTTCCCCAACCCCTGACAACCATGAATCTATTTTCTGTCTCTATAAATTCGTCTGTTCTGAGCATTTTATATACAAACGGAATCATATAATATCTGGCCTTTTGCTATAGGGTCGCTATGAGTCGGAATAGACTCAACGGCAGGCAACAATAACTTTCGTTTAACATCATATTTTCAAGGTTCATCCATGTTGTAGCATTAATCAGTAGTAGTTCATTCGTTTTTGTGACTGAATAATATTCAATTGTATGGGTATACCACATTTTGTTTATCCATTCATCAATGGATGGGCTTTTTGGTTGTTCGTACTTTTCAGCTATTATGAACAATGTTGCTATGAACATTCCTGGATAAGTTTTTGTGTGGACAAGTGTTTTCTCTTCTCTTGAGTATATACCTTGGAGTGGAATTGCTGCATATATGGTAACTCTATGTTTAACTTTTCGAAGAATTGCCAAACTGTTTTCCACAGGGGTTGCACTATTTTACGTTTGCACCATAATCTATGAGTGTTCCAATTCTTCCGCACCCTCACTAACATTATCATTGTCTTTTGTTTTATTAAAAGATGTCACTTTGAGGACTAAGGTGCACCTGACCCAAGCCATGGTATTTTCAGTCACCTCATATGCATGCAAAAACTGAACAATGAATAAGGAAGATCGAAGAAGAGTTGATGTGTTTGAATTATGGCTTTGGCAAAGAATATTGAATATACCATGGACTGCCAGAAGAATGAACAAATCTGTCCTGGAAGAAATACAGCCAGGATGCTCCTTAGAAGCTAGGAAGGTGAAACTTTGTCTCATGTACTTTGGTCATGTTATCAGGAGGGACCAATCCCTGGAGAAGGACATCATGTTTAGTAAGCTGGAGGGTCAGCAAAAAAGAGTTAGGCCCTTGACAAGATGGGTTGACACAGCGACTGCAACAACATAGCAAGGATTGTGAGGATGGTGCAGGGCTGGGCAGTGTTTCGTTCTGTTGTACACAGGGTTGCTATGAGTCGGAACCAACATCAGGGCATCTAACAACATGTATATATGTGTGGGCGTGTGTATATATATATATATATATATCTCCTTCTGTTTTTTAATTTTGAAATTTGACATTATATTTCCTGGTCAAATTAATTCTTAAAAGTAGGAAAAAAAATGACATAGAGTCTGGACACCTCCAATTTCTAAGTCATCATGGAAATCTCCCTCTCCTATTTAGGGTCTCTTTTCCTTATCTACTTCCCAATTCTTCATATTTGTTTTTAGATACATAACATTTAACATAAGTAATCATATTCTTAGAATCCCACTTTTATTAAAATTCTACTGTAAAACTTTGAGCCTGATAGGCAAATTCTTAAGGATATCTTCAGGTTTCCAGGCAACAAGATGATTCTTTTCCTTGAAATATATCTGTACTGAGTCTCTCTTTCCATAACAGGTAATTTTTCTCTGTCTATTTGTCATCCCTAGGATGTGTAACGAATGCTGAGATTAGATAGAAGCCCAATGTGTTTTGGTGGTGGGTGGGCTGACACCAGAGTTATCTTTCCTAACCAGGCCCTGGCACAGTATAGCAGGCCAATAAATCTTTTTTGAATAAATGAATGAATGACTTCTCCTGATTGTCATTTAGCACTATTTTCATATTTGAAATACATGATCTGTTCATTTAGTGTTTACGTGGTTCTCCGGCCCAACAGTTAGAGATCAAGCTGTCATAAGTATTGACAAATAAATTATCCTGGATTCCATTTGCAGGGAGCAGTACAGAAGATTAATCTAAGAGACTAACTTATAAGGATGAACACCCAAGAATTCTCCCATAAATTTTCTGTGCACTTCTCATGGCAGTATCCTTCCCTTCCAATCTGGCAACAAGGGAGATTAACCTAAAAAT
This sequence comes from Trichechus manatus latirostris, assembly GCF_000243295.1. Classification (NCBI taxonomy): domain Eukaryota; kingdom Metazoa; phylum Chordata; class Mammalia; order Sirenia; family Trichechidae; genus Trichechus; species Trichechus manatus. The sequence continues at coordinate 109,960 of NW_004444219.1, forward strand.
ATAAGAGGAAGACAGAGGGAGAATTTTCTGTCTTCAGTGACTCTACAAAGAACATAATTATGTTCTAAGAAATTATTTAAAACAGACAGTAAAAAGCTTAAAACACACTTACACAAAAAAAAACCCACAAAATTTCCCAAATTCACTAATATACTAAATAGTACAACTCTGACACCAAGTGGTAAATAAAGGTATAAGCTCTTCGATAAAAATATTGCAGATGGTATTTCTATGGGGTATTTGGTGAACGGAAATATCATTCACCGTGTTATGGAACCATCATCAGTATTTCCAAAACAGAAATTCAATACCCCTTAATCAGTAACTCCCCATTTCCTCCTCCCCCAGCCCCTAGCAACCACTAATGAACTTTTGCCTTTGCCAAGTCTAGATATTTCATACAAGTGGGATCATACAATATTTGTCCTTTCGTGTATGATTTATTTCACTTAGCATAATGTTTTTCAAGATTTATCCATGTCATAGCATGTATCAGAACTTAATTTCTCTTTATAGCTGAATAATATTTCATTGTATGTGTATACCACATTTTATGTATTCATCTGTTGCTGAACACTTGGGTTTCCACCCCTTGACTATTGTGAATAATGCTGCAACGAACATTGGTGTACAAGTATCAGTTTGAGTCCCTGCTTTCAAGTCTTTTGCGAATATACCTAAAATTGCTGGGTCACATGGTAATTCTGTGTTTAACTTTTTGAGGAACCACCAAACTGTTCTCCACAGTGGCTGTATCATTTTACACTCCCGTCAGCAATGTACGAAGTTTCCAATTTCTTCACATCCTCTCAGACACTTGTTATTTTTTGTTTTCCTGATAACAGCTGTGTTAGTTATCCAGTGCTGCTGTAACAGAAATACCACAAGCGGGTGGCTTTAACAAACAGAGATTTATTTTCTCACTGTTCAGAAGGCTAGAATTCCGAATTCAGAGTGCTGGCTCTAGGGGAAGGCTTTTTCTGTGGGCTCTGAAGGAAGGTCTTTGTCTCTTCAGCTTCTGCTTCCTGGTTGCTTGGAGCTGTCCATGTGCCTTGGCACCTATCTTACCCCATCTCTCCTTTGCTAGCTTGTTTAATCTCTTTTATATCTCAAAAGAGACTGACTCAAGACACACCCTACACTAATCGTGCCTCATTAACATAACAAAGACAACCCATTCCTAAATGGGATTATAACCAAAGGCATAGAGGCTAGGATTTACAGCACATATTTGGGGGGACATAATCCAATCCATAACAACAGCCATCCATAATGACGAATAATGTTGAGGATCTTTTCATGTGCTTATTGGTTATTTGTATATCTTTTTTAAAGAAATGCTTTTTCAAGTCCTTTGCCCATTTTTTAGTTGGGTTGTTTGTTTTTTATTGTTGAGTAATAGGAGTTCTTAATATAGTCTGGATAGTAAACCCTGATCAGACATATGGGTCCCAAATATTTTCTCCCATTCTGTAGGTTGTCTGTTCACATTCTTGATAAAGTCCTTTGGTGCACAAAAGTTTTTAATTTTTGTGAAATCCAATTTATCTGTCTTTTCTTTTGGTGTTCATGTTCTTGGTATCATATCTTCTAATTACTTTTAAAGACAGGGTGTCATGGATTGAATTGTGTCCCCCCAAAACATCTGTCAGCTTGGCTAGGTCATGATTATTTCCAGTATTGTATGATTGTCTTCCATTTTATCATCTGATGTGATTTCCCTATGTGTTGTAAACTCTATCACTATGATGTAATAAAATGGATTAGCGGCAGGTATATTGATGAGGTCTACAAGATTAGGTAGTGTTTTAAGGCAATCTCTTTTGAAATATAGAAGAGAGAAGCGAGCAGAGAGACATGGGAACATCATACCACCAAGAAAGCAGTGCCGAGGGCAGAGCATGTCCTTTGAACCTGAGATTCCTGTGCTGAGATTCTCCCAGACCAAGGGAAGATTGCCAACATGGACCTTCCTCCAGAGCCGACAGAGAAAGTGTTCCCCTGGAGCTGATGCCCTGAATTTGGACTTGTAGTCTACTAGACTGTGAGAGAATAAATTTCTGTTTGTTAAAACCATCCACTTGTGGTATTTCTGTTATAGCAGCACTAGATTACTAAGACACAGGGTATCAGCATTTCTCTTTACCTGACATTGCTGTGGAAATTAGATAAGTTAATAAAAGAAAAATAAATTTTTAAATGCCTGGCATATAGTAAGTGCTAAATAAACAGTAACTCTTCTTATTGCCTAATTTTATATCTGCTAAGTTGATTGCTAGGTGATAGGGACACCAGGCAATCTGTTCTTGTCCTCCAGGTGCAGGAGTAAAGAAGGGGAAACAAAGAGAGAACAAACTGAAACAAAGTATTAACAAGTGCTATGACCAATATATTTAGTAGATAGAGGGAAGCACACAAGGACAGATCAGTACTGAGTGTTTGCTCTGAGAATTGCTCCATCCTCAAATACAGACATTGAGTGACTATATTAGTAATCTGTGACCTTCATTATGGCCATGCATGATTGACACAGGGCTGGACACCTGTCCCAGGCCGGACCCATCAAATCTTTCCTTCTAGGAGTTTGGATTTGAGATTTTTACACATTCATCCATCTTAGACATTCATTTGATCCAAGGATGTAAACCATGGTGCTATGGGATGGTCAAGTGCACAGAGATTTAGGAAAGGCCCGCCTACAGAGCTAAACAAAGCGCAGAGGGAGGCAGAGATGAGAGAGAGTACATATGTCTTCAGAGAGATAGATGGATCTTCTTCCAAGATATCCAACACTTGGTTCAAGACCCAAAAATGGCCTGGAATGTACCCTTGTTCTTCACTTTTGAGAAGTAACCCTGTATCCTTATAATGAAAGGAGCCCTGGTGGCACAATGGTTAAGCACTCGACTACTAACCAAAAGTTTGGTAGTTCGAACTCACCCAGTGGCTCCGTAGGAGAAAGACCTGGCAATCTGCTTCTGTAAAGATTACAGCCAAGAAAACCCTATGGAGCAGTTCTACTCTGTCACATGGGGTTGCTATGAGTCAGAATTGACTCAATGGTACCCAACAACAACAACAACAACATCCTTATAATAAATACCCTCTCCTTGCTAAATCTTGCCTTACTGAGTTTATTTTCCACTGAATGAACTTGGCTTAGTTAATAAGCTCAAACATTAACTTTCCAATATTTTTTTAAATAATTAAAATTTTATCATCCTAAATATTTGGTTACCACTGTTACATAAGACAATTTTACACTCTGGGTCCAATGCTATTTTTCACCAAAGGAGTGGATGTATTTTTGTATGCTATAAAGGCTTGATTGAGAGAAAATAGACTTGTGGAAGCCTACAGAGAAAAAGGTACATTTAAAATTTTATAAATATTTAACTTGAACACTTTTCTTAGTTAATTAAATCAACATATGATCAAACTATACATATTTATGCCTTACAAATACAAATATATCAAGATAAAACTATGAAAGAAAAAAATCTCATCTGATGTAGAAAAGAGATCAAGTAAGGAAAAGTGATAAATTCTTGGCAAACAAGCTCTCCACAGCTTATGCAAGTACATACAATAGTTATTCAAGAAAAATTATAAATCAAATTTCAGAAGTAATCTTTAAATTTATGATACACAGAAATTTTTAAGAAAGAAATTGCCTTAAGTCTCAACATCAAAAAATGATTCCTTTGTCTTTTTTTTTGCTCAAATACAATATTTACACAGATCATACTCAACACACGTTTTTACCTTGTTTGTTTCCCAATATTTTGTGAACAGTTTTCTCATTATTAGAAAATATCCAAACATAACATTTTTGAGATTGAAAGATGAGGGATGGTTAAAGAAAGAGAGAGATTGTATAAGACCTGTTCAGTCATCCCAAATAGCCTGTTTTTAAGATGTTCTCATGCTGTAGAGAAACGTTTAGAGATACACAGGCCAAATACGATGTCTTTACTCATATCTATACTCCCCTATGTCATGCACAAATGGGGATAGCAAGTAGGGTCACATTTCTGTGGGTAGTTTGCTGGCTAAACAGGAGTAGAAAGTAGGTGAGCATTTCAAACCATTGTTACCTCCCAAGCATGGGTTTTGAACCCTGGTGGTGCAGTGGTTAAGAATTCAGCCGCTAATCAAAAGATCAGAGTTCACATCCACCAGCTGCTCCTTGCAAAACCTATGGGGCAGTTCTACTCTGTCCTATTGGGTCGCTATAAGTCAGAATCAACTCAACGGCAACGGGTAAGCATGGGTTACTTCTATGAGTTCCTCAAATGTAGGGCCATGCTTTATTTATATTTGTATCCCCAAAAAGTGTCTAGCTTACAGTACACATGAATGTTTTAAAAAATACCATATTGTCAATTTACAATAAAAATTATCTTTAAGATACTCTTCATTATTTGAATTTAATCTTTATCTGGCTTAATTTTTCTCCTATCAAAATGGCCAAGATAAATTTATACATTTTGTTTGGCAAGCAGACACCTTATTGCTGAAAATTTAGGTTGGTGCAACCTTCACAGAAGGCACTTTAGCAATATGTATCACAATTAAGGTACCTACACCCTGGCCCAGCAATTCCACCTTTGGAATTTATCTTCCAGATATACTCATTTATTTGCAAAATGATGTATGTTCAAGATTAGTAATAGCAGCATTGTTAGTAAGACCAAGAGGTTACAAATAATCTAAATGTCCATTAATGTTGCTGTTATCTGCTGTTGAGTTTGCCCCCAACTCATGGCAACCCCATACACAACAGAATGAAATGCCATCTGGTCTAGTGCCATCCCTATGATTGGCTGCGTATGAGACCATTTTGATCCACAGAGTTTTCATTGGCTGATTTTTGAAAGTAGATACCAGACTAGTTAATAGATTATGGTACATCATACAATGGCATGCTATGGAGCTAGATAAGAAGAATGGAAAAAGAAGAAGGGAGAGAGGGTGAAGGGAGGGAGGGAGAGAGGAAGGAAGGCAGGGAGGGAGAAAAAAGCAAGGTGTAGAAAAGTATGTATAGCATGGCTTGAAAGGGGGGAAATGATTTATCAATGTATTTGTTTCATTAGCCCCTTGCCACGGAGGAGATTCCGACTCATAGCGACCCTTGAGGACAGAGTAGAAATGCCCCATAGGGTTTCCAAGGAGCAGCTGGTAGATTGGAACTGCCAACCTTTTGATTAGCAGCCAAGCTCTTAATCACAGCACCGCCAGGTATATAATATTTCTGAAAGGCCATGCAAGAAACAGGTTAACAGTGATTGCCTCTGAGAAGGGAACTCAAAGACTACGGCATAGGAATCGGAGAGATATTGCTTTCATTTTCAATTTTTAACCATAGAAATGTATAATATATCACATTAATGTAAAAAATGATTAAATATTTTTATGTACCAAAAATTTAATACAATCCATATTCATTAGAAGGTGGTTATAAATATGTTACACAAGAAACTACTAGGCAACTTTCCTCTACCCAGATCTCAGTCAAACCCATACAAAAGGAAACAAGCAAATGAGATATTTATGTCCTCTCTTTTAGGGTTTTCGCTGCAGCTGTCTTGACACCTATCTGTGTTGTATATCGTTCATTTACCCCTTCCAACCCATTCTCTATCCTTTTTGGGTTCTGCAGGAGATTTGAGGAAAAAAGGACAGAGAAATCAAGGTATTTACTTCCCCGGCTCCAACCCTTCAGGGTCACACCAAGGAGGACTGCCTTTTTCCAGCGTAGACTATAGATCCCGTCAGGCGACCCCTCCACCCAGCATGTTGTGTGTCCATGTTCCAATACCTTCTCCCCTACAACCCTCACCATTCAGTCTGAGGGATGATAACAGCCTCATTATTGTCAGGACAAGATTATTGCTCTATTCTTTGTAGATTCCTTGTACCCTGGCCACACTCTTACATAGAGTTCTTTTTTAAAACTCTCCCCAAATGACACAATTTGAGTATGCCATTTGATGCCAAATGCTAACAGATAAACCATTTCAACCTTTCCCACTAGTTCTTTAACTAACACTTGCACTTCCTGGTTCCCAACTCTTTGCTCCTCTTTCTCCCAAAATGCAATTCAAGAGTCACCTCACAATTGTTTAATGAGAAATTAATTTGCTCTGTAAACCTTCATCTAAAGTACAATAGAAAAAAAAAAAACGGAAAAAGACTCTCAGGTCATAAGTAGCATCAGATTTGCAATAAAATTAATTATCCTAAATTTTGAAAAAAAGTCAGCCCACCTTATACTGATACTCTTCTGTTTGTACATTTCACAGCACTAACTAATATACGCACAGAATTCTAGTTTTCTTCATTTGCACCCTTATCTTTTCAGCACTCTAATTATTTTAAATTTGGAGTATTATATTTTGAAAGAGTCTTTTTCATTTCCTTCTCATTAGTCAGTCAAGAGTTTCTTGTTCCAGATAGTTTACAGCTTTGCTTGACTGAATTAGGGAGCTGGCCCAGCAATTAACATCTGGTCTAGAAAGCTAGGAACCCTGTGGTAGACAGAATGACTGGCTTCTTGGGGTTGAGACCCGTGCAGTTGGATAGGGCCCTGCACTGAGCAGGGCCTCACACCGGGTTTAATGAACAGTTGTCACCATCTTAAATTCTTAATAGTTTCTGAGCAAGAAGTTTCTGCATTTTCACTTTGTATTATGTCCCACAAATTATGTAGCTGGTCCTGATAGGCAGCCTTTAAGTTGGGCCCCAGTGATTGCCACTTTCTGGTGTTTACACACTTGTATAATCCCTCTTTCTTGAGCATGGACTGGTTCTAGTGACTCATTTCGAACAAAAAGAATACAGCCAAAGTGATGAAATGTCACTTCCAAGGTTAAATTTCAAAGAAACGGTGGCTTCCATTTTGTCCATGCTTTCTTGCTCCCTCTCTCACTGTGTGAGGGAATCAATGGCCATGTGGGAGGCCTGTAGAAAGGCCCATGTGGCAAGGAACTGATGTTTCCAGCCAACAGCCAATGACAAACTGAGGCCTGCCAACAAGCATAAGAGCGAGCTCAAAGCTGATCTTCCCACTGTTAAGCCTTCAGAAGAAACCGCAGCCCTGCCTGACACTGTTTGCAGCCTGTGAAAGACCTTGAGATACAGGCATCTAGGTAAGCTGCACTTGGATTCCTAACAGGAACTATGAGGTAATAAATGATCGTTGTTTTATCCCTAAATTTTTGGGTGTTTATTGCTACAACTATTGGTACAATAGATAACTAATACAAACTTCCAAGACAAGATCACTACCATATGGAATTCTTCAATAAAGTATAAAATTTTAAAATGCAGACATTACAAAAATGCAGCATGTTAATTAGTTCTTAGGATTGTAAGAATTCTAGTCATACCTAATTCCTGATACAACCTCACATTTTCCTGAATCACCAGTAGTTTACTGCCCTTTGACGAAACCTCAGCAACGAAATCCCCATGCCCTCCCCTATCCTCCTTAATGAAGAGGTACATGCTTTAGTGAGGCATATCTCATTCCATTAGGCCCCAAAGCTCGGATTTATTTTTACTCTCCTGGGTCAATGCAGTAATCTCTGTTCTAAACTCTGGACCACTGAGCAGGAACCACACACTGCTCTCTCTCCCCCAGTAACCATCTGTGATCCCTATGCTATTAACATTCTATATTTGAGTACTGGTTTTTTGATTTATAGTAATTAGTTTGGTTATTTTCCAAAGGATAAACAAACATCGAATGGCAAAAGTACCAATAGATGTTAAAATGAAAGTCTTCCTGAGATTCCAGTAGAAAGAGCAGTTTGGTGGCTGACAGTCACAATCTAGATCTAGTTAAAATCATAAACCCCAAACTCTCCATCAATGTCTAATCTAGTGCTTAAAAAAAAAAAAGAGAGATGTTTACTAGTAAATAATTGTGAAAGGAAGGAAGGCAAGTAGAGGAGGAAGACAGGGAGACTTTACTGACTTGAAAGTACTATCTTAACATTTTGTTTATAATTTGCTAAGTGATCCGGATCATTTTATACACTCTTGTTAATTCAGTTTTCATATGTACAAAGGTAATTTAGTGCTTGATCAGAAGTTAGTAACATTTTTAAAGACACTGAACATAACTCTATATGCTTGCCAGTCAATGAGATTATTTGCATAAAAGTATTTTTAAACTGTTAAAACAAACAGATTGTTTAAACTATTAAAAAACATGTGTTTTAATTCTATCATAATTATTTTCATTCATCATTATCTAAACAGTGGCCTTTCTGGTGACCTACACTGTGTGAAAGAAGTCTTAACAAACAAAGCAAAGAGTTAAAAAAACTGTGTTTCTTCTATTAAAATGTTTCATATGTTAAAATGATTGCTCTGTGATAGCATAGAGTGTGCTTATATATACAAGACATTTAATGCTTAGCACCTTGGTTCTGTGGACAGATTTCAGGGAATTCATGAGCCCTTTGAAATCACGTATGATATTTTTGCACATATGCACATGTGAATATTGCTGTAAATAACGATAGCTTTTATCATATTATCAAAAGGATCTATGATACCAAAAAATGTTAAAAACTACTTCCTTAGGGGAAAAAAATGTTTTAAGAAAACTCAGCTATAGGGGATGAATGTTTAAAACAATCATAAAGATTGACAGTCATTATTTGACAACTTGCCAAATTCTTGATTTCATTTTTATTTTTTCCCATACAAAAATGTATACATACACGGTTATATGACTCTAATTGCTTTCTACATACTGTGACAGCACACTCTTCCTTTCCACCCCTGATTCCCCATGTCCATTCAACCAGCTCCTAACCCTCTCTGCCTTCCCATCTC
>NW_004444219.1:119731-121428 GCF_000243295.1 Trichechus manatus latirostris
TTGTTCTTTATCATTGCGTAGTATTCCACTGTGTGGATATACCATAATCTGTTTATCTATTCATCTTTTGATGGGCACCTAGGTTGTTTCCATCTTTTTGCTATTGTAAACAGTGCTGCAATGAACATGGGAGTGTATATATCTATTCATGTGATGGCTCTTATTTCTCTAGGATATCTTCCAAGGAGCTGGATAACTGGATCATATGGTACTTCTATTTCTAGCTTTTTAAGGAAGCACCAAATCAATTTCCAAAGTGGTTGTACCATTTTACATTGCCCCCAACAGTGTATAAGTGTTTCAGTCTCTCCAGAACGTCTCCAGCATTTATTATTTTGTGTTTTTTTGGATTAATGCTAACCTTGTTGGGGTGAGATGATATCTCATTGTAGTTTTGATCTGCATTTCTCTAACAGCTAATGATCGTGAGCATTTCTTCATGTGTCTGTTGGCCGCCTGAATACCTTCTTTGGCGAAGTGCCTGTTCATATCCTTTGCCCATTTTTTAATTGGGTTATTTGTATTTTGTTGTTGAGGTTTTGCAGTATCTTGTAGATTTTAGAGATTAGAAGCTGATTGGATTTGTCGTAGCCAAAAATTTTTCCCCAGTCTGTAGGTTGTCTTTTGACTCTTTTGGTGGAGTCTTTTGATGAGCATAAGTGTTTGATTCTTAGGAGCTCCCATTTATCTGGTCTCTCTTCTAGTGCTTGTCCATTGTTACTTAAGGTTCGTATTGTGTTTATGTCATGTATTAGGGCTCCTAGCGTTGTCCCTATTTTTTCTTCCATGATCTTTATCGTTTTTGATTTTATGTTTAAGTCTTTGATCCATTTTGAGTTAGGTCTTGTGCATGGTGTGAGGTATGGGTCTTGTTTCAGTGTTTTGCCGATTGATATCCAGTTATGCCAGCACCGTTTGTTAAAGAGATTGTCTTTCCCCCCAGTTAACGGACTTTGGGCCTTTGTCAAATATCAGCTGCTCGTAGGTGGATGACTTTATGTCTGGATCCTCAACTCCGTTTCACTGGTCTATGTATCTGTTGTTGTACCAGTACCAGGATGTTTTGACTACAGTGGCAGTATAATAGTTTCTAAAATCAGGTAGTGTGAGGCCTCCCACTTTGTTCTTCTTCTTGACTAATGCTTTACTTATTCGAGGCTCTTCCCTTTCCATATGAAGTTGGCGATTGGTTTCTCCATCTCATTAAAAAAAGCCATTGAAATTTGGATCAGGATTGCATTGTATCTGTAGATCTCTTTGAGTAGAACTGACATTTTCACAATGTTGAGTCTACCTATTCATGAACAAGGTATGTTTTTCCACTTATGTAGGTCTCTTTTGGTTTCTTGCAGTAGTGTCTTGTAGTTTTCATTGTATAGCTCTTTTACGTCTCTGGTTAGATTTATTTCTAAGTATTTTTAACTTCTTGGGGGATATTGTAAATGGTATTGATTTGGTGATTTCCTCTTTGAAGTTCTCTTTGTTGGTGTAAAGGAATCCAACTGATCTTTGTAGGTTTGTATTGTGCAATCTTGTATTGTGCAACTTTGCTGAAATCTTCTATTAGTTCCAATAGTTTTCTTGTGGATTCTTTGGGGTTTTCTGTGTATAAGATCATATCACCTGCAAATAGAGATACTTTGACTTCTTCCCTACCAATCTGGATGCCCTTTATTTCTTTTTCTAGCCTAACTGCT
>NW_004444219.1:121671-135447 GCF_000243295.1 Trichechus manatus latirostris
TTATTTCCTCACAGTCAAAGTAGGCTAAAAGTCCAAATTCAGGGCATCAGCTACAGGGAAGTCTTTTTCTCTCTCTTGGCCTTCTTCTCTTCGGTGTTCCCTCAGACTAGGAGCTTCTCTGTGCAGGGACCCCAGTCCAAAGGACGCGCTCTGCTCCCAGCACTGCTTTTTTGTTAGTATGAGGTCCCCCTGTCTCTCTGCTCACTTCTGTCTTTCATATCTCAGGAGATTGCCTCAGGACACAATCCAATCTTGTAGATTGAGTCCTGCCTTACTAACACAACTGCCAGCCATTCTCTTTCATTAACATCATAGAGGCAGGATTTATAACGTATAGGAAAATCACACAGTACCAGGGATCTTGGCCCAGCCAAATTGACACACACATTTTTTGGGGGACATAATTCAATCCATGACACCGAGCCATCGATAAGTTATTATATTTATTTATTTTATGTTTCCTTACTGTGTCCTAGCCTCTTGTTTTGTTTTGATATGCCCAAATGGGCTGCTTGTATGAGCTAGTTTGATTATTGGCAACTTCGAAGCTATAATATCCTGTCACCAGGTGGTTAGATCTGTTACTAGGTATGTGAGCTCAGGAGTCCGTCAACTCCTCTTCTCTGGATTCAGCTCAGGTGTCCAGGTAAATAGCCAACAAATGTATGGTGTAGGCTCTCACTTACAGTCCTAGACAGGCATGGGTGATTGGTGTAGGCACAGGCATCTGACTGCAGGAGGGGGACACATTCTGAGCAAGGCAGGGGGCTGACATCCACCCCTGAGTGTCCAGAAGGAAGATGTGTCCCTGTTCCCTAGAGCATGTAGGTGGGTGGGTTTTGCAGCTGGACTATGAGCACCTAATGCTATTGGCTGTAAGGACTGGGGAGCACCTCTTATTCATGGGTCCCTCTCGCAGGTGGCTAGGTGGTGTGGGTGAAGCCACCAGTCCTCAGGTCTCTGATGTGGGTAGGTGAAGAGACCCTGCTTAATGGGCAGAGCAGTGTCAAGTGTCAAGAACCTGCCACTTCACAGCTGAAACAGCTGAAGTTAGAGTTCCAGTATATACACTGTTGTACTGTGGTAATGAGGGCCTACGCTGTTGAGATGGGCCCACATAAGTCTATACAGGGGGAAAGGCACTCAAATTCCGTGGATCCCTTATACCTGTGCCTAGGCAAGGAGCTGCACTTACCCTCAGTTCCTGGCTTAGGGGAGCCAGAAGTTTATTTTTTCCCCGTGTTTGTTAATTTGCTTACTCTCCAAGGCAGGGAGAATGGCTCCGGGAGTATGACGGATCCTACTCTGGCACCAGTGAAGAGTAGGGAGCTGGGAGGTAAATGGGAGAGAGGTTTTTCCCTAAGGGGGGTGTTTTTGATCTGCATGGAGGACTGCTTCTCACTGGTTCTGGGTGGCTGTGTAGAGTCTCTGGTGCTGGGTCTCCCCCGGTGCAGAAAATGTGCCTCCTGGGCATGGCTGCTTGCCTGCTTCACCACTCCACCCCAAGCTGATCAGGCCTGAAGGGCTCAGGCTCACGCCAGGTCAGGTCTGGCAACTCCTTGCTGCTTCTGAATTGTCTCTCCCTCCCCCTTCCACTCAGTCCAGTTCCTCACCTCTGCCTTTGATGTTCAGGGCTCCCAGACTGCCATATATAATCAAATCACTTGCTTTTTTCAGGTCTTTGTTGTAAGAGGGTCCACCGGAAACGTCTGACTACTCCGCCATCTTGGCCCCGCCTCCCTGAATTCTTAATTTCAAGATGTTATTTATGTTCATTATTTAACCAGTACTGGTCTGTATGAGATATTAAATTTCCAGTCTAAACATACTGTCAATAGAAATAATACAATCTTTGCTTGTGAGGATTTTTTTTTAATATTCCCCTATCGGAATGAAAATTAAGTAACACAAATATAAATATTCCGTTGATATTTTACCTACTTTAGCTTTTTTTTTTAATATCAAGAATACTTTTCCTTATTCTTAAAACATTAACTCAGGTTTAAAAAATCAATATTGTATTTAATGAGAATCACAAAATCATTGCTCTGTGGTACAGTTATTAAAAAAAAAAAAAAAGACCCAATCATAATGCAGATAAATTAAGGATTGAGTTGAGGCTGCCATAGAAACATTTAGTTCTAATTGTGTGGCTTACGTAGAATTAAAATATTGAATACACGCATTTAGTTAAACAGCAAATTGAAAATATGCAATTTACTGCCTTTCCTTGCTGACACTCCACTAAAATGACAGTAAACAGATTTTTTTTAAACCACAGGGAGAAAGAGAATGTGAAAAAAGACCACAGCAACAGTATTTTGGAGGCTAGAAAGCAGATGGATGAGTAGTAATTGACTTAATAAACCAGAGAATACTAAAACCTAAGGCAGCAGAAGAGAAATCCAGAAACAGACTCTAGAATTCCAGAAATACTCAGAAAACTGAGGCATCAAGTACCTCTGAAAGTCAGAGTTGGTTGGTATAGATGGGTCTCCCAACCACCATGCTACTATCCTCCCCCCTGCCCCTGAACCTTGGCAGAAAGCTAAAGATTTGCTCTCTGGAGAAGCAGAAGCAGAGAGACTCTGAACTTGGGGACATGAAACTGAGAATAGGGTGATCAAGTGAAAGTTAGAATGGTAAGATCTCTGACCTCTACTCCCCAGGAGAATAGAGGATTCCCTTTAGCCCAGGGGAAACTACTTAAAGATCCTAACATCAGGCCCTGCCAGATGACCTTACAGTACAGTTCATCTGTTGACTTGTTCTCCATACACATCCAGAACATCAAGTCATTCTCACATTGCCCTACTGTTTAATATGAGCAGATGGCCAAGGATCACCATATTTGAAGAAAAGTCTCTAATATTTCCTACATTCTTTCACACAGTGCCTGCAACAATGGGCTCAAGTGTAACAATGAAATGTGAGGATGACACAGGACTGGGCATTGTTTCATTCTGTTGTACATAGGGTCGCTATGAGTCAGAACTGACTCAACAGCACCTAAGAACAACAACAAGTTCTTTCAGGTTTTGTCGTTATTTGAAAATGTCTGAAGGATATTTTCACTGGATATAGAACTCTTGGTTTTGACTTTGTAGGAAAAGTCTCTAACATGAAGACAGTAATGAAAATAAATAAATAAAAATAACTTGGGATAACAGAATATATACAGAAAGCAGAATAAAAACTTCAAGATTTTTTTTTAATTCTTAGAAATGAAAAATATAACAGCAACTTCCTCTTTTGCTCATGACAGTAACTGGTCCTGGACTAGCCTCTCAGCATTAAAAAAAAAAAAAAACAAACAAACTATAGAACTGGAAAAATACATGAAGTAGGTATCTTCAGATGTTGGACAACAAGAGCACAGGACTGCAATCCCTCAGAGAAAGGAAGCACATGAAGTAAGTGAGCCCCAAAATTGAACTTTCCTTGGTGGCACTTATAGAGAGGTGGAGGTCAAGCAGCATACAGAGGTCTCTCTGGACTAAGAAGGCAGAGATCATTGTTCAGGTCTGCTGAGGCAACTAGAATTTGTGAGGAAGCATACTGGAGAAGAGATAGTTATATAGACAATGAGCTCCAGAGGTCTGCATCATGGACCCTTTAAGATTTTGGCCAAATTCTAACACACGATGAGACCATGTAATGCCTGGCAGAGACAAGCTACCGGAGATTTGTGGCTGAATTGAGACGCTAGAGGTTACATGATCTAAGAGATGTTGAAGTTCCAACATGCCAGAGTGGAGAAAGTTCACTGAATACCGTAAGCATTCAATTGAGGGCTTTTCTAGCGGAAGAGTAAGACCCATCCTAACCACGTTTTAAAACAAGCCTCCAAAGGATCAGGTTCATTGGGCAAGCAACAAAACACAACCCTCTTGAAAGGAAGAAACCAAAATCTGGACTCACAACACTGTAGCAGTCACAATGTCCAGTATAAAATAAAAAAAATTCCTAGACATGCCAAGAAGCAGGAAAATTTTACCCATAAAGGGGGTGGGTGGGAGAACAGTAACTAAAAACAGACTCAAGAAATGGCAACGAAATGTTGAAAATAGTAGATAAGGATTTTAAAGCAACTATTTTAAATATGTGTATGGATTTCAAGGAACAGATGGGCCTAGTGAGTGAACAGATGGGAAAATCTCATTAAAGAAATTGAAATTTTACAAAAGAAATAATTCTAGAAATGAAAAATATAATATCTGAAATGAAAAATTTTATGGGATATGTTTAACAGCAGATTAGATATTGCAGAAGAAAAACATCAGTGAACTTGAAAACAGGACAGATGGTAGTAGGAATTATCCAAATTGAAGCACAGAAATAAAAAAATATTGTAAATAAGTATGAGATCCTTAGTGGCTTTTAGGACAAAATAAAATGGTCTAACATAATGTAATTACAGTCCCGGAAGACGAGAGAGATAGTGAAACAGAAAAAAAAAAAAAATTGAAAAAATAATGGCCAATTTTTTTTCCAGATTTGTTGAAAAAACTATCAAACTACAAATCCACACAGTTTAATAAACTCTGAGTATATAAATACAAAGAAAACTACACCAAGGCATAGTCAAGTTGTTGAAAATAAAAATAAAATCTTAAAAGCAGCTAGATAAAAAAGACACATTCAACATAGGGGAAAAATCATGAGAATTGTCACTCCTCATAAGAAACAATGCAAGTCAGAAGACAATATAATGACATCTTTGAAGTGCTAAAATGAAAGACAGGAAAAAACCTAGAGTTCTATAGCCAGTGAAAATTTCCTTCAAAAATGACCGTGGAATACAGACATTTTCAAATAACAGCAAAACCTGAAAGAACTTGTTGTTGTTAGGTGCAGTCGAGTCAGTTCTGACTCATAGCGACCCTAAGTACAACAGAATGAAACAATGCCCAGTCCTGTGTCATCCGCACATTTGTTGTTACACTTGAGCCCATTGTGGCAGCCACTACATGAAAGAATTTACCACCAGCAAATCACAGTACAAGAAATGTTGAAGGAAATTCTTCAGGCTAAAGGGGAATGATGGTAGATAAAAACTCAGATCTACATGTGACCGAGTAGAACTACCCCACGAGATTTTCTTGGCTATAATCTTTAAGAAAGCAGATGGCCAGATCTTCCTCCCACGAACTCTCTGGGTGGGTTCCAACCGCCAACCTTTCGGTTAATAGCTGAGCGCTTAACCGTTTGCACAACCAGAACGAGCCAACATACAATGGCAGCCTTTGGTTCAACAGAAGTTAAACAATTAGACTTGTAAAAAATATTATCAACTTAGAGCACTGAAGTCTGTGTTGTTGTTAGGTGCCGTCGAGTCAGTTCCGACTTATAGCGACCCTATGTACAACAGAACAAAACACTGCCTGGTCTTGCACCATCCTCACAATCCTTGCTATGTTTGAGCCCATTGTTGCAGCCACTGTGTCAATCCATCTCATCAAAGGTCTTCCTTCCTCTGTTTCACTGACCGTCTTCTTTAGCAAGCATGACGTATTCTCCAGAGACTGGTGCTGCCTGATAACATGTCCAAAGTATGTGAGATGAAGTCTTGCCATCCTTGCTTCTAAGGAGCATTCTGCCTGTACTTCTTCCAAGATTTATTCATTCTTCTGGCAGTCCATGGTATATTCAATATCTTTGCCAATACCATAATTCAAAGGCGTCAATTCCTCTTCAGTCTTCCTTATTCATTGTCCAGCTTTCACATGCGTGTGAGGCGATTGAAAACACCATGGCTTGGGTCAGGCACCCCTTAGTCCTCAAAGTGACATATCTGCTTTTTAACACTTTAAACAGTTCTTTTGCAGCAGATTTGCCAAATGCTGTGCGTCATTTGATTTCTTGACTGCTGCTTCCATGGGTGTTGATTGTAGATCCAAGTAAAACGAAATCCTTGACAACTTCAATCTTTTCTCTGTTTATCATGATGTTGCTTATTGGTCCAGGTGTGAGGATTTTTGTTTTATGTTGAAGTGTAATCCATACTGAAGGGTGTAGTCTTTGACATTCATTAGTAAATGCTTCAAGTCCTCTTCACTTTCAGAAGTCTTTTCTCTTTAGTGTGTTCCCAGAGAACAGATATTTCCAAATTTGAGCAATGTTCATAGAACACAAGAACTTGACAGCTGTGACATCTTGCTTGCAGCCAATGAATAATATTTCCTCTGGAACTTTATCCTATTTTGATCCACCTAATGAAGTTCCTCTTATTTGAAAGATGGGGAGTAGGAGGAGTTACAAGACTTTCAAGTTCAATAGAAAGAGATGGACTATAAAGTTTAAATCTCCTGAGGCACGGAAGAAAAAAGACAGAGATGAAAAATAGGGAAAAAAAGGGTTAGAAAATCAGAAGATCAGTGTAGAAGATTCAATAGTCAACATATAGGAGTTCCAGAAAAAAAGAACAGAGAAAAAGAGAGGTGAAAATGTCTGAGAAAGCATTAAAGAAAACGCCCTAGAACTTTCTAATTGAAAAGGACTAACACGTCCCCAGCATAATAAATGAAAAAATACCCATACCAAGATACATCATCATAAAATTTCAGAATGCTAGGAAAAGAATGTCCTAGAAGCTTCTTGGGTAGGTGGGGGGAAGGACATATAAAAAGAATCAAGAAATAGAATGTCATCAGACTGTTCAACTGTAAGTCCAATGACTTCAAAATTCTAAGATAATCCATTTCTACCTTAGAATTATATACCTAGCCAAACTTCCAAACAAACATGAAGATAAAATAAATACATTTTAAGACATTTAAGGTCTCAGCATAAACTTATCTCCCATTTATCTTTTGTATTAGTTATCTATTACTGCATAACAAATTCTCCCCAAAACTTATTGGTTTAAAGCAACAAACATTCACTATCTCCTAATTTCTGTGACTCAGCAGTAATTCAAGGATGGCTGAGCTTGATGGTTTTGATTCAAGGTCTCTTATGAGATTTTAATTAAGCCGTCAGCCTGGGATGCAATTATCTCAAGCCTCCAATGGGGCTGGAGAATCTACTTCCAAGCGTGCTCATGTGGTTGTTGGAAGGCCTCAGCTCCTCACCGGCTTATGGCAGGAGACCTCGGTTTCTCAGTACTTGGACCTTTTTATAGGGCTGCTCAAACAAGACAGCTTGCTTCTCACAGAATGAATAATCTGAAAGAGATAGAGAGCAGTTTCCCAAAACAAAAGCTGTGTCTTTTATAATCTTGTCTCAGAAGTGAGATGCCATCACTATTGGTCACATAGACCAACCTTGGTACAATGTGGGAGAGGACTGCACAAGGGTGTGAATACCAGGTGGTGGGGATCATTTGGAACCATGCTGGAGGCTGGCTACAATAACCTTTTCCTGGAAGCCACTGGACGATGTATTCCACCATTATAAGGAAGTAAAGCAAAAAAAAAGAAGATTTGGGACGGTGGCATCACTAGGTTTGGTGTCATCCAGTGCAGTAACTCATGGTGCCACCCTTCCCCCGCTGCATGGACCTCCTCCCGTGCCAGACTATGCAGAATCCTTAGTAATGTTTTTTGTACTAATGTTACTCATAAATAGTAATTACTGTATATCACACCTTCTTTTCCTTTAAAATTACTACTTCATTCTCAAAAAAAGTTATTGATATAGGTTCAAAAAATACTAATTACCACAATATTGTAGCTAAAATACCAGAAAATTTGACAAAATTTGATAAAAACACCGGCAGCAAAAAAAATTATTACCAAATTACAATGATGCTTCGAATCATGTTCAGACAAAACCACGTGATTTGAAGCATCATTGTAATTGGGTAATAATGACAACTCTGATGGGAGTGCATTAGAAGATTCAAAAAGTAAATTAGCATAGAGTTTTAGCCTTGTAGGTATGTTGATACATGTAACCTGGGCTTATGAAAAATGTTTTTGTTGTTTAACTACAGGGATATTTTTTATAGACAGTCATTTTGGTAACATTCCCTCTGACAGTGTCAGCAGGTATGGTCCACACTTCCTGCACCCCTCTAGTGATGCCACTGACTTAGGATCCAGGAGAAAACAAAGAAAGAGATAGAGGATTCCCTAAGAAGGTAATGAAGTGAAAAACCCAGGTTGATGGTTGAGATAAGACCTAAAACTACCAGTGAAGACTGGAAAAGGAAGATGGCAATCTGCAGGTAGGTTGTCCCTAAGAAGAACATGAACTAATGAATTCAAGGGGGTCTGAATATATTGTGGAGGAGCCCTGGTGGTGCAGTGGTTAAGCGCTCAACTGCTAACCAAAACGTGAGGGTTCAAACCCACCAGTTGCTCTCTGCAAGAGAAAGATGTGGCAATCTGTTTCCATAAAGATTACAGGCTTCGCAACCCTATGGGGCAGTTCGACTCTGTGTGACAGGGTTGCTCTGAGTTGGAATCAAGTCAATGACAACGGGTTTGTGAATATTTTGTGAGAAGATTTTTACTTCCGCAAAAATTTGGGGATATATTTGTGAAAAATATATTAGAAACCAAACATTTTTATTTCTAATTTGAACAAACATTATAAAGGAAAAGAAGTGTAATCCTAGTATACTACATGTATAAAGCTATGATAATTTAAACACTAAAAATTGAGCTAACAAAAATTATTACATAATTTAAAATGGTGAGAGGATGGAAAGAGGGGAAATGTCTGTGTTTATTTATACTAAAATTGTCTAAAGAATATAAAAATGCAAATAAAATTTACTTCAGTGTATTTATAATGTATATGTAACACTTCAGTATTTAGAAAATATGTAATAAAATATACTTCAGTATATATGCAATGCTGTGGTAGAGGCAATAGGTAAAACAGCCTGCAGACTGAGTGCAGGAAAAAACCTCCAGTGAAAGTTGGAAGTTATATTCTGCCTGGAAGTAAAATTGCACGGCTGTTGCTATTTGGGGAATCAAAGAGAAAAATATTTTAGAAGTCTAGCAATTTTTTTTAGAAGGCTCTCAAAAAAACTCTAGTTTCTTAAGAACATTTTTTGTAACATGAAATATCATGTTCTCACTTTTTCCCATAGACTTAATAATTCCAATCAAGATTCCAATGGGATTTTTATTTTAGAACTTGAAAAAATATGACACCGAAAATCATATAGTATGATTAGGTGAGAACAGAAAGTAATAAAGTAGGAGAAATAGCCCTAGCAGTCATTCAAATGCATTATATAATAAAAATAATTTTTTAAGTATGGTAATAACACTGGAATAAATGACCATTGATGGAATAAAAGGAGCCCTGATGGTGCAGTGGTTAAGAGCTATGGCTGCTAACCAAAAGGTCAGCAGTTTGAATCCACCAGTCACTCCTTGGAAACCCTATGGGGCAGTTCTACTCTGTCCTATAAGGTTGTTAGGAGTTGGAATTAACTCGACGGCAACGGGCTTGATTTTTTTTTAATGGAATAAATAGAGAGCACAGATAAACCTTATTATAGGGTTAACTATCAGATAAAAAATAAATCGCAAATCAATGAGAAAGGGGAAAATATTCAACAATTAATATAACAATTTATGAATTGGGGAGAAAAAAGTCAATTTAGATGTTCATTTCACCCTATATTCCAAATACAATCCAGAATAGGTTGAGTATCAGAATCTCAAAAAAATCAAAACCAAAGGAAAAAACAGAAAATAAAAATGAATATTTGCCAAACATCTGATGAAACTTATTAAGCACATAAGCAACATAATATTTACAGTATAAAAATGTTACACATATTCACCTAGAAAAGTTAACCAAAATATAAAAGCAAATAACAAACTGGGAAAAGAATTATAACAGAAAACATTAAAAAAATGAGTTATTTCTTTACAGAAATTTGACACAGATCAATAAGAAAACCACAAATGAACAAATTATATCAACTAGTAATTCTCAAATGGAAAAAATAAAAGTAGCCAATAAAACGATAGAAAAAAGTCCTCACAGCTAATCAGAGAAATGCTGTAATTTAAACAACATTGCTAAATAAAAAACCAAGATAATATTTGTGTAGATTCTCACCTTGAAAGCCCCCAAAGAACATGCTTTGCTATATTCATGCCCTTGTCTACTCTTCTCTCCACATTGACCCTGGTCTTGGCCATGTGATTTGCTTTGGTCAATGAGACATTAGCAAGAGTGATGCAAGCAGACACTTCATAAGGACTTGCATGTTGGGACTTGCTTTCGTGGAACACTTGCACTTTGAAGTCATTCACAATCCTTAAAAGAAGATGGAGCTGGACTATTGAATGATTAGAGGCTGTGTGAACAGAAACCCTGGAGGACGAGAGGCCATCTTGGACATTTCCAGCTGAGCTCCCAGCTGAATGAAGCCACACAAGTGGAAGAGAACCTCCCAATCAACCCACAGAATTATGAGAAATAATAGATCATTGTTTTAAGTCACTAAGTTTTGGGGTGCTTTGTTACAGAGCAGTAGATAATTGAAACAAAATTTTTTTCATATCATCAAAACAAAGATAAGTAAAAAGATTTCAAATTTTGGTGAGAGAGTAAATTAGTACCTTATGACATTTTGAGGACAAAATTTGGCAATATGTTTTAAACAACTGTAAAAATTAACATAGTTTATTAAGAAAATGATCCACATCCTACTTTGGTGGTGGTGTCTATGGTCTTAAAAGCTTGTGAGCGGCCATCTAAGATACATCAATTGGTCCCATCCCACTTGGAGCAAAGGAAAATGAAGAAAACCAAAGACACAAGGAAAATATTAGCCCAAAGGACTAAAGGACCAAATGAACCAGAGACTCCACCAGCCTGAGACCAGAAGAACTAGATGGTGCCCAGCTACCACCAATGACTGCCCTGACAGGGAACACAACAAACAGATTCAGACAGAGCAGGAGAAAAATGTACAACAGAACTCAAATTCACATAAAAAGACCAGACTTAACAGTCTGACAAAGACTGGAGGAACCCCCGTAACTATGGCCCCCAGACAAACTGTTAACCCAGGACAGAAACCATTCCCGAAGCCCACTCTTCAGACAAAGATTAGACAGGACTATAAAACAAAAATAATACATGTGAGGAACATGCTTCTTAGTTCAATCAGATACACAAGACCAAGTGGGCAGCTCCTGTCTAAAAGCAGGATGAGGAGGCAAGAAGGGACAGGAACTGGTCAAATGGACACAGGGAACCCAGGGTGGAAAGGGCAAGTGGGCTGTCACATTGCGTGGATTGCAAATAATGTCACAAAACAGTATGTGTAAAAATTTTCGTATGAGAAATTAACTTGAGCTGTAAACTTTCACCTAAAGCACAATTTAAAAAAAAAGAGAAAAGAAATGAATATACAGACTGAAAAAAAGTTTTTTTCAAATCGATTCAACTCAATTATTTCACTTCTGGTAATTTATTCAAAGGAAAACGGACCAAAAATCAAAAACAAGATACACGTACAAAGATGTTCACTGCATTATTACATATTGAGAAACAACATCTACATTCAAGTCACTTTACTATTCAGCTATCTTTACTAACATAACGTTACTATTCTACAGTCTTCATCGTGCCAAGAAACTCTTGGAGGATAAAAGTTGGAAATAACTTTATTGTTCATTCCTGGAACTCCCTGAAAACCAATTTAAAGGAACATCAGACTGCTCAGCTTTTCGATAGATAGAAAACAACTGCTTTCTAGTCTGTCTTCAAAACCCTAGCCTCAAAACCTTGCCTTGCCTGTCATCCAATCAGTCTTAAACTATTATGTTATGATGCCTACCCAGTTTTAGTCAATCCCTCTTATTGAAAGATCCACTTTAAACCAGACCCCCCAAAAGCCTTCTAAATATCCCAACTTTGCCCTCACTTTCCTGAGTTTATCAAGGTAGTAGTCTCCTTTACTGCAGTAAGCACTAAAGGCATCTTTGCCTTACCAGCAGGTTATTTCCGTGATCTTTTTGGGGAGACACCATTCCACATATGAAAGAAAAAGGCTGGAAACAATATGCATGCTAAATGTCTACTTAAAGAAAAGTTATTAAATAAAATGTAGGGCATGATTTCAAAGAAATAAGGAAAATGCTTTGGTTACAATGTTAAGTTAAATACAACAAAATTATATTTGATTGCAACTATGGGCTCTATAAGAGTATGTTGAAAAAAAGAAAGGAAGAATGAAAGAAAAAGAGGGAAAGAAAGGTAGGATGGAGAGAAACAGACAGATGGAGAGAAGGAAAGAATGGTGGGAGGGAGGGAAACAGAAAAAGAACTGCTGTTGGAAATATAACTGCTTTCCTCTCCCCCACCCCCACTTTTATTATTATAAGAGCCCTGGTGGTACAGTGGTTAAGAACTCGGCTGCTAACCAAAAGGTCAGCAGTTGGAATCCACCAGCTGCTCCTTGGAAACTCTGTGGTCCTATAGGGTCGTTATAAGTCAGAATCAACTCCACGGCAATGAGTTTGGTTATGGGTTTCACTATTTTCAATTTTCATCAATAGAGAATTTTTAATAATAAAAGAGATTTTTAAAAGCTATTAAGAAATAACTTGTAAAACAATATTAACTAGAAATAAAATAAGATTTGATGATCTTTTCCAGCTTTGCATACAAAGGGTACAATGGCTGCTATGGTATGTGAATGGGAGGGACATAATTCATGCAATGGTCTCTTTTTTCAGGCTACTGAAGCATGCCAGGACAATCAATAATCAAATTCAAAGAATACTAGTCAAAGGACTACTGATGAAGACAGACCCTAAATGGTAATTGAGGAAAATGACAGGATATTTAGATTAGGCAGGTACACTTCTTTGAATATAATTTTGAATATAATCATTCCATCACATACTCTAAAATCAAGGTGGTTTCCATAATCCCCATAAATAGTGAGGCCTCTCTTATTGTCTTGTATATGTGGCAAAAGGAGCCTTGGCGGTACAGTGGTTAAGCGCTAAGCTGCTAACGAAAAGGTCGGCAGTTGGAACCCACAAGCAGCTCCGTGGGAGAAAGATGTGGCAGTCTGCTTCCGTAAAGATTACAGCGTTGGAAACCCTATGAAGCAGTTCTACGCTGTCCTGTAGGGTCGCCATGAGTCAGAATTGACTCGACAGCAATGGGTTTGGGTTTTATATGTGACATGATTGAAAATTATTAACACGTAGGATATAGTTTTTCTTTCCCTTCCCCCTACTGCTTTCGCAAAGCTTTCAGATACTGCCTACTCAAGGTTCTTCCTTCCTCCCTTAAGAATGGAGAAGAAAGGCCTAAAAAGAATAGCCCTCAGGGAATTGGGTGATTCTGGGAGCATATGGCTTGGGGCACCCAAAAGCTGAAGGAAAGTGGCAATGAGGGACCAAGAAGGCTGGATATGAAAGAAAAGATTCTTTTAGGGCATGGAATGAGAGACTCCTGCGAGTTTCAATGAGCTAGAGATAGGAGTAGACAGGTGATTTTAATAAGAGTTACCATGGGCTAGATAACTGAATCCCCTTAAATGTTTGAAAGCGAAATAAAATCAAGACGTAATTTCTTTTGGAGCTGTGTTTTAAATGTAATACCATTCCTATGCTGAACCACATGAGCCTCCTTTTGCTTCACTATTGACATAAACATACTTTAAACTCGAATTTGTAAGGTAATGTCAGTGATATAAAAATATATACATATCAGCTACTAGAAGAAAGTCAGCAGTTCGAATCCACCAGCCGCTCCTTGGAAACCCTATGGGGTGTTTGTACTCTGTCCTATAGAGTCACTATGAGTCAGAATTGACTCAACAGCAATGGGTTA
>NW_004444219.1:136566-143976 GCF_000243295.1 Trichechus manatus latirostris
GCTACTCACCAAGGTAGAATGTAGAACATTGTCTTTATAAACTGTGTTATGCCAATTGAGCTAGATGTTCCCTGAGACCATGGTCCCCACAGCGCTCTGCCTAGCAATTCAGTCCCTCAAGGGAGTCTGGAAGTGTCTATGGAGCTTCCATGACCTTTCCTTGTACAAGTTGTGCTGGCTTCCCCAGTATTGTGTACTGTCTTACCCTTCACCACTTTGGTGAAGGGTAAGACAGTACATTTTATATATTTTTTTAAATAAATTGCTAGCTGAAAGCAAAGAGGACTTGAAGCACTTACTGATGAAGATCAAAAACAACAGCCTTCAGTATGGATTACACCTCAACACAAAGAAAACAAAAATTCTCACAATTGGACCAATAAGCAACATCATGATAAACGGAGAAAAGATTGAAGTTGTCAAGGATTTCATCTTACTTGGATCCACAATCAATGCTCATAGAAGCAGCAGTCAAGAAACCGAATGACACGCAGCATTTGGCATATCTGCTGCAAAAGAACTGTTTAAAGTGTTAAAAATCAAAGATATCACTTTGAGGACTAAGGGGTACCTGACCCAAGCCACGGTATTTTCAGTTGGCTCATACGCATGAGAAAACTTAACAATGAATAAGGAAGACTGAAGAAGAATTGATGCCTTTGAATTATGGTCTTAGTGAAGAATACCGAATATAACATGGACTTCCAGAAAAACGAACAAATCTTTCTTGGAAGAAGTACAGCCAGAACGTTCGTTAGAAGCGAGGATGACAAAACTTCGTCTCACGTACTTTAGACATGTTATCAGGAGGGACCAGTCACTAGAGAAGGACATCATGCTTGGTAAAGTAGAGGGTTAGCAAAAAAGAGGAAAACCCTCAATGAGATGGATTAACACAGTGGCTGAAACAACGGGCTCGAGCGTAACAATGCTTGTGAGGATGGTGCAGGACCGGGCAGTGTTTCGTTCGTTGTACACAGGGTTACTATCCATTGGAACCAACTTGACGACACCTAACAACAGCGACATTTTTATAAATATATAAAATATACATACTGTCTTAGTTATCTGTGCTGTTATAACAGAAATACCATCAGTGGATGTCTTTGTAACAAAGAGAAATTTATTCTCTCACAATCTAGGAGGCTAGAAGTCCGAATTCATGGTGCCAGTTCCAAGGAAAGGCTTTTTCTCTCTGCTGGCTCTAGGGGAAGGTCCTTGTCATCAATCTTTCCCTGGCCTAGGAGCTTCTCAGCACAGGGACCACGGGTCCAAAGGGTGCGCTCCCCTCCTGATTCTTCATTATTGGTTGTAGGAGGTCCCCATGTGACCTGATGTGACAGAGAAGCCAACCCACGGAATGAGAGTTAAGTGCCTTTGCACAGGAGGCTTGCTAGCAGACTAGGGTGCCTTTGGGCACGTATCGGTGGAGCCAGGCTTGCGAGAGCTGAGTGCATTTGGGCAGATGTTTACTGGTGGAGTGGGGTGCCTCTAGGCACTTATCAGTAGAGCTAAATAGCTTCGGAGCACTTGCCCAGGCAGGGCAGACACTAGCTGGCCCAAAGTCCTGAGGGGTCAAATAACCAAGGAATGAGGAAGCAGAAACTGAAGAGACAAGGAACACAGGAAACAGAGCTGCCTCAATCTCAAAGGATATAAAAGAGAGAATTGAGCAGAGAGGGACCTCATGCCACCAAGAAT
Source organism: Trichechus manatus latirostris (assembly GCF_000243295.1). Taxonomy (NCBI): domain Eukaryota; kingdom Metazoa; phylum Chordata; class Mammalia; order Sirenia; family Trichechidae; genus Trichechus; species Trichechus manatus. Next base: position 138,268 of record NW_004444219.1, read on the forward strand.
GAAGAAATTGGAGGGGAGTAAGTCCTTTGGACCCAGGGTCCCTGTGCTGAGAAGCTCCTAGACCAGGGTAAGACTGATGACAAGGACCTTCCCCCACAGCCAACAGAGAGAGAAAGCCTTCCACTGGGGCTAGCACCCTGAATTCAGACTTCTAGCCTCCTAAACCGTGAGGGAATAAATTTCTGTTTGCTAAAGCCATCTACTTGTGGTATTTCTGTTATAGCAGCACTAGATAACTGAGATATATATATACACACACACACACACAAAATGTATATATGTATAATATATACAATATATATGGCAATCTGTTCCTGTAAAGATTACAGCATAGAAAATCCTATGGGACAGTTCTACTCTGTCACATGGGATCTCTATGAGTCAAAATCTACTCAGCTGCACGTTATATATGTATAAGTGTATTCTTAATCATCCTATTACGTGGCACACTGTAGCATGGATGCAATCATACAAAGGATCTAATTTTGAGTCACCTATTTTTCAAGATACGAAAGAGCTTGTTATTCTACTAAGTCATCTCTAATACTCCAGCATGGATTCTAGAAAAATTTCATAAGGGAGTCTAGTATTTTTGTGTTTTTAAAGTTCATGGGTAACACATATTCAATAACACATATGGTTTTTTGTTTTTTTGAAGATTGAATCATCACAAATACAAAGATACATACAGACAGGCAGGCTGGCAGCTGGGCAGGGTAGTAAGTACTTAAATTCAGTGCAACATTGCATTACGATTTGTGATTCTTCTGAGTTTGTTTCATGGACATATTGCATATTTAAAATAATTTGTGTGGCTAGAAGTTTAATTTTGGTGACTAGATTAAAATAACATAACAAAAAAGAAGTCAGAAACAGCCAAAAAATATAAGAATGCTTATTGAGTCATTTTGGTCATGCTGAGTAGCAAAGGAAACTTGATGTCAACAGCTGTATGTTATATGCTACAATCTCACCTTTATTAACAACAAGATTACCTAAATAAACTGTGTATTTAGATTCCCATAGTGTTTTGATGCTAGAGTCTGTGGTTCCTCAAGTCAGATGATCAACTGTTTATTAAATACCTTCTATATTCAAGACATTATACTGTGGGAGATATAAAGAAATCTTAAAAAATAATCTCTCTTAAGAAGCTTACAATTTATTTTATTCCACATTGTAGCTATTTGATTGCAATCATATTTTATATTAATATTTCATGTGCAGTGAAATTCATGTTTTATTTTCCTTTCCAAACAAAAACCAGACATTTCCTATTAAATGCAATGTCAACAGTTTAGTATTGACATGTTTTTGGTCAATAATTGAGATGCTGACATTCATAAATGTTATTCTTGAAAAGTTTACTGTAAATATGGTAAGATTGAGATAGAAGAGTTTTTCAAAAACAGGGGCACATGTGTAATTTTGAGATGGCTGTGCCATGTTGTTAGTTACAAGAAGAGAAAATGTGCATGGTAAATCCATTACTATAGACTGACAACTCAGATAAATAAACAGCCAGGGGCAATGGCTCAGTAACATTTGTCATGTATGCAGTGCGTAAATTTAGAAGGAGGAGATAACTACAAAAGTGTACAGATTTCTTTTTTTAGGATCTTAATACGCTTTACTTTTTAGAGCAGTTTTCCAAAAACCAAACTCATTGTCTTCAGGTCGATTCCAATCATGGCGACCTCATGTGTCACGGAGTAAAACTGCTCCATAGAGTTTTCTTGGCTGTAATATTAATGGAAGCAGATCACCAGGCCTTTCTTCTTTGGCACTGCTGGGTATAGTTTTAGGTTTATCAAAAAATTGCACAAAAAGTACAGAGTTCCCATAGACCACCCCCCTCCCTCCACAGTTTCTCCAACTATTTTAACATCTTGCATTAATGTGGTATACTTGTTACAACTGATGAACCAATATTGATACATTAAGTCCATAATTTACATTAGGGTTCCCTCTTTGTGTTGTATAGTTCTATGGGTTTTGACAAATGCATAATGTCACATATCCACCATTATAGAATTATGCAGAATAGTTCTACTGCCCTTAAAATTCCCTGTGCTTCACCTATTCATCCTTTTGTCTCCTTCCCCTGATCCCTGACAACCACTTATCTTTTTATTATCTCTATAGTTTCACCTTTTCCAAAATGTCATATAGTTAGACTCATATAGTATGAAACTTTTTTCAGACTGGCTTCTTTCAGTTAGCAATATGCATTTAAAATTCCTTCATGTCTTTTTGCGGCTTGATAGCTTATTTCTTTGCTGAATAATACTCTATTGTTTGGATCTACCAGTTTGTTTATCCATTCACTTATTGAAGGACATTTGGTTGCTTCCAATTTTTGACAATTATGAATAAAGCTACTATAAACATTTGTATGCAGATTTTCATGTGAACCTAACTTTTGAATTCATTTCTGTAAACACCTTGGAGCATGATTGCCAGATAGCATGATAAACCTAAAGAAACTTCTAGACTCTCTTCCAAAGTATCTATGCCATTTTGCATACCCACCAGCAATGAATGAGAGTTCCTGTTGCTCCACATTCTCTGCAGCATTCGATGTTGCCAGTATTATGGATTTTAGTCATTCTAATTACGTATATAGCAGCATCTTATTGTTGTTTTAATTTGCAATTCCCTGATGACATATGATGCAGCCCTGGTGGCACAGTGGTTAAGAGTTCAGCTGCTAACCAAAAGGTCAGCAGTTCGAATCCACCAGGCGCTCCTTGGAAACCCTATGGGGCAGTTCTACCCTGTCCTATAGGGTCACTATGAGTTGGAATAAACTGACAGCAACAGGTTTAATAACATGAGATTGAGAATCTTTCAGTATGCTTATTTGCCATCTATGTATCTTCTTTGGTGAGGTGTCCAGATCTTTTGCCCATTATGTAACTGAGATTTCTTATTGTTGAGTTTTACGGCAGTTCGAATCTACCAGACACTCCTTGGAAACCCTATGGGGCAGTTATACTCTGTCCTATAGGGCGGCTATGAGTTGTAATCGACTCGACAGCAACTGGTTGTATATCTTGGATACAAGTCCTTTATATCAGATACGTGTTTTGTGAATATTTTTTCCCAGTCTGTGACTTGGCCCTTCATTCTCTTACTAGTGTCTTCTGCAAAGCAGAAGTTTTTCATTTTAATTAAGTCCGACTTATCAGTTTTTTCCTTTATGGATCATGCTTTTCATGTTGTATCTAAAAACTCATTGCTGAACAACGGATTTGAGGAGTCAGCCTCAGTGTCCAATACACTGAAGGGCTATTTGTGACATTGATAAAAATTTGAAGAAGTCACAACCTATTGCATTCTTAATTTAGAAAGCCAAAACAAAATACATACTTAAAAAAAAAAGAAAACAGACTTAATGAACTGGTTGAGACTGGAGAACTCCACTCTTCAAACCTTGAACTGAAACTATCCTGAGGTCACCTTGTAGCTAAATAACAGATTGGCTCACAAAATAATTAATATCACCTGTAAGTACTGTGCTCCTTTAAAAAATCACCTGTGTGAGACCAAATAGTCAACAATTACTTTAAAACAAAGATAAGAATGTCAGGGGACAGGGAAACTAGATTAATGGAAATGGAACAACCAAAATGGAAATTAATGAGAATGTTTAGGCATTGTAAAGAATATAGCCAATGTTACCGAACAATTTGTATAGAAATTGTTGAATGGGAGCCTAAACTGCTGTGTAAACCTTCACTGAAAACACAATATTACTTAAAAAAAAAAAACCTTCACTGAAAACACAATATTACTTAAAAAAAAAAAAAAGTGACCTGTCAAAAACTGTGAGGATAAAATAAATAAATTTATCTATACAGAGTTAAGCAAAGTTCTTCTATGGACTTATTGGAAAAATATTTGTTGTAGCAGTATATTCCACATTACAATTTAGTGTTTAAAAGTCTGTTGTTATGACAAAGAAATCTCTTGAAGAAATTACAAGTATTCAAATGAATACTAGTTTTTGTGTATGACCACAAAGGCCAGTCTATGTTGGGATACTGCTGAGACTGATAATGTGGACTTGGCTAAGGTAGATTTCATTTTATTTTACTATTAAATCAGGAAAATGCAATGAAAGATTAAAAAATAAGTAAGGATACAAATGAGTAAAAGATGTTCCCTGATGCCTCCTTGGTTCCTCATTGAGGTACACCCACTCCTCACTTATCGACATGGTTATGTTCCAAAAACTAAGTCACTATGTGAAAATCAGCATTATGCAAAAATGGAGGAGGACCACATCAGATCACAAAATGGAGGATGACTACATCATTACATAACTCCCAAATTACATCATTACATAACTGTCAAATTATAACTGCCAGACTACTGAGAATCACGGCCCAGCCAAATTGACACATAACCTTAAACATCACAGCCAGCGTTAGTCTTGCCTCATACCTCAGCGTTCATTTCTGCCAGACATATGTCATTAATGTGCAAAATAGTCAAAGAGTAGACTTTTTACTATTGTCGCAAATGCAAAATGTCAGATAAGGAGATAATCGGTAAGTGAGGAGTAGGTGTAAATTCTAAGTTCAGTGGTCACTGCCACTGAGGAGAGGTCAAAGCAGTGTTTAAAGACTGATCTATTACCACATGAAAATAATTTTCTGCATCACACTTATATACATGTCTTCTAACTCTTGTGTACCACTATGCCTTATGAAATTTTAGTGCAGTAAGTTTGGCCATGATCAACCAAACTTATATGTCCAGACTCAAAAAACAAACAAACAAAGGCAGTACTTAGATTACAAAATAATTCAGCAAATATTTATTGAATACCTATTAAATATTCACCATTGTGCCAGACATTGGAAGATTACCAATTTATTTCTCATATCTAATTTATTTGGTTTGATTTCTCTGCCAGAGACATATATTTATTTTATTTTATTTTATTGGGACAGCTATCTCAATAATACTAGAAGTATTAGTTTCCTAGGACTGCAGTAAAAAAAGTACAAAAAGTAGGTGGTTTTAAACAACAGAAATTGTCTCATAGTTCTGAAGGTTAGCAGTCCAAATTCAGGGTGTCAGCAGGCCCATGTTCTCTCTAAAGTCTCTAGTGGGGGATACTTCCTTTCTTTTTTTTTTTTTTTTGAATTTTTTATTTTATTGTTATACTTCAAGTGAAAGTTTACTATTCAAGTTAGTCTCTCATACAAAAATTTATACATACATTGTTATGTGACCCTAGTTGCTCTCCCTATACTGTGACAGCACACTCCTCCTTTCCACCCCGGATTTCCTGTGTTCATTCAACCAGCTCCTAACCCTCTCTGCCTTCTCATCTCACCTCCAGACAGGAGCTGCCCACTTAGTCTCATGTATCTACTTGAGCTAAGAAGCACACTCTTCACCAGTATCATTTTATGTCCCATAGTCCAGTCTAATCTTTGTCTGAAGAGCTGGCCTCGGGAATGGTTTTAGCTCTGGGTTGACAGAGAGTCTGGGGGCCATGCTTTCTGGGGTTCCTCCAGTCTCCGTCAGACCATTAAGTCTGGTCTTTTTACTAGAATTTGAGTTCTGCACTCCACTTTTCTCCCGCTCCATCAGGGACTCTGTTGTGTTCCCTGTCAGGGCGGTCATTGGTGGTAGCCAGGCACCATCTAGTTCTTCTGGTCTCAGGCTGATGCAGTCTCTGGTTTATGTGGC
>NW_004444219.1:144076-189372 GCF_000243295.1 Trichechus manatus latirostris
TGTCTCTTGGGCTAATACTTTCCTTGTCTTTGGTGTTCTTCATTCTCCCTTACTCCAGATGGGTTGGGACCAATTGATGCATCTTAGATGGCCGCTTGCAAGCTTTTAAGACCACAGATGCCACTCACCAAAGTAGGATGCAGAATATTTTAATAAACTTTGTTATGCCAACTGACTAGATGTCTAGGGGTGGATACTTTCTTATCTCTCTCAGCTTCTGGTAGCATCAGGTGTTCCTTGGCATGTAGATGCATCTTTACATGGCCATTTTTCTTATCTGTCTCTTCTCTTTTATGGAAACCCTGGTGGTGTAATGGTTAAAGGTCAGCTGCTAACCAAAAGGTCAGCAGTTCAAATCCACCAGGCGCTCCTTGGAAACCCTGTGGGGCAGCTCTACTCTGTCCTATAGGGTCACTATGAGTCAGAATTGACTCTACAGTAATGGGTTTGGGTCTTTTATAACGGCATCACTCAGATGGGATTAGGACCTACTCTATTCCTGTATGACCTCGTGTTAACTGATAACATCTTCAAAGACTCTATTTCCTAACAAGGTTACATTCACAGGTACCAGGAGTTAGGACCTCAACATATCTTTTTTTGGTGACACAAGTTGTCTTAGTTGGGTTCTCTAGAGGAGCGAAACCAGTGAGATGTTTATATATAGAGATTTACTTCAAGGGAATGACTCACGCAATTGTGAGAGATGGCAAGTCCCAAATCATGGAAGAGCTCTGCTGGCTCCCAGAATTGCAGGGTCAGGTGGCAGGCTGGAAACTTCTGTAGGCTTATGTCTCAAGATCCAAAGAGTGCAGGGTCCAGAGACAGTGAGCTCTGCCAGAACAACCATTTATATTCTGGTGGCAGACCACACCCCCAAGGAAACTCCACTTTCAACTGATTGGTTGATCACATCAGATCATATCATGGACAATGATTACATTACACTACATTATGGAACAGCAACTAGTCTAGTATCTAGCCAAATCACTGAAAAATCACAGCCTAACCAAACTGACACATAAAATTAACCATCACACAATTTAATCTATAACACTAGAAAACTTTTCTCATCCAGTAGCAGACTGAACTGCGGGCCAGGATTTGTTTGCTCTCGTGGTATTATTAACCTATATTTTACATTACTACCATGATTAGTTTTTAAAAATATTCTTAGGACTATGAACCCACGTATCTCTAGTTTATTTATAAACCAACATATTCCATACAGTTTTAAAATCTTTTAAACACACCAAAGGCAGCCTAACCTATCTATGTGATTCAAATGAAATATGACAGGTATTTAAAAAAATTTCAAACAGGCTAATTCAGTGCTAATGTAGGGAAGAAGGAAATAGCACCAATTTCCTGTTTCCCTGTACTTCCACTTATAACCACAGTGGACCACTACCCTGGTACAAACAGTATCCCCTTCAGGGTGGATATAACTGGTTACTGAAGTGGTGTTAATGGTTCCTCCTGGACCATGGCTTCCCCAAAAAGTCCTCTCTGGGGAAGGGGTCTGGAGAGACAAGGTAGGGTCTCAGCACTAGTGTTGGTAACTACAGTTTGGATTTTACATAACACTCCCCAGCCTGTTCTATTAGAAGTAGACACTTGATTTACTGCCCCTAAGCTATCATACGAAACCTTGGTGGTATAGTGGTTAAGAGCTATAGCTGCTAACCAAAAGGTTGGCAGTTGAAATCCACCAGGTGCTCCTTGGAATCTCTATGCGGCAATTCTACCCTGTCCTATAGGGTCACTATGAGTTGGAATTGACTCGATGGCAATGGGTTTGGTTTTTATTTTTGGAAGCTGTTACATCACAAACAATGGCCTGTGCATACTGAAGACCCATTCAGGTAAGCAAACACCCACGTTTTACCTTCCTTAGGATAACAAAGCTTAATAATATATAGAAAATAAATTACTCTTGTGGGCATGAGGTGCTGACCAGTACAAAATGTTCTCTAATTCACCGCATAATATATTCCAATTCAAAACATTTCAAACCAAAGTATGACATCTGTTTGTCCTTTTCCCAAGCAATTTCATTTGGTTCTACCTAATTTTATGTTGGTTTTGACAAAAATGTACATATACCAAATAATAATAAAGATAGAGGAATCAATTGCAGTTATCGAGAATTCAACTTATTTATAGTTTCCCTGCTTCCAAGATTATAGAAATTATGTTTTTCACCCTTAAAATTTTAAACCCTTAAAGATGGGCAAAGCCTGATAGATGAGGAAATAAAAACACTGAGAAATTCCACAATGATCATACTTTTATTTCAAGAAAAAATACATTTAAAAAAAAAAGAAATGGTTAGATAACAATGTCAGACCCTGGAGTTCCAAGGAAAACAAATAAAAAACATTGTTTATTTATTAGCATCAAATTATTTAAAAATATTGACAAAAAAAAGTTACCTAAAATTCACAGACAATAATTCCATAAAAAAGACAAAGTCCTCCACATCAACATTCTAGGTCTTACGGTTCTAATCCCATATACAAATTATATATATATGTATTTTTTTAATATGAGACAGAATTGCTTTTCCTTTTAATTAATCATAAATGCTTTCCTGATCAATACAAATAGACCTACTTCAGTCGTTTAAATAGCTGCAAAGCATTTCACTGAATGAATGTGCCATAATTTATTTGATCATTTCTCTATCCTTGTTAATACATCTTTAGGTACTTATGTCTGTGTGAATACTGAAAATACTGTAGTTCCTTATACTGGGGTGGTGAGCAAGAGGTGGGTAAACTTTGAAGTCATGAAAGCATCTTCTTGAACTAGAAAATAATCAACATTTATATTAAACTATGCTCTTCAGAAATAATAGAATCAGAAAAAGAAACATACATACATACACCCACATATATATACACACACATAGAAGAAAAATCATCTCATGTATATGTATTTATAATGAAATAATATTAAGAAGAATAGATAAAGAAGCTACTTAAGAGATTTTTAACTTCTTAATGAAAAGGTGTTTGAATTCCAAAACTCAGAGTGCTAGTTAATCCTTACTTTTTTTTTTTTTTCATTTTTTCAGGATTTAAGTTTGTTGACCTGCGGAAGAGATGAAGCAGTTCAAATTGCAAAGTGAAGTAAATATAAAATGCAAAATCCTAATCAGCTTTAGTTCAAAGTCAGCATTAGAGAACAGCACTTTCAGAAGTTATGCTGCAAGCCATTACCACATTCCTTCTGCTGTTATTAACTGAAGAACTGAAAAATAGCCAGAAAGAAGATGGCCACCAATAAACAGGGGAAATACAACACTGATGATCAAGTAAAGCACATTTCCTTAATACCTCTATGCATTATTTCATGTTTAAAATTTTGCTTCTAGGCCCACTAATTACATCCTGCCTTTGGGATCATTACCACAGAGATAATAAGAGCGTAAACTGTTCTAGATGAACCTGGACTCAAATTCCAGGTCTACAATTTTCTAGCTGAGTCATCTGGGTAACATTATTTACTTTTGAGCATCAGTTTCCACTTACAAAATAAAAATGACACGTGTTCAATAAATACTGGTTAGAATATTTGGATAGCATACCCAGGAAATCATACTGTGAGCACTGCCTTTGTGTAAATGAAACTTAGTTACATAAACCCCCAGCAGTGGTTCTCAAAGGAGAGACTCATGCTCTTGGGTCCTTTCAAAAGATCCTGCAGTCTCTCAGTTCTGTTTAACCCTGAATTCTCTTTGCATCGAATGACTGTGTAGCCTTCAGGATGTTGGTCTTTTTGTCATCACCACTGATTATTCTTTCTTGTAGGAATCAGAACTGCACAGAAAACCAAGGGGATTCTCGATACGGGGAATCTCCTGAGTATGCATCTTTGAACTAATTTAAATAGGCTACAGCTATACTGGTGAATTGCCTACAAAGCTCTCAAATGTATGGTGTGGTTAAAACATCTTAAAGGTTATAAAGTGTGGGATCATCACTTTCTGCTGTGAAGAAAACAGATTCTAATGGATTGAGGTGAGGATCTTCACTTGTTACTAGAATATTGTTATGGATTGCATTGTGTTCCCCAAAAAGATATGCTGAAGTCCTAATCCCTTTACCTATGAATGTAAAGCTGTTTGGAAATAGGGGTTTTCTTTTGTTAGGAGCCCTGGTGGCACTGTGGTTAAGAGCTATGGCTGCTAATCAAAAGGTCGGCAGTTTGAATCCACCAGTCACTCCTTGGAAACCCTATGGGGCCGTTCTACTCTGTCCTATAGGGTCGCTACAACTCAATGGGCAACAGGTTGGTTTACGTTAATGAGGCCATACTGGAGTAGGGTGAGTCCTAAACCTAATCCCTTCTGAGTAGGGTTTATAAAGGGGAGTACAGACATGAAGAGCCACAAATACACAGCGAGAAGAGACCATGTGCGGGTCCATCTATAAGCCGAGAAACATGAAGAAACACCCGGGCTGCCAGAAACTGAAAGAGACAGGAAAGGAACTGCCCCTAGAGCTAATGCCCTGATTCAGACTTCTAGCCACAGCGGAGAGCACAGCCCTGCAGACAGCCTTAATTTGGGCTTCTTGCCTTCAGAACTGTGAGATAATAAATTTATGTTCTTTAAAGCCATCCACCTGCGTTATTTTTGTTACAGGAGCACTAGGTAACAAAGGCTGGCATGGAAACTAGAGGATAAGCGAAAGGACTGCATTAAGAAGGGACTCTGCCTTTATTAAAACAGTGTTGTCATTGTGTGGCATCCAGTCGATTCCAACTCATAGCAACCCTATAGGAGAGGGCAGAACTGCCCCATAGGGCTTCCTAGGCTGTCATCTGTATGGCTGCAGATTACCAAATCTTTTCTCCCATGGTGGATTCAAACAGTGGACCTCCCAGCATTTAACGACCTTGCCACTAGGGCTTCTATTAAAATAGAACTCACTGCTGTCAAATCAATTCCGACTCACAGTGACCCTATACGACAGAGCAGAACTGCACCATAGGGTTTCTAAGGCTGTAAAATCTTTATAGAAGCAGACTGCCACATCTTTCTCCCTTGGAATGACCGCTGGGTTCAAACCACTGACCTTTCAGTTAGCAGCCAAGTGCATAACCACTGCACCAAGAGAGCTCCTTTATTAAAATAGTGTTTGTTGCTGTTGTTGTTAGGTGCCATTGGTTCTGACCCATAGCAATCCTATGCAACAAAATGAAACACTGCCCAGTCCTGCACCATCCTCATAATCTTTGTGTTTGAGCCCATTGTTGCAGCCACTGTGTCAAGCCATCTCATTGAGGGTCTTCCTCTTTTTTTGCTGATCTTCTACTTTACCACGCATGATATCCTTCTCCAGAGACTGGTTCCTCCTGATCACATGTCCAAAGTATGTGAGGAAAAGTCTCGCCATCCACCTTTCAAAGGAGCAATATGGCTGTACTTCTTCCAAAACAGATTTGTTTGTTCTTCTGGCAGTCCATGGTATATTCGATATTCTTTGCCAACACTACAATTCAAATGCATCAATTTTACTTTGGTCTTCCTTATTCATTGTCCATGCATAACAGGCGACTGAAAACAACATGGCTTGGGTCAGGCACACTTTAGTCCTCAAAGTGACATTTCTGCTTTTTAACACTTTACAGAGGTCCTTTGCAGCAGATATGCCCACTGTAACATGCTGTTTGATTTCTTGACTGCTGCTTCCATGGGTCTCGATTGTGGATCCAAATAAAATGAAATCCTTGACGTCAATCTTGTCTTCATTTGTCATGATGATGCTTATTGGTCTAGTTGTGATGATTTTTGTTTCCTTTATGTTGAGGTGTAATCCACACTGAAGGTTGTAGTCTTTGATTTTCATGAGTAAGAGCTTCAAGTCCTCATCACATTCAGCAAGCAAGGTTGTGTGTCAAAATGGTGTCAGCATTGGGGCGTCTGACCTCCTCTAACTTCACAAGGGGGGAGAATTATTATCAGCATCAACAGCCCAAAGCTGATTCCTATGAAGCAGAGGTCAGACATACCTCCTCCCTCCAACCTTTCTACCAGTTCTAACACCAGATGTCCCTCCCACAGCACTCTCTCTATTTCTTGGCTGGGTTCGATAATTCATTGTAATCGCCACATAGAACTCACAGGCAATACTCATGATTATGGGGGTTTATTAGAGAAGCAATAGGGTACAACTTGGGATCAGAAATGACTCAGGATACAGTTCTTCGATCAGGACATCTTCTCAGCTGTGCCCATGGGTAGGCCTCTCTGGTCCTCAACCCCTCGGCCCAGCCTCTGCCCTGCTCGGGCAAGTGTTACAAAGCTCTTTAGCTCTGTCAGTAAGTGCCTGGGGGCACCCCACTCTGCAAGCAAGCCTCAGCACAAGGGTGCTCAGCTCTCTCATTCCGTGGCTCGGCAAGCCTAGCTCCATCTACAAGTACCCAGAGGCACCCCATTCTGCCAGGACGCCTCCTGCCTGAAGGCACTCAGCTCTCTCACTCCATGAGTTGGCACACCCACTGTAACTGCCTTACTCCGTGGGCCAAGAAACTGACTGTGCTGTCTCACGCTGCCCTCCTAGTTCTGTATCCACCGTTTCTCTGTCGCTACTTCTCGCCATCTCCAATGTTACAACTCTGTCTCCTGGGTCTAGGAGGTTTTCAATGCAGGAACCCCAGGCCGAAAAGACACGCTTCGTTCCCGTCTTTTATTGGTGGTAGTCAGGTCCCTCCTTTCTGCCTCTGGGATGGCAAATTTTTAAGCCTAGCAGGATGGCAAAACTGACCAATCCCCTCGTTAGGGTTCCATATACCTTATTTGCATGGTCCACCTTCACAAGGGTGCTATGCACTTATTTGTGTTATTAGCAAGCTATCCAAGCACCTCGATGGGCCACCATCACCTTATTTGCATAGTCCCGCCAAATCATTTGCTAGGAGTTACAAGACCATGGCAAGAAAGGCCATATAAAAGTGATCCATTGCACCGCATTGTGTCATCTACATATCACAGGTTGTTAATGAGTCTTCCTCCAATCCTGATGCTACATTTTTCTTCATGTTCTCCAGCCTCTCAGATTATTTACTCAGCATACAGATTGAATAAGTGTGGTGAAAGGATACAACCCTGACACATACCTTTCCTGAATTTAAACCACACAGTATCCCCTTGTTCTGTTCGAATGACTGCCTCTTGGTTTGTGTACATGTTCTGTAAGTGTTCTGGTACTTCCATTCTTTGTAACATTACCATAATTTGTTATGATCCACAAAGTTGAATGCCTTTGCAATGTCAATAAAAAACAGGTAAACATCTTTCTGGTATTCTGTGTTTTCACCCAAGATCCATCTGACATCAGTAATGATATCCCTCATTCCACATCCTCTTCTGAATCTGGCTTGAATTTCTGGCAGTTCCCTGTAGGTATACTGCTGCAACTGTTTTTCAATGATCTTCAGCAAAATTTTACTTGCGTGTGATGTTAATGATATTGTTTGATAATATCTGCATCCTGTTGGATTATTCTTCTTTTGAATGGGTACAGATATGGATCTCTTCCAGTCAGTTGGTCAGGTAGCCGTCTTCCAAATTTCTGGACATAGCAAGGTAGTGCTTCCGGAGTTGCATCTGTTTGCTGTTTGTTGAAACATCTCAATAGGTATTCCGTCAACTCCTGGAGGCTTGTTTTTCACCAATGCTTTCAGTGCAGCCTAGATTTCTTCCTTCAATACCATTGCTTCTTGATCATATGCTACCTCCTGAAATGGTAGAATGTCGACCAATTCTTCTCAGTACAGTGACTCTGTGTATTCCTTTCATCTTCTTTTGATGCTTCCTGCGTCATTCAATATTTTGCCCATAGAATCCTTCAAAACTGCAACTCGAGGCTTGAATTCTTTCTTCAGTTCTTTTAGCTTGAGAAATACTGAGCATGTTCTTCCCTTTTGGTTTTCTAACTCCAGGTCTTTGCACATTTCATTATAATAGCTTGTCTTCTGGAGCCGTCCCTTGAAATCTTCTGTTCAGCTCTTTTACTTTATCATTACTTCTGTTCACTTTAGCTACACTACATTCAAGGCTAAGTTTCAGATTCTCTTCTGACATCCATTTTGGTCTTTTCTTTCTTTCTTGTCTTTTTAATGACCTTTTGCTTTCTTCATGTATGATGTCCTTGATGTCATCCCACCACTTATCTGGTCTTTGGTCATTAGTGTTCAATGTGTCAAATCTGTTCTTTAGATGGTCTCTAAATTCAGGTGGGATATACTCAAGGTCATACTTTGGCTTTTGTGGACTTGTGTTAAATTTTCTTCAGCTTCAACTTGAACTTGCATATGAGCAATTGAAGGTCTGTTCCACAGTCGGTCACTGGCCTTTTTCTGGTGATATTGAGCTTTTCCATTGTCTCTTTCCACAGGTGTAGTCAATTTGATTTCTGTGTATTCTGTCTGGTGAGGTCCACGTGTATGTTTGCTGCTTCTGTTGTTGAAAAAGGGTATTTCCAATGAATAAATCATTGGTCTTGCAAAATTTTATCATGCGATATCCGGTATTTCTATGACCAAGGCCCTATTTTCCAACTACTGAGCCTTCATTAAGACAGTTGGGAATAAAAAATACAATGGGTGGATATAAATGCAGATGGGTTTGGTACACTGATATCTCAGGAAGAATATAATCTGTTCAAGATGATGAGGGAAGGATTGGAGAAGTTTGAAATAGTTGTGGTGACATTTGAACACCACGTTGATTTGAGAACCTAGCAGGAAGTCAGGTAATACATTTAAGTTCCCTGTGAACTTGCAGCATTGATGTTATATTAGAACCAGTCTTCTCTGCTGGATGACTTTGTTCAATGATGCTGACCCTCCTCCATTCCAATAGGGAGATGGTGGTAAGTGGTCTTATTCACAGTAAGGATATTAGGAGAAGGAAACCAGGAAATGGCAGAGACAAGGGAGTTGAACACATAATAAAGAGTAAATGAAATAATGTACCATGGAATCTAAATTGAATAGGGAGAGAAGCAGAGAGTGTGTGCAAGGTTTCTAAAACTGGAGGTGCCTTGCACGCCTAGGGTAGCTGGCTCAAGTGTAGGCCCAACTCCATTTTGTGACTTCTGCTTCTGCATTCCTATGAATATAACCCTGACTTCCTCATACGCATTGGCCCTGCCTGGGCGGAACCAGCAGTCCTTGGCCCCCTATCAATTATCTTGTGACCTCCTATCGAGCAAGTACTTCCACAATTATTTGCATGTACCCAGTCCCCTTAACCCACAAATACTGTTTACCAATCCCATCCGAAACCATGCTTTGAGACATCCCTCCTTCTACTTTACTGATTGCCCGTTTACCAGAATATTGTAAGCTAACTTCCTGATTCAACCCTTTAACTATGCCTGTGTGACTGCAAATTTTCGGAGCACTGGTTTTCACTTGGAAACCCTGGTGGTGCAGTGGTTAAGAGCTACAGCTGCAACTCTAAAAAGTTGGCAGTTCGAATCCACCAGGAGCTCCTTGGTAAACCATATGGGGCAGTTCTACTCTGTCCTGTAGGGTCACTATGAGTCGGAATTGACTTGATGGCAACGGGTTTGGTTTTGGTTTTCACTTTGTGAGAACCAACATGTCCATGGCTCAAGCTGCCTTTGCTCTCAATAAATCTCTTTACTTTCATTTTAAACAGAGTACTCGTTGTCACTCAACGAAGAGAGAAAATGGAGACGTCAATAGGTTTAGGGATCACAGTGAGGTTCAAAATGGTCATAGTGGTTGTGGTTGAAGATGGGATATCTCAATTACTGAATTTGGAAAAGAAGCAGATTATGCATATGACCTTGGGAGTGGGTGACTGAAGTAAGTGGATAAAAAGGCATTGGAGATATGACATTAGGGTTAGAATTTGGGGTGGCAGGATCCTGTTTTGTTTGTTTTCCTTTCTGCTTTTTTCCTCAATTTTTCTTTAATAAAACAATTAGAAAAAATATAGTAGCATATTATATCCACTGTAATGTTAAAAATAATTAAAACTTACTGAAATTTGAACATAAGATTTATTCTGAGCAGTTATTTTATTTGCATACAGAGTGACCATTCTGATTCTAGAAAAAGCAAGTGGCTCAAAGAAGCTAGGTACAATGGGGTTTCTAAGGAGGAGAGCAGGGAGAAATATAGGAGATCAATCATTGGTTAATCTTAACATGATTGACTGCACCCTGCCTCCCCCTTTAACAGAGATCAATGGATATCAGTTCACAAAATAGTCTCTGCCCCTCCACCCAGCTACATCTTTTGAGATTCAAATTTAGTAAGCCTGGCTTTGACCAGAAAAGAAGGAGAGAAAGGATTTATAACTTCAGGTGAAAGAAAAGCTGATGACAGATTAATTTTGGTCAGGGATTTCTTTAAAGAGACTATTCGGTTTTGTGGATAAGACCCCCAAATCAAACTAAAATATCTGCTATCAATTTCTCTCTTCAACAGTAATTACCCATCCATTCAAACCTAAAATAAGTTTTCTCCCTTATGTCAGAATTAAATTTTGCTTATATGACAAGTTAGCTGAGAGTTGAATGGAATTTACTAAGTTTAAATGATAAAGTCATGCAAGGCTTTTAACAAAAATTAAACGTATAACTAACAGATCTGGTTTTGTAATTAGTCATGTTTCTGATATTCAAAGGCACTCTCAGTAGTTTCAAATGTGGTAAGTACAAAGATGAGCTGCTAATAAGGTATTTATAAACACACTAAATATACATTTAAATATACATTTGTATGTACAGTAACTACACCTGAGTTTCAGGGAGGTGTGGTAAATCTGAAAATTATCTAGGCACTGAATCCTGGATAAAGGGATACATAATATTAGGAATTCCTAGTTAATCACATTAATATGAGAAAAGTGATTTTAGAAAATATCTTTAATATTATACTTGAATATGGAACATATAATGTTACTCATAATTGTAGACTCACAGAGTCAGAATAATTAAACTGGAAAGGGATTTAGAGATTGTTCAATCTAGTGGTTCTCAGTGTGGTCCCCTAATCAGCAGCATCTGCATCACATGGAAAGCTTGTTAAAACACATTACCCCACCCCCAGAGTTTCTGACTCAGTGGGTCTGGAGTGGGGCCTGAGAATTTGCATTTCTAAGTTCCCTCCTTATTTCCCATTCCATGTGTATTAGTTTTCTATGGCTGCTGTAACAAATTCATATTAATTTAGCAGCTTAACACAAATTTATTATCTTACATTTCTGTAGGTCACAAGTCCAACACGCATCTTGCTGGATTAAAATCAATGTGTCAGCTTTCCCTTCTAGAGGTTCTCAGGGAAATGAGTTTCTTTGCCTTTTCCAGCTTCCAAAGGCTCACCTACATTCCTTGGCTCTTCCTCCATCTTCAAAGTCAGCATGTATGTATTTTAATACCAGAAATTTATTTTTTAAAACTACATTTTGGAGTCAGTACAAATAAGTCCAGTCAACCACATCTGCCTATTACCCACACGCCTCAGTATTATACTGTCATTGGCATAGACTATGTCATAGAGCATCACAACTGGATCATGCAATATCCTCAGGCAACAAAAAATAACAAATTATAATAAACTATATTCATTATACTGCTCTTACTAAATTAGGAAAGATTACTATTCCATTTTAGGAAAAAATTTTAAAAGAAGTTTTAAACAAAAGTTTTTCTGTTTAAGCCTTGCTTGACAGGACAATTCAATTAGGACCATTCATTCCCCGAATATTGTACTTAATCATAGTTTTTCTGCATCATTTTAATTGCTGCTGAATTTTCATTGACATGTAGCATAATTTTTGTTTGTTTTTTAAATAGAGATGATGATGAATTAAAAAAAAAATGTTTTCTGACTAGAGAACTACTCACCTAAAGAGTTGAGTTTCGGTGGTGAGACTATAGGTGACTTCATTTTTTTTTTTTTTTTCTGTATTTTCAAATGTTTCATTAATGAGCATCTATTATTCTCATTATAAAAAAAAGTATACAAAGGAAAACAAACATGATTGTCACCCGCAATTATAAGGCCTGATAAGGCAGGGTAAGCGTTTTGAAGTCTCAGGCACAAAAACGACAGAAGATTTTTTTTTCACACTATCATCCGAAGTGTACTGCAAACTCTTCCCTCACAAATTACTTTGAAAACTTCTTTAAAAACGACTGTAGACCACAGTTCATTTTCAAAAACTGTGACTGCACTATCTCACTACCCTTGCCTTTCAGGTAGCTATGGCTTAAATCCTAAGGCCTCCTCAAAGATACTAACTTAACATTTCATAGGCATTTGTGGAGCCACGGGACCCAAATACATCACCGGTCCCGCTCAGAAGCGCTCACACGCCGGGTTTGCCATCGGCCCTCCGCAGTCGGGATTTCGAACGAAAAGTGTACAGGCCGAGCGGCGCCGCGTAGGGCCGACCAGCCCTGTCGAGAGCCCCGGCGACGGGCGCCAGGAGTCGGGGTTCGGTGCGGCGCCGCAGCCTGCTCTGCCCGCGAGCCGAGCCCGGGCTGCTGAGGAGCCGCACTTAGGGCGGCGGCGTCGGGGCGGGGGCGGAAGCCGGGCAGCAGCTCCAGCACCCGTGGGGGAGGAGCGGCGGCGGCGGCGGCGGCTGAAGCTGCAGTGGCAACCGACGCGAGGTGGTAGCAGAGCAGACCCACCCCTGTCCACATGGACAGTCGCAAAGGCCTACGCTGATGCATTCGCGCCTGGGCGGGGTGGGCAGACGGACTTAGAGGCGGCGGCTGCAGAAACACCGAGGGGCCTGGGGGCCCCTGACGGTCGCGGAGACCTCGCCGCCCCGGTGCGGCTGGTGCGGCCATTTTACTGCCCGGGGCGAGGGGAGGCGTGTTTGCGTGCTCTCCTTCACTCTTCCTTCTTAAGGGCCCGCAGCTGGGGGAAAGCATCTCAGGCAGCTTAGTTGGGCAGTGGATGGGGAGTCGTGGGCCGAGAGGAACCGGGCTAGGGAAGCGCCGTCGCCGCCGTCGCTCCCCCGGAGCGGCCTGAGGAGAAGCCTCTTCACCCGCCAGCCCGCGGAAGGCCCAGGAGTGCCTGGGCTGCTTTTGTGTAGGCCCGTCTGGAAGTGGGAGGGCCGCCTGCCTGACGGCCGAACCCCAGGCCCGCAATCCTGCGGCGGCTATCCTCCTCCGGCGCGGCCCCTCATCCCGGCGATTGTGGCGGCGGTGTGGGCCATGGATTAAGAAGGAGGCGGCGTGGGAGGAGGAAGATGGCGGCCGGCAAGAGCGGTGGCGGCGCTGGGGAGATTAGTTTTCTGGAAGGTACGTCTTTTTCTGCCCTTGCCGGGGCGGGGGTCGGGAAATACAGGGAAAACGTGGTCCCTGGGACCCCGGAAATTCAGTTATCCGCACTGGGTAGGTTTCAGGGACGTGGAGGTACGAGGGTTGGGGGCTACCGGGGCAATGGCGGGGAGGGGATGTGCCGCGAGTGCGCTGGGTTCGAGTCCGCACGGGCCACAGGCCTGGCTGGGAGCGGGGACGCCGAGAAGGCGGCGGAGAGCCGCCCACGAGCCGGAATAGGTGGGCGTTCTTTGAGAGTGCGCGCAGAAGTCTTTGACATTTTCTGAGTTTTCATGGTGGCCTAAGGATGAGAACAGAGTGCATTCAGGTCTTGTTTAGTGTTCATGGAAAGTTTCAAATTGCTAATTTTGAGAAAAATTGGGGGCGCATCTAAGCAGGTAGTTTTCTGGATGTATTTTTAATACCCGCTAGTATTTCTGTCTCGCAGAGCTTCAGGCTTTTTTGCAGGTTAGGCCTAGCCTTGTTTGATATTTTTACGAAATGTGCTTTGCTAAAAATACTTTATAAATAATTTATCAGAAAAAAGAGAGTGAAGTTCGTAACGTCAATTTTGGGGCAGTCACCACAGCTAATACACAAAGTTTGGGTGGTTCCATATTTTATTCACTTGTGAGGGAAAGTTAAACATTTGCTGTAAGTGAGCTAAGCCAGTCTTAAGAAAAGCTGTGTTATTGTTGGGAATGGTAGTAATGGGTAACAACAATATTGACTTTTTGCATTTTCTATAAAGACCCCCAAAATGTAGCTCAATTTGTTGTAATCGTGGACCAAGAACTTCAGTGTTCATATTGCTTAATTTGACGATGGGCTTAGTGTTTACCACTAGTGTTTGAGTTTGTAAATATGATTTTTAGGGAAATGAGTCTATTTGCTGTTTTGATTGTTTAAGAAGATTAACTGCTTTTCGGATGATTTTGCAAGATGATTTTCATATGCAGTATATCATAAGCAATACCTTTTTTAAACCGTTTAAAAATTTACTGAATTAAGAAAGTGCAAGTTAACTATAGTAACAGGTTCTATAGGAGGCTGTGAGGGATGGGTATGCCTTGCTTACTGCTTTATTATCAGCATCTATAACACAGGGAGTACTCTATTTGTTTAATGAATGTAGACTAATAGAGATGAAAAAAATGTGCAGCTTTCTTAGTTCTTTCTACTTGAGTATAGCAAAGCATGTTATGCAAGCAAGTGATGGGAATTTTTGTATGATTTCTAGTAAGAAGATACAGAAGCTTGTGAGTTTTTCTGGGTTCATTTCATATTACTTGCACTCTAGTTTGGGCAAAATGGGTACCTTTTAAACGCTGAGAGTGCTGTAGCTTGTCTTACAGGTGGTGCTGTGTGCATTATTATTTGCTTTGAAATTGGAAACTCAAAAGATGGCTTACTGATGCTTATTCAGTACTCAATGAGATGGTTATGTTTTTCCTGTGGCGTTAAATTCCGGGCTCCTATAGGCTTCTGATTCAGTTTGAGTTCTGACTAGATTACCATAGGGAGGATAGAAAGAGCACAAATAAAGTCAACAGATACAGGGCTGATAACGAATTTCAGGAGCTATGATTGTGCAGAGTCTATGAATATGAATTAAGGGTCTATGAATGCCCCAGTTTGATAAATTTGAGTTTCACCATGTCTCCTTCAGCATTTGCATAAAGAAAGTGAATGGTAACTTGTTTTGAACATGAACGTAAAGGATAACAAGGGTTTTAGTTTCCTATATCAGATATTCGAGAAGCCCCAGTAGCGCAGTGGTTAAGAGTTCGACTGCTAACCAAAAGGTCGGCAGTTCGAATCCACCACCCGCTCCTTGGAAACCCTGTGGGGCAGTTCTACTCTGTCCTGTAAGGTTGCTGTTTTTTTTTTTTTTTTTTTTTGGTGTATCATATTTTCATATGCTGTATTAAATCTTTTCTAAATAAATGGGATGCTATTTAGTACTACTTGTATGTTTTTATCTGTGTTTAACTTCCTATGCTTCTTTTGGTTCCATACACCTTTAATAATAAAATACTCCAGTGTAATGACCATGTTTTTAAGTTTTCAGAACATTCCTCCATAGCTGTTACGATTTAATATTTAAACATTTGCATATTATGCTTCCTTTAGACTTGGAAAATTGAAGTAGGTTTTTATTCACTCACTCACAGCAGGCCTACTCTGTTGGCTAGGCACTGTACCAGGGTCAGTATAGCAGTGTGTAAGATAATCAAAGTCCCTGCCTTCAAAGAACTTATATTTTAGCAGGAGAAACTTTAAATAAACAATTAACAAATAACCCACTTAGAACAATCTTACCCCAAATTTTCACCAAGTTTCTTTCTTTATTGAGATTTGCTCAGATCCATCAGCCTATTTAAAATAGATGTCACACTGCCATACACACACCCTCATGTACAAACATAGCAGTATCCCCTTTTACTGTTTTATTGGTCCTAATTGTTGTTAGTTGCTATCGAGTTGATTCCGACTCATGGTGACCGCATGTGTGCAGAGTAGTTACCATATGATAAACTGTTTTCTTGGTGTTTTTCAGTTCTACTAAAATATAAACTCCATTAAAGCAATGACTTTGTTTTTTCACCACAGTATTCTGTGCACCTAGAACATACTTATTGTTAATGAAGTAAACAAGATGATAACAGAGTATAATAAATTGTATGGAGGAAATATTCAAAGCAATAAAAGAATGAGGGAGCTATTTTACATAGTGTTAGGGTCAGGAAAGGTCTCCCTGAGGAGGTGACACTTGAGTTAAGGTGACATCTTAAATATGTACACTTCAGAGTATGGCCGAGAGAGTATGTGTGAAGATTTAGTTTGTTTAACAAAAAGATCACTATGGTGGAAATGTGGCAAGCAAAGGAGAGAGTGGTATGAAAGTTAGAGAAAAGGCAGAAGATCGATCTTGTAGGACCATGAAAATTTTTTATTTCATACTGAGCAGTGGGAAGTGATTGAAGAGTTTGGAGTAAGAGGGTATCATGATATGATTTATCTTTTTTAAACATCACCTTTGCTGCTGTGTGGAATGAATCAGAGAAGAGCACGATTAAAAGTGGGGAGATGAGTTAGGAGGATATTGTAATGATCTAGGTAGGGGATGGCTCAGGACCCAGCAAACTTTCATTCAGTTATACATAAAGTTGCCACGAGTCAGAGGCAACTCGACAGCAGGTTGAGCTGTTGGGGAGTAATGTCATTTACTGAGATGGGGTAGACTGGGGGAGGGGAGAGAGGGAAGTTAACTCTATTTTGGTCATATTAGGTTTGAGATGCGTGTTTGATGTCTGTGTTCTAAAATATGCTTTATGTCCTTAAACTTGAGGTGCCGTCAAGTCGCTTCTGACTCATAGCGACCCTGTGTACAGAAGAATTAAACACTGCCCAGTCCTGCACCATCTTCACAATTGTTGCTGTGTTTGAGCCTATTGTTGCAGCCACTGTGTCCATCCATCACCTTGAAGGTCTTCCTCTTTCTCACTGATGTTCTACTTTACCAAGCATGATGTCCTTCTCCAGGGACTGGTCCCTCCTGATAACATGTCCAAAGTATATGAGACGTAATTTTGCCATCTTTGCTTCTAAGGAGCATTCTGGCTGTATTTCCTCCAAGACAAATTTGTTCGTTCTTCTGGCAGTCCATAGTACATTCAAATGCATCACTGCTTCTGTCTTCCTTATTCATTGTCCAGCTTTCACATGCATATGAGGCGATTGAAAATACCATGATTTGGGTCAGGCACACCTTAGTCCTCTAAGTGACATCTTTGCTTTTTAACACTTTAAAGAGCTCTTTTGCAGCAGATTTGCCCAGTGCAGTATGTCATACGATTTCTTGACTGCTGCTTCCATGGGCATTGATTGTGGATCCAAGTAAAGTGAAATTCTTGACAGCTTCAACCTTTTCTCCGTTTATCATGACGTTGCTTATTAGCCCAGTTGTGAGACTTTTTGTTTTCTTTATTTTGAGGTGTAATCCATTCTGAAGGCTGTAGTCTTTGAACTTCATCAGTAAGTTCTTCAAGTCCTTATCAGGTTCTCCTTACTTATAACTACTAACTGAAATTTTAATTTCACTTTTTTCCTAACTTTTCTAACTTCTGTAGGGAAAAGGAGACCTACTGGCTGCTATTGTACTGTCTTTATTTTGTTCCTGTGGTATCACTCTAAAATTGCAAGAGTTTAATTAGGCCACAGTTTATAGCGAATTTCCCGCTTTCCTCATTTCACTCATTTCTTTCTCTTCTACTCACTTTTGAGATTTTTTCATACTTCTGTTTACTTGTGATAGATGGTTTTGGCAGATTTCTCTTCTGAATGTGTTCATTCGTTCATTTATTCAACAGACATTTATTTAGCACTTACTGTGTTGTAGGCACTGGCTAAGTGAAAGGCACAGTGATGAGGGGAAAAAAAAAAAAACATGGTTTCTTACTTCATGGAGTTTCCAGTCTTGGGAGAAGAGTTAATAATCAAATAATCACACTCATAAATGTAAAATTATGTAAAATATACAGGCAAGGAAAACAAGTGGGATCATTTATGACAGTGAATTATTTGATCTAATCCAGGCGGTCACAGAAGGTTTGAGGGGTGAGTAGAAGGGGAGGAGACCTTGAGGGGTGCAAATGGTTAACACAGTCAGCTCCTTAACTGAAAGATTGGGGTTGTAGTCCATCCAGAGGCGCCTTGAAAGAAAGACCTGATGATCTATTTCTGAAAAATCAGCCATTGAAGATCCTGTGAAGCACAGTTCTCTGGCTTGCATGGGGTTGCCGTGAGTTGGAATTGACTCTTTGGCAATTGGTTTGGGGAACTGGAGAGACAGAGGTATTTCTGGGCAGCAGGAATTTAATAGAGGGACCATGGCATGTTTAGTGAATTAAAAGGAGGACAGTAAGGTGCCAGCAAGGAGAGTGGTTTGTGGAGCCTGGAAGTGACATCATCAGTTTCTTTCAAAAAAGGTCACTGGCTACTGCATTAGAAATCTTTAGAGAGGGGCAAAAGATTATCAGGGAGACCAGTTAGGAGTCTGTTGCAGTATAGGGCAGAGGTGATGGTAGCTAGTTTGTTCTTGTAACCTTTCTTTTGATACTCTTCACCTTTTCTTCATGGAATTTCGAAGTCTACTTCCTCTCTCATTTGTTTCTTCTTTTTCATACTACACTTGTTCATGTCTAGCTTTCTCTTCCCTTTGCCTTTTTTCTTCTTCCAACTGAAATTCGTCATTTATATTTTCTCCCATTTTTTTTCCTGAAGTAACTTTTTTTCTGCCTTCCTTTTCTAATATGCCTATATTACTACTTTAGTTGTTTTCATTTTCATTCTGGACCTTGTCCACTAGATTGAAAAGACTGATGCTAAATTATTGCATTGTTATCCTCTGTACCAGCAAAAATGCTTCTGTCTCCAAGTGAAAGGTTTTTCCATTTTCTATTTCACATGTAAACTCAGTTCAGAACTCAGTCAATTTGCTACTTTTACTGAGATAGTAATGCTTTACAATGTCTCTTGAACTAAGGCACAGTTTCTCCAGAAGCACTGACTGACGTTTCATGGAGTAGAACAAGGTCTTTAGTTTTGGCCTGCTCAGGTGAGTATGCCACAAAGTTCTCTGTTTAGCCTTGCTCCTTTTTCTTTTGATTGCAGTAATTTTGGAAACTACATCAGGATGTTGTCTCTTATTTACTCTTTAAGTGTTTATTTCTGGTTTCATCCCAGCTGAGTTGATAAATTGTGGTCTCTCCTACTTATCATTTGATTTCGTGTACTCACACAGAAATGTGGAGTAGAACCTCACTTGGAATGGAAGGAATTTTATTTAGAAATACGTTGAGAGCGTGAACTCAGAAGCCACAATGTCTGGGTTCAAAACCTAGCTCTGTCAATTACTGACTGTGTGATCTTGGACAAATTATTTCTCTGTGTTTTCTCATTTGTGAAACAAGGATAATTGTAGTTATCTCATAGGGTTGCCATCAGGATTAAATGAGTTAATATATGTTAATGTTTAGAACAATTACAGGCATATAATAAGCATTATGTGTTTGTTGATATTATTACTATTATTATATTTTCTTAGCAGTTAGAGAAGCGAAAAAGAACTTTGTTTCCTTGCTTTCCTTCTCTTTCATCTTGCTGTCTCTTTTATTTGAAGTTTTTTGTTTTTTGTCCTTTCACTCACTACATTTCTTTTTCTAGGCATCAGCTGTTCTTGATATTCAAGGTTAACTAGAATCGTGACAGAGGAAAAGGAGAATGATATTATATACTTCATATAATCTAGACTTCCATAAATTGATTATTCCTATTTCTGTAACAAATGTGTATTAGATATTTGAGGAAATCAAGAGGTGTATGTGTTATGTGACCCAGAGCAAATTAGTGGTGAAATCAGACCTGACTTACAGTCCCAGCCTTCTTCCTTCCTTCCTGTTTTGTATCCTTATCCCTCTTCGTCCCCCATTCTCTTTCTTACTCCTTTCTGCCAGATTCAAAGGTAGAGAAAATAGACACAACTTTTCAGCGGGAAGAGCAACAAAGAATTTATAGCCATCTTTAATCTACCATAGGTAGCCAGAACTAAAATTCTGGTATTTTTTTCCACTCTGTCCACAAAGTCACAGTTTCTTAACTTTGAAAATGTTAGTTCTTACGTTTTGTATTCAAAAGTTTTTTAAAATCCTAGACAGTCTAGAAAGCTAAAGAGGGACAGAACAAACAGGCAACATAATTTGTAATTTGTTTCAACAGAATATACAACAATGTAAGCAGTCATTAATTTGACTTTCTTTGATCAGAGACTGATTCAGGAATTTCTGAAACCCATCAAACATAAGAAAAGAGGAAGAATGTTAGAACATTTTCATTCCATTTCTTTTTTCTTTCAGCAATGTCTGTGTTATGCTGGCATTGTTATTGTAATTGTTCACATTTTCATTACCTCAACTCTTAGAAAACATGGTCATAATACTTACAATTATTAAAAATTAACACTATTTTCATCCACAACAGTTAATCCACAGCCTTAAAGACAGATTATTTAATGGTCACAATTACAACACTCTTAAGTTGTACACTTAAGTCACATTGCTTGACGTGATCCAAGGATTGATGATTCACTATTTTGAACTGCATATCATGGTTGCTAGCATCAGCCATGGGGTAAAAACAGTGACAGCAACTATGGAAGTAGAGAATCTGTACTGTATCCATTTGACACTAAAAACAGTGTTCCTTTCAGCCCCTGTTTTTGGGTGCCTGTGGATTTTGTAAGGACATCTTGTTGCACAGTGGTTAAAGTGCTTGACTGCTAACCAAAAGGTTGGTAGTTCGAACCCACCCAGCAGCTCCCCAGGAGAAAGATCTGGAGATTGATTACAGCCTAGAAAACCCAATGGGGCAGTTCTACTCTGTCACATGGGTCGCTGTGAGTTGAAATCGACTTGACGGCACCTTACAACAACAATATGGATTTTGTTTTTCCCTAGAAACTTTTACACTCATTGCCAAAAATCAGGACCCCTTGTGTCCTGAGGATGTGGAACTCTTAGTGCTATAATTGAGATAGTCCCAGGCAAACTGGGACATTTAGTCATCGTGCCCTGCCTGAAGTTAACAGCAGCTACCTTGAGGCCATGTGAAACTTGAGTAGGGTAGTAAGATGAAAGTCATATTACAGTCTTACCTCTGGAGATTTTTTTTTTCTATTTCAAATATATTTAATGATTGTTTTTGAAGATAAAATTTTCTTCCACTCAAATTAACTGTATTACAATTTTTGAAATAGAGCAGGTGTTGGGGGGGAGGAACAGTTTTGGTGACCAGTTATATACATAGTAAATTTACTTTTTCACTGTTTTGCAAAGGCAAACCATTTTGCAGGACAGTGGCAAGCTAGAAATTTCCATAGTTTCCAAGACTTCTTTGTAGACTACGTAGTAACCATGTTATCTTTCCTACGTTAAAAATCTGTAAATTTTCTGCCCCTATAACCTCCTATGTCTGAATCTGCCATTAAATCCTGGAATTGTGGTCAAGGTACCACTTCTTCTTCACCACAACTTCTGCTGACCTCTGTCACCATAGAAGCCAACACCTTTTTTGCCTCCATAATGCCCCTCGCCCCTTGCCATGGTTTGGACAATGTGGGATTCTGAATGTTTTGGCTTTTAATCTTCTTTCTTCAGCCCAGGCTGATCTCCATTCTTTATTATCGTCACAGGAAGTATTACTGAAGAATGAGTTAATTTTGTCATAATAGCAATTAGGTCTGAGGATCTGCTTCATCAGCATTTCCTTCACAAGTTTAGGTATCAACTCTTGAATCTTCTTTGCCTTCACTGTGTATAGGCTTCTCCTGTTTTTCAAGTTTACCTTCTTTTAATTTATTATGAAACTCTCTGTTTTGGATTGTGCACTAGCACTTCTAGAGTTAAAGTGTTTCTCAAATTTCATTGGCCCACCTCACTGAATACCAGATCTGCCCCTGCCACCTTGATGACCCTCTTGCCCTCTCCTTGAAGCAGAAGGAACATTTGGAACTACTTGTCTCTGGCAGTCATTTCTGAGTCGTTCATTTTCTAGCTTTGCAACTTTGTGTGCTTCAGCTTGAGTTGACTATGTTTTTAGAGATCATATATCCTGAGTAAAAGTAGAATCAACTATACTATTTTGGGATAAAGTACTGTTGTTTGATGTTTCTGTTCCATAGAAGGTCAAGGAGCTTTAAGCAAGACCAACAGCACCAAACTGCTGCCTGACTAATGGACTTGGACTGAACTGATTATATGCCAGCACCATGCCAGAAGGTCCATAGAAACCCACTGAATGAAATGAAGAAGTAAATAAGCCTAGAGAAGACTGACTGAACCATAGCTGGGTCCTGAGACAAAAAATATTATGGTTTTGATGGTACATGGAGTTATCAGTCCTACAGATATAATATATTCAAAGACTTCATTCATCTTGAGGTAGTTTTGGTTGATTATTGGTCTGTTTTCTGTACCAAAGGATCACAGATTTTATAGATCAGGAATTCAAGCAAGGCTCAGCTGGACATTTTTCTGATTATTGTGGCATCTGTGGGGGATATTCAGTGGTGGCTTGGCTGGTCCGGTGGTTTATAGATGGCTTCATTCAGATGTCTGACCCTTCGCAAGTATAGAAAGCTGGGCCCTGTTCCCTCTCCATATAGACTCAAGGCCTTTTCACATGGTCTCTTCAAAGAGGGTATTAGACTTACATGATGACTTAGGATTCCAGAGACCACCTTTGGAGAATCTTGACAGATCGTTGGAGAAAGACTGGGCCTGTAGTCCTATAAAAACCAAAAACCCACTGCCATCAAATCGATTCCGACTCATAGCGACCCTATAGGACAGAGTAGAACTGCCCCATAGGGTTTCCAGGGAGCACCTGGTGGATTCAAACTGCTGACCTTTTGGTAAACCACTATGCCACCAGGGTTTCCTAGAGCCACCTAAAATTGTTTCACTGGGAGATTTCCTGACTTTTTCATTTAACTCTCCCTTTGCATTTTCTGTTACTGCTTTTATATGTCTAACTTGCAGAAGTTAACTTTTCTTTCAGTGGTCCTTTTTAAAAATTTACCCAATTCTTTCATGGTTATAAAAATCTTACCAATGATAATTTTTAAAATGTGTTACGAAACATTTTACACATATATGAAATATAAATAGTAATGTAGCAAACTCACGTGTTCTACTTGCTAGCCTAAAGAATATTACCAATACAGTTGAAGCTGGAGGTGAACCTTAGCTTCTCTTTTTGCATCTTCCTCTCTCCCCTCCAGAGGTAACCAACATCCTTAGTTTGGTAGTTATCATTTCTATGCATTTTTTTAATTCTTTAATCTTTGTGTATCTGTCTCTTAACAGTATTTATTATATATTATCTTTTTGCATGTTTTAAAATATTTTATAAATCATGTCATGCAGTCTTCTGCAGCTTGGGTTTTAAAAATTCTTACAGCATTGTTTGATTCAACAATGTTTATAAAAATAATTTTGGTGCTTTCATTTTCATTGTCATTTACTGTTATATTGTATGAATAGACTACAGTTTATACATTCCTGTTCGTGGAAGTTTGGATTGTATCCAGATTTTTACTATTACATACATTGCTACTATGAACATTTTTAGTATGTCTCATATTGCTACTAAGAGATACTTACTACATTTTCTTGTGTGTGTGTGTGTGTGTGTGTGTGTGTGTGTGTTTCTCTAGGCTAGGGATGTGCAAACTTTTTCTGTAAAGGTCTAGATAGTAAATATTTTATGCTTTGCAGTCCATACAGTTTCTGTTGCAATTATTCAATGCCGCCATTTTAGTGAGAAGACAATAATAGATAACACATAAATGAATGAGTGTGGCTGTGTTCTAATAATGTTTATGGACACTGAAATTTGAATTTCATATAATTCTCATGTGGGTCACAAAATAGTGTTCTTCCTTTGATTTTTTTCCCCAACAATTTAAAAATCATTTTTAGCTTGTAGGCCTTAGATAAAGGAGGCAGCAGGCTGGATTTGACTGGGCCATAGTTTGCAGACATCTGCTCTAGAGTATCCCATAACAATGGAATTATTGGGTCATAGGACATGTGCAATTTCAGCTTTACTGATATTGCCAAATTGATCTCCAAAGTGGTTTTATCATCAGTTTTAAATTTTCCTGTTTCTTCACATCATCACCCACTTGATATTGTCTGACATTTTAGTTTTTGTGTGGCTTGTTTTTGTGTGATTAAGAAATCCTTTTCTACCCCAAGGTTATAAAAATATTTACCAATATTTTCTTTTGAAAGTTAAAAGGTTTTCCTCTTTAAAAAAAAGTTTTTAATCCAAATGTAATTCATTTTTGGCAGTGAATTTTTTCCAGCATCATTTGTAGAATAGTCTATTCTTTTATCATTTTCAGTACTACCTCTATCATATATCACATGTACATATACATGTGGTCCTGTTTCTGGGCTCTCTGTTATGGGCTCCATTGATTTATTTTTCTATCCTTGTGCCAATATCAGTTGCTATAGCTTATAATAACTCTAAATATATAGTAAAACATCTTCCCTCAGTCCTGCTTCCCCATACAAACACCTTATTTTTCTTTATAATTGTCTTGGAGATTCTTGGCAGTTTGGGTTTCCAGGTAAATTTTAGACTCGGCTTGTCAAATTTCTTCAAACTGTTGATATTTTTATTGCAGTTGCATTGAAACTTGACTTTGATTGAGTCTTCCTATGTGTCCATTTTATTTAGATCTTTAACATCTTTCAGTAAAAATTTTATTTTCTCCAGGAAATTTTTGTACATTTTGTGTTAAATGTATTTGCAGGTACTTTATAAATTTTCATTGCATTGTAAATGTTTGTTTCTAAAATTAGATTTTGTGGTTTTTTTTGTATGTACAGAAATGTAATTCATTTTTGTATGTTGATCTCATATCTAATAACTTCTCTAAACTTATTAATTTACATATCTTGCAGATTCTCTTGGGTTTTCCTATTATATATTTATTTCTTATTTTTTATATTGCCTTATGTAAAGATTATGTTTTCTTTTTCAATCCTTACAAATTTTCTTTTTTTTTTTTTTTTTTTTACTGTATTTGGCTTGAAGGTCTATCAAGTATGGTGATTTTTAAAAGAATGCTTCTAGTATCTTACTATTTACATCTGGTGTTGCTGTAGTTTTTTGATAGATATCTTTTATGCCTTAAGAAAATTCTATTGAGAAGATACTGCTTTTCTGTTTTAATTAGTTAAGAGGTGAATTATATTTATAGATGTTCTGTTAAGCAGCCTTGCATTCTTGGTGTTAAATCCCTCTTAGCCATGATTTTTAATTTTTTTTGTAGATAGGATTGAGTTTGTCAGTATTTTGTTTTCAATTTTTTCGTCTATGTTCATAAGTGAGATTGGTCTCCTATTGTTTTGTTGTTGTTGAACTATCCTCGCCTCTTTCTAATATCAAGGTTTGCTTTGCCCTGGAAAAGATTATATAATATTGAAATTGGACTAACCTTAAATGTTTTGTAGAACTCCTCTTTAAAACAATTTCTTTCTGATGTTCTCTTTGTAGGAAATTTTTTAATTTGCTTATTTTATGCTTATGGTATTTTTGGGGTATACTACTTCCTCTTGAGAGAGATTTGTTAATTCATATATTCCTAGGAATGGACAGATTTATTGACATAAAATTATTCATAGTATTTAATCTCTGATGCATTTGCAGTTGTATCTTTTTTTCTATTTTTAATTTGTTTTATGTTTTTCTTTCCCATCATTAAACTCAAAGAATTTTTTCAATTTAATTAAATTTTTCAAAAAATAATTTTGACCTTGTTGGTCTTCTGTATTATAACTTTATTATTTTGCCTAATTAATTTTTACCTGTTTCTTTAGTTATTAATGTCAAAGCAGGGGAGTGGCAGTCAGCTATGCAGGCTGGGGGATCAGAATTTGAATATGAAAGTCTGTGTCAATTAGGAAATCATATGAGATTTTTTTTTTTTAAACTTTATTTTGGAATAGTTTTAGATTTGTAGAGAAGTTGTAAAGATAGTACAGAAAAGTTTTGGTTACCCTTCAGCTAGCTTCCCCTTATGTTATCATCTTATATAACCACTGTATGTTTGTCAAAACTGGAAATTAACATTAGTATAATACTATTGCCTAAACTGTAGGCATTATTTGGATTTCACCAGTTACTCCACTAATAGCCTTTCTTCTTTTACAGAGTCCAATCCAGGATACCACAAAGTATTTGGTTATCATGTCTCTGTAGTCTCCTTTGATCTGTGACAATTTCTTCATCTTTGTTTTTTATAACCTTGACAGGTTTAAAGAGTACTAGTCATGTGTTTGTGGAACGTCCCTCAATTTGGGTTTGTCTGATATTTTCTCATGATTAGAATGGCATTATAGATTTTTGGGAAGAAGACTACAAAACTGAAGTGCCATTTTTATCATATCATATGAATAAGATTTATCACTGTTGATATTAATCTTGATCACCTTACTGAGGCAGTGTTTGTCAGGTTTCTCTACTGTAAGTTTACTTTGTTTTTTTTTTCTTCCTCCATACTCTATTCTTGGGAAGTAAGTTAACAAGTTCAGCCCAGACTCAGGGAAAGATATTTAAGCTTCATCTCTTGGAGGAGAGAGTATGTACTGTATTTTTACACAAATAACGCACGCCTTCTACGTTTGTTTGCCAGCCACGCCCCCCCCATGATGTATTTTCATAAGCACCACTATGCCAATTTTTTTTTTTTTACATGTTGCTATAAAAGAAAAGTTAGCAAAGCACACTTATCAAAATATGTTGTGAGGGGAGGGTGAGCCTGGCAGGCAAACATAGAAGGTGTGCATTATTTGTGTAAAAATACGGTACACACATTATTTGGAATTTTCTGTAAGGGAGATGTGTGCCTTCTCCCCGTTTAATTATGTATTCAATAATACATTTATATCAGTATAGACTCATGGATATGGTTCAAAGCAGACCTGGTAGCGCAATGGTTAAGCCCTTGGCTGCTAACCCAAAAGATTGGTGGTTCGAACCTACCCAGTGGCTCCATGGGAGAAAGACCTGGCAATCTGATTGCATAAAGATTACAACCAAGAAAATCCTGTGGGGCAGTTCTACATGGGGTTACTATGAGTTGAAAATCGATTCAACAGTACTTAACAATAAAAACAATCCAATGCTATTTTTATTTATTTTTACTAAAATTTTCTGGCTATTGAGAGTTTCTTCAGGTTGGCTTCTGTAGTCTTTTGGCATGCCTGTCTTTGTTTTTTAAAGCACCTCATTGTTTTCTGATGCTGCAAGATGTTCCAGGTTCATCTTGTATTTTCACTGACTTAGCCCAAGTTTATCAGCCATTTCTTCTATGAACCCTGACCACTTGTACTGGAGAATGGTATTTAGAACCAAGGCCTGGTTGTAGGTGTGCTTGTTGCTACTGAGGTGTCACTACTTCTAATCCTGCTCAGAGGACAGAGCCCTAGGTCTGTATACTAACTCATGTATATACACGTCTATGTTTGCTTCTGTATCTGTCACAGTATATGTATTAAAATAAACATGAGCTGATACTGATAACTTTAATCTAGAACTACAGGGATCATTCTAGTTTCCCCTCTTGTTTATTTGTAACTTCTTTATCTGACAGTCAGAAACCTTGCTCCCATTATCTACTATTTGTTATTTGTTCAACCTGGAGTCCCTGGGTGATGCAAACATTTAATGCACTTGGCTGCTAACCAAAAGGTTGGCAGTTCGAGTCCACCCAGAGGCGCTTGGGAAGAACTGGTAATGTACGTCTGAAAAAATCAGCCATTGAAAACCATATGAAGCACAGTTCTACTCTTACACCAGTGGAGTTGGAATTGACTTGATGGCACCCGGGTTTGATTTTAGTATATGTGTAAAGTAGTTTCAAATTTGCTCATGGTGGCTCATTTCCTACTATTTCATGACTTTTTTTTTTATTGTAAAATTCTTCAAAATTCTCTTTCTCAGTTTCCCCTGCCCCTTTTTTTTTGAGGCTTGCATTGAAGTTTTATTTTTCTAGAGTGAATTTATGTTTACGTCTGTTAGTTACTTCAGGGCTATTTAATTATGAGCTTTTCTGGTCCATGTAGATTGTGAAAACTCTGGCCCTTAATTGTGGGCTAGGAATCTCTGGGTAGTGGAAATGGTTAAGCACTGGACTACTAACTGAAAGGTTGGCTGTTAGAACCCACCTAGAGGCGCCTTGGAAAAAAGGCCTGGAGATCTGCTTCCGAAGGCCACAGCCTTGAAAACCCCGTGGAGTGCAGTTCTGCTCCGCAACACATAGGACCAGGAGTTGGAATCGACTCCATGGCAACTGGTTTGGCTCATTTGTTTGTTTAATTGTAGACTTATGGTTAGGAATTCCCAAACCATGGGGTAGATAGTCTTTTTCTTGTTTCAGTTCAACCTGAAAACTCAAAGCCAAGGACACAACATCACAATTAGCCCTCCTGTCTCTTTCTTCACTGACTCACTTTTTTTCCTAGTCCACCTGATAGGAGTGTTGCCCTTTAGGTCTTCTGGTCTTCAGTGTGACCTCATCTTGCTGGAGCCCCAAACTTGATCTTGTTAAAACCCAGACTCTGGGCCATCAGGTTTTTGTCATATGGCTCCAAGACACATGTCAGGTGAACTTCATTATCTGCCTGGATTCCCACTTTCTAATTGTTTATGGCTTCATAGGATTCCAACCATGCACTTACAAAAATTTTTAAATTCATAATGAGCATATTTGGTGTTCTGATCTGGAAAGGTTTTCTGGACATTGGGTATGACATATTGCCAACACAGAAAACCTTATTTTGCTCTTCTTCTGTTGAAAGGCAGAGAAGGCTGGCTGCGGTAGGGGAGAGGATAGTGGTCTGGATATACTTCTCATGAATAAAGCAAGAAAGCTAACAGGTACTAATTTCTAGAATCAATGATCAGGTTAAGATTTAGGATTAATTTTATGTATTGCACATACATTTATTTGAATACCTTCCTTCAATTTTTATTGTATCTTACTGAATTGAACTTCTTTCTATAGTAAATACACACGCATACACACGCACACACACACGTGCACACACGATGACTATAAATGAACAAAAACATGTAGTGTTCTCTTTTTAGTGTGCTGTTTTTCTTTTTGGAGGAAATAAGATGTTTACAAGAAATTGTCAAAGGCAAAGCAAATTGGAAGAAAAGCTAGAATAAGAAAAGGACCTGGGAAGTGCTCAAATTGATTTTATATTGAGTAGTTCTATTAATGAATACTTATCTCAGTTTGTTTTTATTTCAGCTTTGGCTAGATCAGAGTCTAAGAGAGATGGAGGTTTTAAAAATAATTGGAGCTTTGATCATGGAGAAGAAAGTGAAGGAGATACAGATAAAGAGTAAGGATTTTTTTTTCCTGAGATATTTTATAAGAATGACAGTTTCATTGGAAAAACAATTTATATTCTATGGAAGTATTTTTAAGAGTATGGTATTTACTTAAAACATTGAATTCTTTTACAGTAGCATTAGGAAAGCAAAAGCAATTCTTTATTGGTCAATGGTTTTGTTATATTTCTCTATCTTGTTAAATGTATAAATGTATGTATGTAATACATGGACATTTAGGAGTAAAAATTTGCCATACTACACAAGATTTATCATTGCAGAGGAATTTTTCTTTTTTGTAACAATGGCATTTTGTTCTAGCAGTGGTTTGAAAAGCCACTATTTGTCATGAATAAATTAACTCAGATTAAGACCCCTGAATTTTGTGTGGAAATTTAAGTCCTACTACAGTATGTTTCATCCCTTCTTAAATCTCCCCTCCCTCACATAAATCTTAGATCAAATTCCTACCCAAGAAAACAGAAACACTATGAATAGTAAACATAGATGTTCACCCAGACAGAAGTTAAGCAAAGTATTCAGTGCGCTTTGTTAACGTATTTGGATATATTGTTAAGGTATTTGGATTGACTGCTGTGTAAAAATTTTAAATGATAGTTTTAATAGACTCTTATGTGTGTTGGAGATTTGTATTACAAATCCGAAGTTGCTGTTGGTTTCTTATTGATCTGGTTTTCCACTGGCCAGAGGAACCAAATTTAAAGACACAAATACTCACACAGAGTTCTACCAAAACTAGATATTTTAAAGAATTTTTTACACAGAAGTCGTTCAGAATATATTGACACAATATTGTAGGTGCTTCACTTCTGTCTGGGCAACAGCTCCATTCATGATTACTACCACTTTATATGCCTTCACCTATGAGATGTTGACCTGAAGTGAAGCTTTATATGAAGGAGAGCTTTAACTGGTAAGTTTCTCGCTTAAAATCCATATTTTATGGCCTTCTTTCTTTCTTTTGATTATTTTTAATTTAACAGATTTTGGGGTACATTTATTGTTTATGTAGTTTTGAAAAATTGAAATTAAGATGAGCAGAAAGTGTACCACCTTTTAAATATTGCTGTAAAAGTGGAAAGAGAGAATATTAAAAAAGTTGAGATGTATGTAATCAGTAATGAAACAAAGCATTTTACATTTTTATTATGAATAACTAGTATTTTACCATAAATTGCTAGCAGAGTTGTCTTTAGTAGGGTATATTTGACTTTCTGTACTGGAAGATTTGCCGTGGTTATATATACAATTTACCTTTAAGGTGCTAGCGGTCCTGTACATTTCATTTATGAATTGTACTCTACTTCATCACTATAATTGGGTCCTTAGGGGCACCAGATTAACAGTGAACTGTTGATATTAGTCTGATCTTTTAGAATCTCAGATCAGTGACTCTCACTGAAGTTTTGATGTTCTCGAGTGGTGAAGGTATAGCTATTTTACTGTGGCAGTACCATCAAAATTACTTTCTTTTCATTAATAAAGATGTTCTTCCTTTATTAGTTTCTTCTGTTTTGTTTCTCTGTACTTCTCCCCTAATCGTCAGCCTGAGACAGAAAGGGAAAAATCAGTGAACATAAACAAAATCCGTAGTTAAAATAACAAAAATTATGTGTTCATTTAAGGTAGGGATTGGCAAACTATGGCCCATGAGCCAAATCTGGCCCACCACTTGTTTTTGTTAGTAAAGCTTTATTGGAACACAGCCACATGTTGTCTATGGCTGCTTTCTTACTACAACGGCAGAGTTGAGTAGTTGTTATCCAAACCATCTGGCCTGCAAAGCCTAAATTATTTACCGTCTGACCCTTTACTGAAAAAGTTTGCCGATCCCTGAATTAGGTGAGCATAAAAGAGAAAACTTTTCTGATTTTAATGTATGGGTTGTAATTGTTACTTAAGGCTTTTTCCCCTTATTTTCTATGTAGTGGGGCAAATCTCCTCAGTGTAGATGAAGATGAGGATTCTGAAACCTCAAAAGGAAAAAAGGCAAGTGTTGCATTTTTTAAAAAAATTAGGTTGTAATACTAAAAACTGTTGCTTTCAAAAGAGCTTTATGTTTTTCTTGTAAACCCAACCACCCACTTCCCTGCTCCAGAGACAACCACTTTTCCCAATTTCTTGTTTATCCTTCGAGAGATACTTTATGCATTACAAAGAAAATACTTTACTGCACCTCCGTATACAATTGGTAGCATACTGTACAGATTTTTTATTTCTTACTTAGTATGTCTGGGAGACCATTACATGAGACTCCATAAAAAGCACCCTTATTCTTTTCAGTGGATGCATAGTATTCCATTGTTTGATGTACCATTATTCAATACCACTGTGTTGGTGAATATGTATGGTGTTTCCAACCTTTTTTTCCTAAAATAATGTTGAGTAAATTAGTCTTCTACATAGGTTATTTTGCACACATGCAAGCATACTGGCAGAATGAATTCCTAGAAGTAAGCTATTATGACAATACAGTTCTAATTTTATTGTGCCCAGTTTACTCTTACATCAGCAGTGTCTAAGAGTTCTTGTTTTCTCACACTTTTGTCACAGCATTTTCAACCTTTTGATCTTTGCCAATGAAAAATAGTATCTCAATATAGTCTTAATTTGTATTTTTTACGAGTGAGATTGCACACCTTTTCATATGTGTAGTCCTTTCTATTTCTTAAAATTGTCAGTTATATCCTTTTGCCCATTTTTCTGTTTGGTCTTTGGACTATTACCAATCCATATAAATTCTTCATATTGATTCTAAAATGCTTTTTTTAAAAAAAAAAAATTCCACATCTCTGGAATCTGGATGTGTCTTATGGTGATGTCATGAAATGATTTGTCTTCTTTTTTTTTTTGGTACAACAGTACATATAATAATGGTGCGTCGTATAATGGTTTGTTAGGTTTGATAAAATACAGTATTTTGGAGAAACTAGCCCTTTGCTGTGATACTAGTTGTTGATAATTTAAACCAGTTTTTTTCATTAGTCTTTTATCTTTGCTTATAGTTATTGCCTTGTAGAAAATGTATTTTCTAGTGTTGTCAAATATATTAGTTATTTTTCTTTTATGGCTTTTGAGATTATTATCTTGGTTCCTAATTATGTTAACTTAATTATTTGCTTTGTACTATTAGTTTTATAAAATAGTTTCACAGTGATAATACCAATGTAATTACTAATAATTATTAAAATTTTAGTTTTGTTTATTTGCTTGTTTGTTTTTGGTAGCACCACTATGTATATCCTACTTTGAATGTATGTTGAAATTACTGTGTTTGAAAGTCACCTGAAATTATTTATTCCTACTTGGTCCTGCCACTAACTGGATGGAGAATTAGATTTTTTTTTTTTTTACTTTGGTTTTTGTGGGGTTTTTTTTTTTTTGGAATTTCCTTTTATTTTTATTTTGATGTAATTTGCTTTATAATTTTGTAAAACATTTATATGATTCAAAAGTCAAATCTACAAAAGAAATCTGGCTTCTGTTCCTTTTCCTTCTATCTCCTGTAGACAACTGTTTTAAAATTATAAGTTTAGTTTTCCATTTTTCTTTTTTTAGTGTACACTTATACCGCCCCCCCCTTTTTTTGTCATCCAGTCTGAAAGCTTTTTATTGTAATAGGGTAGATTAATCCATTTACGTTTTTTGTATACCTCCCGTCTTGAACTATCCACATTGTTTTAGCACCTTGATTTTTGTAATTTACAGTATATCTTGGAGATCATTCCACAGCAACGTATTTAGAGATGTTTATCATCTCTTTTATTGCTACATCCATTGAATGTACTCTAGATATTCAGTTAGTCCCCTATTGATGAACAGGAATTTTCTCCAGTCTTTACAGATAGTGCTATTACAAATAGGATTTTAATAAAGCTTTGTGCGTGTGTATTTTTGTATCTTTGTAGAATGTTTGTGAGATTGATTTCTAGAATTGTAATTGCTATTTTAGAGGGTAAATTCATGTAATTTTGCTAGAAATTGCCAAATTCCCCATTTCTAGGAGTAATTCTTGGCATTTCTGCTAGCAGTGTATTGAGAGTTCCTGTTTCCTTAAAACCTTGCAGAGTATGTAGTCAGACTTGCATTTTTGCCAGTCTGATATAGCACATTCTTTAGCTCATAGTTCCTGTACTTTAAATTTAGTAGTATTTTGGGGACTTAAATGTACTTTTTTTCTATTTTTCTGGGTGATTTTTTTTTCTCCCACAGTATCTCTATTTCTCACACTTTTAAAAATTTGTAGAATTTGAAGTTTTTTCTCGATGCTGTAAAGTTTTTCGTCATTGCTCTTTTTTCTTGCTTATTTAACATCTACATTCCCTAAAATGCTGCCTTTTAGATGTTCTTTAGGTAAACCAGAAAAAGGTGAACTTAGTTAAAGATATCTCCATCACTTAACTTCTATAGGACATACAGTAATCATCATCTTTTTTTTTTTGCTTGAGAATGGCCCTGAATTTTTGGAGCAAATATATGCCTTATTACACATTTTAAAGGGATGTAAATATTGATATTTTAAAAATAAAATGTGGTACTTAAATGTATCCGGTGATCTCTAAAATTATTCTGATACTCATCATCATTTATTTTAAAAATACATGAGCCATCTCTTCTTTAATAGTTGGAAATTTTACATCATTCCTTTCCTCCTTGAATTCATATTCCTATTAAACTTTCCCATAGAATTTAAACCTTATATAATGTATTTTTATGTGATTAAAAATCTTTTAATTACCCTATCATACTTTACTGTAATAAAAAGATATACATTTACTGAAATTTAACAGTTAAAAAATTTTTGTCACTAAAAACTTCTTTTTAACTGATTTAAAAACGTATTGCAGATATTAATAGTTATTAACTCTATAATGTAAAATAATATTGGAAATGTATCTCTTCAAATGATGTTTTCCCTTTTTATTCATTTAGTTCCCAGAATGATTACTTATTACTAGAATGAAACTTTCAGCAGGAATTTTCTTTTTAAATACTTTTTTAGATTTAAATACTGAGAAATCTTGGTCACATAATAAATAAATAGATGGAAATGGAAAGAGTGTTGCTATAGCATTGTCATTCACTTTTTTCCCTTTGAATTAAATGCCAGTAATCACATTTAAAAATTTTAAAAACAGAATACTCTCAGAAATATTTGGAAAAACTGAAATTTTATTAATTTCAGTATGCTTTTGCCAATAAACTTCTTTTTTTAAACTTTTCATATTTTGTGGTATTAGTGTATTTTCTTTAAAATGTTGGAGTATATATTTTTAGCACACTTAGTTTATGGGAAATGTCTAACTTACTTGACAGAGCCAGTCCACATAGTCAAATCAGTTAAATCTGACTTTTTACCTGTAAAAGTCTGTTAGTCTGTTTTCATTTCAGATATATATGTTAATTTATATCTTCATGACAGCGTTTCACTTCAGAATAGATAGAAAAATATGACTTTGATGTTAACTTGTTTCCTGGTTGTAATAAGGCACAGCGGATTTTGGCCTTTTTTTTTTTTTTTAAA
Source organism: Trichechus manatus latirostris (assembly GCF_000243295.1). Lineage (NCBI taxonomy): Eukaryota > Metazoa > Chordata > Mammalia > Sirenia > Trichechidae > Trichechus > Trichechus manatus. The sequence continues at coordinate 178,925 of NW_004444219.1, forward strand.
CCTATACCTGCTTTGACTTGTTCTCACTTGATTTTCTTCTAGGCTTAATGTTTCTCATGACAATAATTGGTATAGAAGATACAAAGCCAATAAAATACAATTTTTAATTGCTCTTGCCTTCTGCTTTTGTAAGATAGTTAAATTAAGAAAAACCCTTCTAACCCATGCTTCACTTTTAACATAAATATATATAAAACAGGGAAAGATGCAAAGCTTAAAGAGTCTTCTAGATATCCATGTTTCAAATTGTTCCTTGTAGGAAGTTTTTAGACCCTAATATGATAGATGAGTGTTAGGTCTTTGTAAAATGGAAGAAGGCTGTTGTGAAAGGGGACGTTGAAAAGAAAGTGTTGTATGATGCCTTTTCTACAGATAGGTTTTTAAACATCCATTTTAGGAAAGTGTAAAAATGGGGATTGTGGATTTAGAAGTTGATTTTCTTAAAACTTTCCATTCCTACTTATCCTTTGGAAAGTTTTCATATATCCCTGAAGTTTATGCAGTCAAACTTGTGAGAGCCTGAACTTGACATGACTGCCTTTTTTTTCTGGGGCTTGCAAGTTTTCCACCTTTGACAGTGTGCAGTCTTACCAATTTTCTATTGCTTGTTTTAGTGGAAAATATTTGAGTCTTCTTCTCTGACAGGTTTCCGCCTTACATGGTTCCGGCTTTCGCAGGCTGTACTGTATATCCCTGGATTTTGAATGGCTTTTGGGTAATATATGGGTCTAGATGGATCATTGGTTTAAACTAATTTAGTCCCTTTCTCCATTTGAAAATGAGCATGATTAAGAGCGTGATTAATCATTTATTTTAGTTCAAAATGTCTTAATATCACTTCTGTTTTGTAGAATAATCTTCTTTTTGCCTTTGGGCTTTTGTAGTTTCTTTGTACCTCTCTAGGTGAAGGATTCATGTCTTTGATCTGTTCTGAAAAAATTTTAGTAATTATCTCTGTGGATATTGCCTTTCCACGTTATTTTTTCTGAAACTCCTGTTAGACATGGTAGAACCATATTTTTTTTCCCCATATCTCTTAACATGTATTTTTAAAAGGAAATAAAGAAACTTTTCCTATGCCATATTCTAGGTAATTTCCCCAGCTTTCTCTTCCAGTTCACTAACTTCTATCTTCAGCTGTGTGTAATCTGCTGTTTAGTCCATGCATTGTTGTTGTTTTTTTTTTGTTTAATTTCGATTACATTTTTTCATTTGTAGAAGTTGTGTTGGTTCTCTTTCAAATTTGTGTGCTCTTTTCCATACTGTCTAGTTCTTTACTATTTCAGTTTCCATTTTCCTTTTAAAAATTTTAAGTGCTCTTAATATATGTTTTTGATGTCTTTTATCATTTAATAGATTCTTTCAGACTATTATGTGAAATTTTTAGGTGCTACACTTCCTAATTATCTGTTCTTTAGTTAAATTGATTATGTGTGATAACTCTGGGTAGAAGATATCAACATATTGATATTTTTTGCACATTTCACAGTCCCAATGAAATATTCATGTAACAGATATATATTGGGCACAGTGTTCTAGTTGCTAGGGAGTAAAACAGACAAATTTCTTTTTCCTTTGGAGCTTAAATTCTAGTAACTAGTTATGCTCCTTAGTAACTTAATGATTAATGTTATAAATACAGGAGTTGACTCATGGGCCAAATTCTGCCCACAACCTGTTTTTGTATGAATCATGAGATTGAATGGTTTTTACATTTTTTTAATGGTTGGGGGAGAAAAATCAAAAGAATACTATTTTGTGATGTGTGACAGTATTATGAAATTTAAACTCATGTCCATAAAATTTCACTGGAAAATAGCCATGCTCTTTTGTTTATGTATTGTTTATGGCTGTTTGGGGTGCTGCAACAACACATTTGAATAGTTGGACCAAGTGGAATAGTTGCAGCAGAGACCATGTGACCCAAAATGCATAAAATATTTACTGTGTAGCCCTTTACCAAAAAAACTTGTTTATCTCTGTTACTGTGTATTAACATTGTTTATACTGTGCAAACATATTCTGTAGATTGGTATCCAGTTAAAAGAAACTGACGGCTTTGTTAGGTAGGTGGCATATTCTACGAGTTAATCAGACAAAATATCAAATTCTAAACTTGCTAATAACTACTCGATAGGATTGTTGTGAGAATTACGTGAGCCTGTGTAATTCATATAAGGAACCCTGGTGACGCAGTGGTTAAGAACTCGGCTGCTAACTGAAAGGTTGGTGGGTCGAACCCACTAGCTGCTCCACTGAAGAAAGATATGGCAGTCTGCTTCCATAAAGATTTACAGCCTTGGAAACCCTGTGGGGCGGGTAGTTCTACTCTGTCCTATAGGGCACTGTGAGTTGGAATTGACTCTACAGCAGGGGTTTGGTTTAGATGTAATTCACATAGTGTGTGGTACTAGCAAATCTTCTGCAAATAGCTACATTATTGTTACTGTTAAATTCAGTATTACTGATCCTTTATAAACTGGTTTTTTTTTTCACATAATAATGTGTTTATGATTGCAGATCTGACATCAGTGAGGCCCATGTTTATAGTTGGTTTTATAGTCATGTGATTGTTTTGTGCTAATCCATCCATTCACAGTAGTTTTCCTGATGGTTTGCTTGCGTTAGCTCGAAAACTGTCTTAGAGTGCTAAAAGAGGAAAAAAAGAATGTTAACTGAAGTTTTCAGGGACCTCCAGATTGAATATGTCATCTTGGCTTTATTATTAGGAGTACTCCAGTCTATAAGATAATTATCCATAAATGGCTCAATTTTTGCTTATTTAAATCTTTTTTTCACCCAGATAATTTGATGTAGATCACCAATTAAGAACACAAATAAAATGATGGAAAATAAAAACTTAATGGAAGAGACAAGTAGAGTGCCAGGCATCTAAAATAATTTATAAGTTGTATTTTTTTTTGTACTTTAGATGACAGAACGAACTAGCTTCTCATTAAACAGCTAGTACACATATTGCTTTATGATATTGTTTAACAATCCCACAACATGTCAACACTCTCCCTTCTTGACCTTAAGTCCCCTATTACCAGCTTTTCCTGTCCCCTCCTACCATCTAGTCCTTGCCCCTCGGCTGGTGTACCCCTTCAGTCTCTTTCTCTTTTATGGGCCTGTCTCATCTCTGGCCAAAGGGTGAACCTCAGGAGTGACTTCGTTACTGAGCTAAAAGGGTGTCTGGGGACCATACTCTTGGTTTCTTCAGTCTCTGTCAGGCCAGTAAGTCTCGTCTTTTTTATTAGTTGTATTTTAATTCACCATTTATCTCCAAATTTTCTGGCAGCTGGAATTGTGTCCTGTGTGTTTGTAATTGTGTGATAAGAGAATCTTTACGAATTTCCATCCTATGATTCTCCTATGGAGCAATTTTTTTCTGGAACTATATTCTAAAGGTGTCACATATTGTAGGGGACCTTTTCTGAGGGAATTTGACAATACAATAAATGATATTTTTCATGTGATACCTAATTATCTGAAAGCTAGAAGTACTGGTTTGTTGTGTTGCTCAGTGAAGTGTATATAGCTTTTGATACCGACCTGTGGGCAACAGAATTGGGAAATTTAAGAATTAATTTATATAGATTCTCTCACTTTAGTAATGGGCTTTGGGTTGTTTGTAGCCATGCCCAAATGCTTTCTCAAAAAGAACTTTTGAGTATGTATAAGCGCTTGCTCAGAAACATGGCTGGATTAGCTGTTATGTGCCTATTTATTGGGGAATTTAATTTTGGCTCAGACTTTTCATGCCCAGCAGTACATGTAACCCACTGCCGTCAAGTCGATTCCAACTCATAGCAGTACACATAGCAACTGTGAACTTTTTCAGCCTCTGGGGTTTGTTGGGAAGCTGCTATACCACTGATAGTGCATGCTGCTGCAAGGCAGAGGCCTTTATGACTGTTTGACACGGAAGAAACGTGCGTGTGCTGCAAATTACTTTTTTTTACAGAGTATTGTATGAAGTGTCTGAATTTTTGATAGGAAAAACAAATTTTGAGAAAAATTTTGTTTATCGCACATATGTACCAATAGATTTGTTATTCAGGGTCCGTTTGGCATTTGTTATTCACTAACTTCAAGTAATTGATCTGATGTTTTAAATGGAGTTGCTGGATCCCAACCCAAAGAAATACTGGGATGTCTAAAATGTGGAGATTAAATTAGATATTGCTTATAAAGTAATTAGCGTAATGCCTATTCGAAAAAGTACTCTATAAATATTATTGTAGTTGTCTGGTATATAGTGGTGTGAGGATGATAAGACTTCATCTTACATACTTTGGACATGTTATCAGAAGGGACCAGTCCCTGGAGAAGGATATCATGCTTGGTAAAGTAGAGGATCAGTAAAAAGAGGAAGACCCTCAACATGATGGATTGGCAGAGTGGCCTCAAACATAGCAACAATTGTGAGGATGGTACAGGACCGGGCAGTGTTTCGTTCTTTGTATGTTATGAGTCAGAACCAACTCTGTGGTGCCTAACAATAACAACAAGTATAGTGAAATGAAATAATATGATTAATCTTTAATACTGGAAGCTTTGTGTCTTAGTTATCTAGTGCTGCTATAACAGAAATACCTCAAGTAGATGGCTTTAACAAAGAAAAATTTATTTTCTCACTGTAGTTAATGAGACAAGATTAGATTATGTTAAAGAGGATTAGGGTGGGATGTAACACCCTTGCTCAGGTCACATCCCTGATCCAATGTAAAAGGAGTTTCCCTGGGGTGTGGCCTGCACTACCCTTTATCTGACAAGACATGAAAGGAAAGAGAAGAGGGCAGAGAGTTGGGGATCCTATAGGACAGAGTAGAACTGCCCCATATGGTTTCCAGGGAGCGCCTGGTGGATTCGAACTGCTGACCTTTTGGTTAGCAGCCATAGCTCTTAACCACTATGCCGCCAGGGTTTCCTTCTCACAGTCTAGTAGGCTACAAATCCAAATTCAAGGCATCATCTCCCAGGGAAGGCTTTCTCTCTCTGTCAGCTCTGGAGGAAGGTCCTTGTCATCAATCTTCACCTGGTCAAAGAGCTTCTCAGGCACAGGGACCCCAAGTCTAAAGGACATGCTCTGCTCCCTGTGCTGCTTTCTTGGTGGTATGAGGTCCCCAACTCTCTGCTCTCTGCTCACTTCTCTTCCTTTCATCTCTTGTAAGATAAAAAGTGCAGGCCACACCCCAGGGAAACTCCCTTTACATTGGATCAGGCAAGTGACCTGACCAGGGGTGTTGCATACCACCCTTATCCTCTTTAACATAATCTAATCTTGCCTCATTAACCACAGGCAGAGATTAAGATTTATAACATATAGGAAGATCATATCAATGACAAAATGGAGGACAACCACACAATACCGGGTATCATGGCCTTACCAAGTTTTCACATATTTTGGGGGAACACCGTATAATCCATGACACTTTGCTTCCAGGATTGTTAACAGGGTACGTATCAAAATTGCCTAGAGCAGTGGTTCCTTCAGTTAGCAGCCAAGCACTTTAACCATGGCGCCACCAGTGCGCTTGAGAGTCTGAAAGCAGTTTAAAAGTCTTGTGCAGTGAATGGCGGGTTTCTTTATTGAGAAGAGCTTACCAAGAGGGGTCATTCTATTGTCATACTGTGATCTCCCTAATGTTGAATTGTTATTGATATGTTTATGGTACCATTTGCACCCATGAAAGTATAAGGGCATCCTTCTGTATTTACATAGACACGTTCTTGCTAAGACAAAAGTCCTTGTAGAAAAATATAAGTTGTGATGACGGCTGATTGCCGTATTTAGTTGTACTGTTCCATAGGCAGCAGTAAAGCTGTTAAGCAGAGAAAAAATGCTTATTTTTCACACTTTGGAGAAAGAGTTATCATATGATCCTCTACTCCCATATACCCTCTATTTTTTCCTTTTATTTTCTTAAATATGTGGAGATATTTCCAAAAAAAAAACAGAAAACACAATAAACACCCATGTTCCTACATATTTGTATTGTCTTTAGAAAATAAAGTATTAACAGTTGAATTACTTTTATGTTCATGTTACTGCCATCCCCTCTCTCCTATCCCCAGTAGCTTACACATATTTACTACTATTTTTTTTATGTTTATAAATGGATTTTCAAATAGTTGTTGGTAAGTTATTATATTATGGTGTTTATTGACTTATTAACATTTATGGATCTTTTTACAGTTAAATCGTCGATCTGAAGTTGTTGCTACTAGTTCTGGCGATTTCATCTTGAAGACATATGTAAGACGAAACAAGAGTGAAAGTTTTAAAACTTTGAAAGGCAACCCAATTGGACTTAACATGTTGAGCAACAATAAGAAATTGAGGTATAGGCTCTTTACCACACATTCCTACAGAAAAGATGGAGGGTTTGACACCAAAAGCTAACTACCTTTGAGGCCAATAGGCCCAACCTATACCTTTTCTTTTGAATTTGTCAGTAGGGCTAGGAGGTAGGGTGGTCCCAATGTATGGAATCTTTGCTTTGAATCTTGGGAGTAGGATTGATTGCAGTGATTTCTTGGTTCTGAATAAAAAATACCACAAGACACATTTCAGTAGGCGAGGATTTCATAAGATGAGCTTGCTTTCATACAGCTAATAAAGTCTTAGTCATAATAGTAGAAGACACTATAGGATGGGGTGGTCATGTCTCCTTTAGGGGATGCTTACCAAGATTATCTCAACAGGGGACCTTTTTATTGTTGTTGAGATGTCTTATTCCTCTTCTCTTCCAAACATAACCTACCTCTTCTAGTGGTTGTCATAGTGAACCACTGTAACTGATCAGATTGGCCTGGGGGATCTCCCAGATATAGGATTGAAAACCATTGTTTTATTTTTACCCTGTCAATTTATAGATAGAGAACTGAGATTCATAAAGGTTAAGTAACTTTCATGTCAGAGGCAGAATCAGAAGCGGAATTTAGGACTCCTGATTTCTATTCTAGTGTTCTACTCTTTATCTTCTTTCTTGAAATGAAATGGGAATATTTCAGAAACAAATTCAGGAAGTGGAAAACTAATGGAAAATTCATAATGGCCAGTTTGGTTTATTTATAAATAAATCTTTTTCTTTTTAATTGTAAAGTCTTTTTTGAGCTTAGAATTTAAAGGATTTATTTTGCATATGTGTTTGTAATTTTCCCCTATTCAAATTTATTTTCTGTTTCTTAAATCTGCAGTGAAAATACACAAAATGCATCATTATGTTCTGGAACTGTAGTACATGGTAGACGTTTTCATCATGCTAATGCACAGATATCAGTAGTAAAAACAGCAGCCCAAAGGTAAGGATTCTAATTGTTGTCTTTGTTTAGTATATACATATCATCCTCTTTCGTAGAAAGTTTTTACTTTTTTTAACTCATTTTTTTCTTTTGTGGAACTTCACTGTGTTTCCATTATCTGTAAAGAGATATTTGTATCTATGAAATAATTCATGTCCTAGAATTTCATTATATTCCGCATTTGCTTTTTAATCAATTATATTCTATAAGTGGAAAGTTTTATAATAAGAACCCCTTGTATTGTATTACATTCCAGTAGCTCTGAGAAGATATTTAAATGAAGCTGATTTCACAACATTGACAGATTTTCTTTACCTTTCATATAAGGTTTATAGGATTTCATAATATCAGAATAAATCACATTATTAGTTTTAAATGTTTGAGAAAAATTTATATTACAGTAATTTTCATGGATTTGAGTGTTCTTATTGATCTTGAAAGCACTGCTCGAACCTTGAAATAATGAAAGTAACACTTGGGGAAAGTGTAGTATTTTAAATACTTATGAGGTTTTTCAGAACATTTTTTGAAATGTTACATCCTTTTTCAGTTGGCTTAGAAATCCTTAGAGTCCAACAATTAAATAATCTATTTACTTATTACATTATAAATAGTTGAGGTAACTTTTTTGATAACCAGTAAAACTTAGAGATTTAGTGTATGTTTTAGGTGCTGTTCTTCAATTTTTAAAAATGTCAAACTAGGCTGTTAACTCATTCAGAAAATGTGTCCTGACTCTTAAAAACCCTTGCTATATTTGCTATTACATAGATTTGTTACAATATAGACTATTGCTTTAAAAACCTGAAATCTATCTCAGACTTTAGGATGGTAAGAAAACCTTTCTTTTGTTTAATTATGTTATTTTATCATAGTTTTCACATAAAATATTTGAGAAAATCAACTAAAAGCACAGGTATAAGTGCACATACCAAAGAAAAAGAAATGGGCTTGCCCTACTGCCAAAGTACACAGACAGATCAGTCTGTCCGGCCTTCATGTGACACAAACATGAAAATAAATAATAAAAAGAGAATAATTAGGGGGAGGGTAAAAAGGAAGACATACACACTTTTTTTTAATCACATACCGATCACCCTATGATAAAGTCCATCTATGATAAAGATGTCTTCATATACTGAAATTATGGTTTTTAAGGTAAAACGCTACTTTATAATTTACAGCCAAGTTAAGTGATATATTTTACAACCAAAATTATTATTATTTTTGACATTTTCTCTTAGTTTGGAATTATTTGCACTGTGACCTATTGTCTCCATCCCTCGTTTCTTTATTGGTAAGATTAAACTGATTCTAGTATAGAAATTGGTTAGTGTGCCTATCATGCACTATAGTAGGTCTCTGCACTTATTGTACCTTGCATGTGTATCATCACTCATCTGCATAAAAGATTAGTTTCAGTTAATAGGAACTAATATTTACTAGTAAAATATTGTTTCTTAGGGGGAAAAAAAAAACTTGAATTAATTTGTATTTTAAAAAATGATCCTGAATGAAAATACTCCATGGGGCAGTAAAAGAAACAGTAAAGAGTCAAGTGTCAAGTTAGCAGGGCAGATTCTACTTATTGTTTGTCTTTTATTTATTCTGTATAAGAATAACCATTTCTTACTCCTACTGCAGTGTAACTGTCACTAAAAAGATTTTGAAGTTGAAAAACAAGTTATTGAGAGGCTTTCCATTTTCTTACTCCAAAAATATTAAGTGATTTAATCCTACATACCAGGCATAGATGAGGTGCGGAATATTCAAAGGTGAATGTGACAGAGTCCCTGCCTTTGGAGCTCAAGTTTGATTAGGGTAGAAGACAGAAAGACAAGTAAACAAATGATTACATGGTAAGTGCAGTAGTAGAGATACACAAAGTATGTGTAGTAATAATAGAGCGAAGGGAGCACGAAAGAACTCGAAGTGGAAGAGAACACGCCATCATTGCAGTAGGAAACACATCTTCAAAGGCACGAAGAAAGCCTTCATCAAGGGTGGTTGCTACCAAGTAGTTGATTTTAATTAGTGTAGTATTGGCACAATTGTCAGATGTCAGGTGAAAATGAATACACTAGTTTTTACAGCTTCTTTCTCCTAATTTTTTTTCCAACTCTTAATTTAAAATTCAAGGAAATAATACCAGTTGGTAATTCACACACTCAGGTTATGCTTTTTTGGGGTGAGTGCTATAATTTGGTTTCTAAGTAAATTAGACCTTCTTTCTGAGGAATGTGTAATTCTTTAGTAAAATGGGGGAACAAGTGCTTCACACCTGTTTATCTAATAGGAATGAGTGAAGATTGCTTGCATATCAGATCAGATTATCTACTGAGATTTGAGAGAGAATTAGAATTCTACCCTTTTCCCTTAATATTCTAAATGCTAATTTAATTCATATTTAAAAGGTGTTCATATACCACTTAGTGATGGAGGAATATTATTAGTATAGAAAAATAAAATGCAGAAGTTTAAGAACCTATATAATCATATTATCTCTGCCCCTAATTTTGATCAGATGTGTTAAAACAGCACATTTTGCTGATTTATGTTTTATTTATATTTCTTTCACATACTTTTTTTAAATGACTTTTTATTAAGAATAGAGGAAAAGACTGTAAGGGACCATAGGGTAAAATAAAAGTCTATAAAAGCATATGTAGTCCATAAATGGGAAAATAGGCTCTAGAATAAGCAAGATTTAATTAACAAAAACCACGATTTTGAAAAAAATTTTCAAGTCTTAAATCAAGTCACATATACAAGAATCATCCTGTTCTTCCTCCCTACCATTCTTGCTCCTTCCTTCTTTCGTTTTTTAACTTGCAAGAGCACTAGTACACCTGAGTTCAAGGTAATTTTTATTTTCCTCTTTGTGTGAAATAGCCCAATTAGAATGTAAGTTGACATTTTTACAAAGTCTTACGTTACTCATCATGGCTTCTTGCTCATTTTTTTAATAAGTTTTTTTTTTTTTTTTTTTAGTTTACTACGTTAGCTCCTCTAGGGCAAGGCTTGATAATAAATCCATGTTGAGGATTTTTGTATAAGTACTATGACTTATAAGTTAGATAGCATATTATAATAAATGTATTTTTCTCAAAGATAAGAAAAATGAGCATGAGTGTAAT
>NW_004444219.1:189472-245311 GCF_000243295.1 Trichechus manatus latirostris
TTTTTTTTTTTTTTTGCTTATTTTTCTTCCTGACTCTCTTGATTTATTGGGAAGAACCAAACTTGTTTCTTTTACCTTTTCTATGTCCTCTACCTCTTCCCTTTCCTCTCTACAGGTGAGTTTAAAAAACAATAAACTTGAACGTTTTAAACTTTTCACTCCTTGGGTATAGGAGTATAGACTTGAGAGTGGCTAGATTAGATATTAATACCTGACTTTTGGTTTTCATTTTATTTTTCTGAAAATATAGCTTCATAAGAAATAAAGATATAGGGTAAGATAGAGTTTTGTTTCACTTTAACAGAGATGTGACAGGAGTCTCATTTTTCTGTCATTTGTATAGCATAGCTCTTTTGTTTTTTTTTTTTTACAAACTATTTGCATTTATTTTGAAAGCAAACGTAAAATTTCAAATTAATGAAAAGTGTTTTTTTAATGTGTTTCTTTTGAATGTTATACATATAAAAGTAAGTTACAGATTTACTTTTTCTTAGTTTACCAGGATTAATTTTTTACTAGTTGTACTCCACATCATAGGAATACAAGAATTAATATGGGAACTCAGGGATTTTGTCAATTGCGCTTTGCTTATAGTTACTTCTGAATATTTAATTGTTTTTAATAGAGGAATAATTATAGGATGTGAATCTTGTTTTATTCTGTACTGAGAGTTTATATAATTTTATTCTTGAGTAATTGATGCTAGTAGCCTTTTAGCTTTTCATAAACTTTGGAGAAGGGTGAAACTTTTATAATTTGGACTTGTGGTAAGAGGCCATGATTTCAAACTTCAGGCGTTTTCTTATGTCCCAAACATTTGTTTAATCTAAGACTTTTCTGCAAAAGTTTCAGCCTTTAATTTTTTTTTTTTCCCTTACTCAAAAGCAAGTAATCATACCTGATAATAGGATTGGAAACGCTAAAAATTTACTGTTTTATAGTTAAAATTTAGTAACCACTAAAAATTTAAAATGTTTTATAGTTAAATAAAGCCTTTCAAGGATCTTTCCTATTTTTATACATTTTTTTTTCTTCCTGTTAAATGTGTTAAGAGGAAGATTATTTAAATATAAACTTTTGTGTATTGACAAAAATTGAAACACAGTGTATATATTTGACAAGATTTAAAATATTGTATATAACGTGTATATAATGTCTTTAAAACAAATTGATCACATTATAGTTATATCTTATTGACTGCTGTTACTAAAGCTACAATGATATAGCAACAATGAGGTCTTGCCTCTTACTTTTTTTTTCTTTTTCATGTTTTAAGCAGTCTGGACCGAAAAGAAAGGTAAGCTTAATATTGATGAAATTAGAGTATGGATATAGCGGTAAAATAGCAGATTCTTGATTATTTATATGCTTTGAAAAAATATTGAATTAGCGTTCATCATTAAAGCTTATTAGTTATTTTAGTATAAGGAAACATTAATAGCATGATCTTTGGGGTATGTGGTAGTGTATCAGCATAATTCTCAATATACATTTTCAATGAATGGTTATATATTTATACTGATGTGATTACTTTTCCTTAAAAATGGAATGTTTCAATGTCTTAGTACAATTGCTGTCAGTTACATTATCAAATCTCACTTGATATATTTCAGTGATGATAATACTTATATTTTTACACCTCAGTAGCTTCGAATTAAATACTTTAAACATCAAACATATTCCTATTCTGAAATAAAAATTCATAGCAGAATTTTATGATCCACTTTTCTGTTTTTCACTATTTGTTTTGTAGTAACATTGACAGACACTTAGTCCTTTAGGAAAAATGTTAAATAATATAAATGTCATGGAAAAGGTTTTTAAGAACACATGTATCTATGAATAGTGAAATGATGTGATTTTTATAATGTAAGAGTCCATAAGAATAGCTTCTCTAAACCCATTGATATGCATACAGAATTTTTTTAATATATGTATGTGTTCTTTTGGCTAAGTTTCATTAACAGCCTTTCTGGTACTTTTATGAAATTGGTGAATGTCAAAAGAAAGGGCATTCTATATATTTTTTTCAATTCTATAATTTAAACTCTGTAATTTTGTTTAAAGACATAGAGGTAAAAGGACAACATACAATATTTTAAGAAGTGCATATATTCCATCTTCATAAACACCAGGTTTCTAAAATATAAAGATGATCCTTCCAACAAAAGATGTAGGTATATTTTATAATTACGAAATAACTTGTTGTGAGTTGTGGTTGAGTCAACTGTGACTCATGGCAACCTCGTATACAACAGAATGAAATGTTACACAATCCTGAGTCATCCTCACAATTGCCAGCATGTTCAAGTCCGTTGTGGCAGCTATTGTGCCAATTCATGTCACCCAGGGTTGGCCTCACCCTGTACTTCATCAGACATAATGTCCTCCTCTGGCAGTTAATCTGTTCTGATGATGTGTCCAAAGCAAGGGAGTTGTGCCCAACTTGCTTTGGACAATGTTCTATTGTGATCCATAAGATTTTCATTGGCTAATTTTCAGAAGTAGATCACTAGGCGTTTCTTTCTAGTCTGTTTTAGTCTGGAAGCTCCACTGAAACCTGTCTACCATGGGTGACCCTGCTGGTATTTGAAATACTGGTGGCATAGCTTGTAGCATCATAGCAACACACAAACTACCACAATACGACAAGCCTTACATATTTTAAATGAATGGATTATGCAAATGTTTTACTGCCTATTTTGTGGGAGAGAAAAAGTATTTTCCCTTTTTGTTATCTTACCATCTTACTAAATCATTATTTTTCGTATCATATACTCATTTTTTTATCTTTAATTTTTAACTCGTTATTTCCTTTTTTAGTAAAAACATTAATATATTTTTAATAAAACTTAGAAAATACACACTGAGTAACTCTTTGTACAATTATATGTGTGAAACAGACTTTTGTTTTATCTAAGTAAACAAATTCTTTCCAGTATGCTATAGTAGATAAAATCTAGGTACTGATATGTTGTCAGAATAATAGATCTTAGATTATTTACTTGTTCACAATAGCCTTGGAGGATTTATACTGATTTTTCCACTATTTTAGCTCCTTATGCATGTTTCTATGGTGTAAATTTATTCATTGATACATAGAACAGTGCCTATATGTGCCAGGCACTCTTGTCGGAGCAGAGAGAAATCCCTACCCTTTTGGAGCTTACCTTCTTGTTGGAATAATACTGAAGCAGGAGTCAGAAGATAGAGAATTGAGTAACCAGCATAACCAGTGGGCATACTACTTGCTATAACATGGGGATAGTAATATTTGCCCAATTTTAAAGGAGATTTATGAGGACAAATGAGATAGTTATTTAAAACTGGCTTAGACATTATAATAAATTTGAGCTTGCTGTAATAATAAATATCGAAATTCAATCTTTTGTACTGAGATTACCTGAAGGGACTTTAAAGCTCTTGAAAATTGAAAATGAAGCAGCAATTGTTTATAAAAGACCTTGTAAGGAAAACATACAAGTGCTTTATTCGGCAGCTTATTTACTGTAAGGCTGAACTTAGCCCATTCATCCTTTGAATCCTTACCTAAAATTATTTTGTGTTAATTAGAGATAAACTGAGAAGAACTTTGGTGTTGGCAGTAGTTTTTACTTTTTTTTTTTTTTTTTTTTTAACATGAGCCCCTTTCTCCCCCCTTGGGGCACTGTTTGCGCAGTGGTTAAGAACTCAGCTGCTGACCAAAAGGTCAGCAGTTCTACTCCTTGGAAACTCTACGGGGCAGTTCTACTCAGTCGCATGGGGTCACTCACTGTGGGTCGGAATCAACTCAACAACGGGTTTCAACAGTAAACCACCTCTTTTTTTTCTGATCTTTGAAGAGTAATGGAAGATCTTTTATCTTTATCCCTTAATGCATGAGGGACTGTAAATCTTTGAACTAAATGATTTATTTATAGGAGATTGGTTTATCTAATAAGTAAAATGTGTTTACGGAAGGTTAATCTTTTCTAGTTTTTTTTTTTCCAATTGTAGTATATACTGAGCACAGTGAGGTATATTTTAAGCTTAAAACCCTGCTGAAATAAACAGTAATATTAAGATTCAGAGCTTGCAAACTTAAAAAAAAAAAATACTGCCAATTCTCTGTATTGTGGGATGACTTATGACAACTTGAATGACTCACATTCCTTTTTGATTTCATGGAGAAATTTTAGTTGTGAATACAGTGTGTGCATTAGCACCAGCAATATGGAATATATATAGTCTGATCTTAGAACTGTTATTTTTACATCCTGAATAATCTGTTGACTTATTATAAACCTGAACACACTGATTTTTGAATTAAAAACAATTTTTAATACATTTTTTTAATTGTAAAAAGTGCACATTATAAAGAATTTTCAAATAACAGAAAGGTACAAAAATGGAAAGAATACAATAAAATAACTAAAATGTTAGAAATATGTACTTGAAGGGTATGTTTGAAAAACAACCCAAACCCGTTGCCATTCAGTTGAATTCTGAGTCACAGCACAGTGGTTAAGAGCTCAGCTGCCAACCAAAAGTTTGGCAGTTCGAATCCACCAGTCGTTCCTTAGAAACCCTGTGGGGCAGGCAGTTCTACTCTGTCTTGTTAGGGTCTCTATGAAAAGCTCTCACAGGAGAAAATTATATTATTAGGATTTTAATGTATTTCTTTCCGATATTTTTTTTCTCCTACGTACTTTTTGACATATTTACACGTTAGGTCATAATGAAAATGTAGTTATGTATTCTGAATTTGACCCAACAGTATGTGCTGAGCATTTTTTCATGTCATTAAGTTGGCTTCTATTGGCTACATAATAGCTTGTTATGAAGATGTGCCAGATTTTTTTCTTCTTCTTTTTTTTTTTTTTTTAAACTGTTAGCCTGTTTCTGTCCTTCCCCCTCCCTCCCAGTACTTTATATAACACTTTGATGAACAACTTTGTATGTAAATCTCTAACTGCATCTCTTAGGATAAATCTCAAGAAAGGACTTCTTTGGGCTAAATTACAAATGTTTTAAATGCTCTTGATAAATACTGCTAAATTGTTTTGAGAGGGAAGGTACCAGTTTATCATAATACTGTCAGTTGCTGTCTCAGGATATCTAACAATAAAATTATGCTCATTTTTTTTTTAATTTTCATTTTTCCCATACAAAAATTTGTATATACGTTGTTATGTGACCCTAATTACTCTCCCCATACTGTGACAGCACACTCCTCCTTTCCACCCCTGATTCCACATGTCCATTTAGCCAGCTCCTAACCCTCTCTGCCTTCCCATCTCACCTCCGGACAGAAGCTGCCCGTTTAGTCTCTTGTATCTTCTTGAGCTAAGAGGCACACTCCTCACGAGTATCACTTAATGTCCTACAGTCCAGTCTAATCCCTGTTTGAAGAGTTGGCCTCGGATATTGTTTTAGTTCTGGGCTGATAGAGAATCCAGGGGCCATGCTCTCCAGGATTCCTCTAGTCTCAGTCAGACCATTAACTCTGGTCTTTTTACTAGAATTTGAGTTCCATACCCCACCTTTCTCCTGCTCCATCCGGGGCTCTCTGTTATGTTCCCTGTCAGGGCGGTCGTTGGTGGTAGCTGGGCACCATCTAGTTCTTCTGGTTACAGGCCGATCAAGTCTCTGGTTTATGTGGCCCTTTCTGTCTTTTGGGCTAATACTTTCCTTGTGTCTTTGGTGTTCTTCATTCTTCTTTACTCCAGGTGGTTGGGACCAATTGATGCATCATAGATGGCCACTAGCAACCTTTTAAGACCCCAGATGCCACTCACCAGAGTAGGATGCAGAACATTTTCTTAATAAGCTTTGTTATGCCAGTTGACCTAGATGTCCCCTGAAAGCATGGTCCCCAGACCCTACCCTTGCTACTCTGTCCCTTGAAGTGTTTGTATTGAGGAAACTTCTTAGCTTTGGTTTAATCCAGTTGTGCTGACTTCCCCTGTAGTGTGTGTTGTCCTCCCTTCACCTAAGAATTCTTATCTACTATCTAGTTAGTAAATAATCTTCCCCTTCCCTCCCCACCCTCGTAACCATCAAAGAATGTTTTCTTCTGTGCTTAAACCTTTTCTTGAGTTCTTATAATAATGGTCTTATACAATATTTGTCTTTCTGTGACTGACTAAATTGATTCAGCATAATGACATCCAGATTTTCTCCATGTTATAAGATGTTTCCCAGCATCATTGTTGTTTCATTATCGTTGTGTAGTATTTCATTGTGTAGATATACCATAACTTGTTTATCCATTTGTCCGTTGATGGAAACCTAGGTTTTTTCCATCTTTTTGCTGTTGTGAACAGTGCTGCAGTGAACATGGGTGTGCATATATCTATTCATGTGATGGCTCTTATTTCTCTAGGATATATTCCAAGGAGGAGGATAGCTGGATCGTATGTTACTTCTAGTTCTAGCTTTTTAAAGAAGCGCCAAATCAATTTCCAAAGTGGTTGTACCATTTTACATTCCCACCAACGGTGTATGACTGTTCAGTCTCTCCACAACCTCTCCAGCATTTATTATTTTGTGTTTTTTGGATTAATGCTAGCCTTGTTGGGGTGAGATGATATCTCATTACAGTTTTGATCTGCATTTCTCTAATGGCTAATGATCATGAGCATTTCTTAATGTGTCTGTTAGCCACCTGAAAATCTTCTGTGGAGAAGTGCCTGTTCATATTCTTTGCTCATTTTTTAATTGGGTTATTTGTCTTTTTGTTGCTTAGGTTTTGCAGTATCTTGTAGATTTTTAGAGATTAGTGCTGATCGGATTTGTAATAGCCAAAATTTTTTTCCCAGTCTGTAGGTTGTCTTTTGACTCATTTGGTGAAGTCTTTTGATGAGCATAAGTGTTTGATTTTTAGGAGCTCCCAGTTATCTAGTCTCTCTTCTGGTGCTTGTGCATTGTTACTTACGGTTCATATTGTGTTTATGCCATGTATTAGGGCTCCTAGCATTGTCCCTTCTTTATATTACATGATCTTTATCATTTTTTATTTTATATTTAAGTCTTTGATCAGTTTTGAGTTATTTTTTGTGCCTGATGTGAGGTATGGGTGTTGTTTCAGTTTTTTGCAGGTGGATATCCAGTTATGCCAGCACCACTTGTTAAAGAGACTGTCTTTTCCCCAATTAACGGACTTTGGGTCTTTGTCTAATATCAGCTGCTCATAGGTGGATGAATTTATGTCTGGGTTCTCAGTTCTGTTCCATTGGTCTGTGTATCTGTTGTGTACCAGTACCAGGCTGTTTTGACTACTGTGGTGGTATAATAGGTTCTAAAATCAAGTATTGTGAGACTTCCCACTTTGTTCTTCTTCTTGAGTAGTGCTTTACTTATTCAGGGCGTCTTCCCTTTCCGTACGAAGTTGGTGATTTGTTTCTCTATCTCATTAAAAATGCTGCTGGAATTTGGATTGGGATTGCATTGTATCTGTAGATTGCTTTGGGTAGAATTGACCTTTCCACAATGTTGAGTCCACCTATCCATGAGCAAGGTATGTTTTTCCATTTATGCAGGTCTCTTGGTTTTTTGCAGTAGTGTCTTGTAGTTTTCATTGTATAGGTCTTTTATGTCTCTGGTTAGATTTATTCCTAAGTATTTTGTCTTCTTGGGGGCTATTGTAAATGGTATTGATATGGTGATTTCCTCTTTGAGGTTCTTTTTGTTGGTGTAAAGGAGTCCAGCTGATTTTTGTATGTTTATCTTATATCCTGAAACTTTGCTGAAATCTTTTATTAGTTTCAGTAGTTGAAAATAAAATTATATTCAGATGATACTATTTTTTAAAAATTATGAGTGTCATCTGAAACCTTAGCAATAGTAAGAGTTGAGCAAGATGGTAGGCTATAGGATTAAGAGTATTAATATTTTTCTTCATTTCAGCTCTAACCAATTGGAGCATATGTTGGAAAGACCAAAATCTCATTCACAGTAGCAACTAAAATTAAATACTTAGTAATAAAATTAATAATGTTAATAAATTATCTAAAGAACCTAATTGGAGGCATGTATTACGTTCCTAGTTGGTAAAAAGACTTCAAGTTGTTTGATGCTGGTGCTTCTTAAAGTGAATTTAATGTAGTTCTAATCAGAATCTCAGTGACTTTGTTGTTCTAAGAAATTTGACCAGTTGATTCTAAAGTTTATTTAGAAGAATAAATATTTGAGAAGAACAGGAGACTTATTTTTGAAGAAGAATAATTGAGGGAGGAGAAGAATGACTTGTCTTGCACATAGTAAAACACACTGTAAAGAAAATAGTAATTAAACATGGAAACTCTGAAAAAAATTAGTGAGACAGTAAAGAGATTAAAACTCATTCAGTTTACCCAGTCAATAAATGTAAACAGCCCTAGAGTGCCTTTCAAATGCCTGAGTTAGGACATTTTACATCAGCTGACAGTATTTAAATTACTGTACGATAGCTCTGCATGGTGACCAGTGATTCACTTTTGACAGGATTTTCATCCTTTTACAGCAGTGTTTGTATAGTTGTTTGACCTGGTAAATACACTTCTGATTGCATAATGGTTTTTAGATTTATACTTTTATTCATTCTAAATATTTATTTAATGCCTACTATGTTCTCGGTATAAGCATACTGTGATGAATAAGACAGACAGGATTCCTCTATTCCTGTAGCTGGGGCAGACTGATGGGGCAAAGACTGATAATGAACAAGTAAAACATGAAATAATAAGTTCTGTGTAGAGACATATAATTGGCTGATGTGATAGACAGTGGCAATGTGGTTTTTATTTTTCAGGTTGGGTGTTCAGAGAAACTCTTAACTACAAAGCTAACATTTAACCATAGTCTAAATGAGAAGGAGTCAGCCATACCAAATGCCAAGATCATAGGGATGGCTTTTCCAGATAGGAAAAAGGTGAAACTAAGATACTAATGCAAAAATGAATGAGTTTGGCATGTTCAAAGAGCAGAAAGAAGGGTCACTATGGCCAGAGCATGGGAGACAAGGAGGAGAATGTTATGAGGTGGATTTGGAGAAATCATCTAGGCCTAGCTCATAAAAGAACTTGTTAAATAATATGAAGAGTTAGGATTTATATTAGTGCAATAGAAGCTTTGGAGTATTTTAGCCAGGGAAGTTTTGGTACCTTATAAATATTTGAGATTTTCAAAAATAATTTCTTATACATGAGTTATTATTTGGTACAATTGAAAACAAGTTAATAGTATTTAATTAAGACTAAACATGTTCTACTTTCTAAACAGACATGATGGTGGGAAGGAATATTAATAATAGTCTGTAACTAAGTATTCAGAACTATCCCAGCAAAGTGTAGGAGTTGGGGAGGTACAAAGGAGAAGTAAAAGCATTCTTTTTTTTATTTTAATCGTACTTCAGGTAAAGGTTTACAGAACAAATAGTTTCTCATGAAACAGAAGTACATATGTTGTTTTATGACATTGGTTAACAACCCCACAACATATCAAGCCTCTAACTTCTCAAACTTTTTTTTTTTTTTTGGTGAAAATACACATAACCAAAGATACACCATTTCAAAAATTTCTACCTGCACAGTTCAGTGACATTGACTACGCTCTTCGAATTGTGCTGCTATTCTCACTTAAGATGAAGGCTTACAGAACAAAATAGTTTCTCATTTAACAGTTACTACAAATGTTGCCCTATGACAATAGTTAACAATCTCACAACACATCAACAATATCCTTACTCAACCTTGGGTTCCCTATCACCAGCTTCCTTCTCCCCTTCTGCTTTCTGGCCCTTGTCACTGGACTCCTGTACCTCGTTAGTCTTGTTTGGTTTTACGGGGCTGTCCACTCCCAGGCTGAACAGTGAACCTCAGAGGTAACTTCACCACTGAGCTAAAATGGTGTCTGGGGGTCATACTCTCAGGGTTTCTCCAGTCTCCTTTAGGCCAGTAAATCTGGTCTTAAAAACAATCTTAAATGCCTTTTTTGGCAAGGGGGAGGGTGATGGGAGCGTGGGTGGGGAGAACAGGGAATAGGGAAGGCTAGGAGGGTCGCTGTGCATTGGACTCAACTCGACGACAATGGGTATGACAACGAGTAGGATGGGGAAGTTAAAGATTTTGAATTTCTCATCCATTATGGTGTGTGCAATAGAACATCTTGTTGGTATCTTGATAACGTGTTAACACAACATGGTCAATGGGTTGGTAATATGGGTTGAGAGTGGGAAGGCAGTTATATGTTAAACTAACTAGACCAAAAAAATAATAATTTGTGCAAACTGGCAAAATTAGGGGAAAAAGGAAACAATGTAAAACAATAGTAACAAAAATATAAAAAACTAATAAAGTAAGGTGTAAGGAAAAAATGATGTCTGGCACCTCTTATAATAGTTATCACAGGTTGAATATGTCTAGTAAAAGTTAAACTGTCAACTTTAATTAAATGCAATAAACTGTATTGTTGGAGCCCTGGTGGCACAGTGGTTAAGTGCTTGACTGCAAACTGAAAGGTTAGCAGTTTGAACCCACCTGCTGCTCTGCAGGAGAAAAGTGTGGCAGACTGCTTCCATAAAGGTTTACAGCCTTGGAAACCTATGGGACAGTTCTCCTCTGTCCTACAGGGTCGTATGAGTCAGAATCAACTCGATGGCAATGGGTTGTACTGTATCATTTACAAGAATCAGACATAAAAAATAACAATTTGAAATTAAAGGGATGTGCAGAGCCAAAAGAGAAATGCCAGTGAGAAGAAAGCGTGTGGAATTTTAATAACAGCTGGAATTAAGGGTTATAAGCACTAAACAAGATAAAGGAACACAGTTTGTTATGGGCACAGTTAATACGAATATAGCAGCTTAATGTGTGAAGCTCCCTAAAATACTTAAAATGCAAGGAGTTCTTGGTTAGAATACAGTTGTGGAAGTTTTTTTTGTGTGTGTTTGTGGTAAAAATATATATAACAACACATTTGCTAATTCAACATTTTTTATATATATATAATTCAGTGACATTGATTATGCAATCTGGGAGATTTTAGTATATCTATTTTAAAATCAAACTGATTTGCCACATGACCCAGCAGTCCCAATCCTAGATATAGACTTGGAAGAAATGAAGGCGGGAACACAAAAAGAAACCTGTACGTTAGTGTACATTGCAGCAGTATTCACAATAGCCAAAAGGTAGAAGGAACCTAAATGTCCATCAACAGATAAATGAGTAAACAAAATGTAATGTATACATACAATAGAATATTACATAGCCAGAAAGAGAAATGAAGCCCTCGTGCATACTATGCGTGGATGAACCTTGAAAACACCATGCTGAGTGAAATAAGTCAGTTGCAAAATGGTAAATACTGTAAGATCTCGCTTACATAAAATAGGCAAATAGAAGCCAATGCTTCGTGGTTACCAAGGATGGGAGAGTGGGAAAGGGAGAGTTACTGTGTAAGGGGAACTGAGTTTATTTTGTTGATGGAATAATTCAGAAAACTTAGAACTCACTGATAAACCAAGTTGATTCTGACTCATAGTAGCAACCCTGTAGGACAGAGTAGAACTGCCCCATAGGGTTTCCAAGGATGTAAATCTTTTTTTTTTTTTTTCTTTTTTTAAAAGCAAAAAGGAAGTTTTATTCAGCATATATTCAAAAGGGCACAAGTGGGAAGCAGACAAGCATACTACTTGAGCTAATGTCTGCCTGAATCCAAGGAATGTTACAGAACAGACAAGAATGGGAAAATGGACAAGCATGCTGCCAGAGACATGTCTGTCCGAGTCCAAGGAATATTACAAAACAGACAAAAGTAGGAAAACAGACAAGCATGCTACCAGAGCCATGTCTGTCTGAGTCCAAGGAAATATTACAGAATAGACAAGAATGGGAAAACTCACAAGCATGCTGCTAGAGCCATGTCTGTCCAAGTCCAAGGAACATTACAGAGTCATCACTATATGTTAACATTACAAATGGGCAGAACCACTGAAAGCTTTACCTTTTCACAGATTAGCTAGAAACTGCTAAATCTCTGTGATTCTACATTTTGAATTGTCTTTCATAACAATTATTGGTACAGGTTTCAGTAATGACAGTCAGGAGGGTCTTTTTTGGTCCAACAAATCTTACTATTCACTAAAGGCTAATAAACAAAGATAAGAGTGGAAAGTATGTTGGTCTTCTGTGTTGTTTATGATTTGTTTATGTGAAAGGTTCCCTAGAAGATGTTTTCCAAGATTTTCCTAGCTATTGTCGTTATACCTCAGGGCCCAGTTAATGTATCCTCGTGAGTCCTTGTGAGTCCAGTTGCAGCTGGGTCACATTCTAGTACAAGGAATAATGGCTCCAATATTATCTGCTAAATCATTCCCTCCTTTTGAGCAGAGATTGGAAATAACACATCGATGATCAATACTTGGACTTAGTCGGGCTCCTAGATGGCACCCATGGCAAGCTCTTTAAACTCATGGTGCTGGTTTTTCACCGGATACCATCTGGTTCTTCACCACAAAGCTGTAACTCTTTACTGAGGCAGACTGCCACATCTTTCTCCTGCAGAGTGGCTGTGGGTTCGAACCATTGACCTTTTAATTAGCAGTCGCGTTCTTAACCGCTATGCCACCAGGGATCCTTCAATTCAGAAAAGGATAGTAATAATGATTATATAGCATGAAGAATGTAATCAGTGTCACTGAATAATACATATATAAGTTGTTGGTTCTGCATGTTTCATGGTGTCTTTTTACCACAATAAAAAAAAATTAGACTAGTATTTAAAAAAATTAGTTTGGAATAATAGATTTGAACTGTAAAATGAATACATTTGATTTATTTTACAGATATTTCTTTTTTAATCAGAGCAATAGAAAGATTTTTTTAAAAAGAGATATCATTAAACAAATCAAAGCCAAAAAAAATCCTAGCAACCAGATCCTAGATGCCTAGGGTTGGGGCAGGGAAAAGGGCATGATGATCATGGAGCATCTTGTAGTGCCAGAATGCATGCAGATACTCAAAAAACAAAACGATGAAGTCATGTCAAACGACCCCCAGAACCAACTGAAAGCTCCCACCGTCCAAAACAAACAGTTGAACCCAAAGTATAAAATAGATATCTGTGAATTCATACATATATAAACAAATGATTGTATAAATAAATCATTTATTTATTGAACTATTTAAGACATCTTAAAATAAATCCTTTTACTACAGTGCTGGATTCCATCTGGTAATAAGATTTTACAAGCTACATAAAATGAATTAGAGGAAAAAGGACAACTCTTTCTTGCAGAAGGGTTCCAAATAATATGTATACATACTTTCCTCTTAAGGCAATGTGGGCTGGACTTAGTTACTTGCTTCCAAAGAATAGATCTTGGGAAGGGGAAAACAGTAAATTTTGAGTGGACACTAATAACTAAATAGTGAAGGTTAACATCACCATTGGTAAGTCATGTTGATATCATGTACCCCTCCTTCTCATATTAAAACACAAAAAAACTGTTGCCTTTGTGTTGATTCTGACTTACAGCTACCCTGTAAGTCAGAGTAGAACTGCCCTACAGTGTTTCCAAGGAGCAGCTGGTAGATTAGAACTGCTGACTTTTGGTTAGCAACTCAGGTATTAACCACTGTGCCACCAGGGCTCCCTTCCCATATTACATGTTAAGGAAGACACTTTAGAGGCGAGGCGAAGCAAAGATGGTGAAGTAGTCAGACACTTCCTGTGGTCCCTCTTGCAACAGAGACCAAAAAAAACAAGTGAATCAGTTACAATTATACGTGACAGTCTAGGAGCCCTGAACATCAAAGGCAAAGTTTAGGAATCAGACTGAGTGGCAGGAGGAGGGAGAGACTGTTCAGAAGCCACAAGGAGTTGTCAGAACTGACCTGGCGGCAGCCGGCACCCGTCAGGCTGGATTGGCTGGCACACGTAGTGAGGCAAGCAGTGGCACTCGGAAGGCGTTTTCTACATCGGAGGAGACCAAGCAGCAGAGAGTCTACTCAGGCCTCTAGAATCTGTAAAAATTGGCACTCAGTCAGCAAAATATAAGTACATGCATCTGACCTACTGTGCAGATCAGTAAACACCCCTTTTGGGAAAAATCTCTCTCCCACTTACCTGCCTCCTCCCTGTTCTGCACCAGGTAGGTTTCAGCAATTGCCAAGTTGCCTGGGCCAGAAGTAGGACCCGTCACACACCCTGAACCATTCTCCTGGCCTTGGAGAGGGAACAAATTAGCAAACAGGAAAAAATAATCTGCCAGCTCCCCTACGCCAGGAACTCAGGGTGGGCACAGCTCCTTTGCCTAGGCACAGGCGTAAGGGGTCCACGGACTTTGAATGCCTTTCTCCCCTGCATAGACCTGGTAGGCCCATTTCAACAGCGTAGGCGCTCATTACAGTACAACAGGGTATATACTTGAAGCTTAACTTCAGCTGTATCAGCTATATGGTGAAGTGGCAGGTTCATGACATTTGACATGGCTCTGCTCATTAAGCAGGGTCTTCACCTACCCGCATCAGGGGCCTGAGGACTAGTGTTCCACCCACGCCACCTAGCCACCTGTGACAGGGGTGTAAGAATAAGTAGTGCCTCCTAGTTCTTAGAGCCAACAGAATTAGGTGCAGTAGTTTGGCTGCAAAACCCACCCACCTATGTGCTCTAGGGAACAATGACACGCTTTCCTCCCAGACACTCGGGCTGCTGTCAGCCCCCTGCCTTACTCAGTGTGTGACTCCCTACTGCAACCAGGTACCTGTGCCAACGCCAGTCACCCCTGCCTGACTAGGACTGTAGGTGAGAGTCTGCACCAAACACTTGGTGAACGACTGCATGGACACCTGAGCTGAATCCATACAAGAAAAGTAAACAGATTACTGGGCTCACCTAGTGAAAGATGTGACCACCTGGTGACAGGTCATTGAAGCTTCAAAGCCACCAATAATCAGACTAGCTCACATGAGCAGCCTGTTTTCAGCATATCAAAACAAGAAGCTAGGACACAGTAAGCAAACAAAATGAATATAACTTATTGATGGCTCAGAGATAGCAGTCAATATCAAATCACATAAAGAGGCAGACTGTGATGGCTTCAGCAAGTTCCCAAAACAAGAAATTTTCCGGAGGAAAAGAATGTCTTGGAATTACTGGAGGTAGAATACAAAAGATTAATATACAGAGCTCTTCAAGAGATCAGTAAGGAGATCAGGCAAAACACAGAAGAAGCCAAGGAACACACAAAGCAATAGAGGAACTTCAGAAGGTTAGAGAAGAGCATAATGACAAATTTAACAGGCTGCAAGAATCCATAGAGAGACAGCAAACAAATCCAGAAGATTAATTATAAAATTTCAGAATTAGACAATTCAGTAGAAAGTCATACAAGCAGAATTGAGGCAGTGAAAGTCAGAATTATTGAGATTGAAGATAAAGCACTTGACACCAACTTATTTGAGGAAAAATCAGGTAAAGGGATTAAAAAAAATGAAGAAACCGTAAGAATTATGTGGGACTCTTATCAAGAGGAATGACCTATGAGTGATTGGAATATCAGAACGAGGGGAATAACAGAAAATAGAGAATTGTTGAAGATTTGTTGGCATAAAACTTCCCTGATATCATGAAAGATGACAAGATACCTATCCATGATGCTCATCGAACCCCACATAAGGTAGATCCCAAAAGAAAGTCACCAAGACATAATCAAACTTGCCAAAACCAAAGATAAAGTTAGAATTTTAAGAGCAGCTAGGGATTAAACGAAAAGTCATCTGCATATGAGAGTCAATAAGACTATGCTTGGACTACTTAGCAGAAACTATGCAGGCAAGAAGACAATAGGATGACATATGTACAGCTTTGAAGGAAAAAAAC
This sequence comes from Trichechus manatus latirostris, assembly GCF_000243295.1. Lineage (NCBI taxonomy): Eukaryota > Metazoa > Chordata > Mammalia > Sirenia > Trichechidae > Trichechus > Trichechus manatus. The sequence continues at coordinate 205,316 of NW_004444219.1, forward strand.
TGGCAACCAAGAATTATATATCCAGCAAAACTGTTTCTCAAATATGATGGCAAAATTAGGGCATTTCCAGATAAACACAGGTTTAGGAAATTTGCAAAAAGCAAACCAAAATTATAAGGAATACTAAGGGAGTCATCCAGTTAGAAAATCAGTAACATCAGGTAACAACCCAAGACTGGAACACAGGACTGAGCAACCAGATATCAGCCCAGATAGAGAAGTCACAAAGATAAATTCAAAGCTAAAACACTGAAAATAGGGAAACAGATGTCAACATGTAACAGATGACAACATTAAAACAAAAAAGAGTGACTAAGAAATGTAGTCATCGTTCTTTCATATGGGGAGGAAGTCAAGGCAATATAAAGTAATAAAATACTGGTTTAAGCGTAGTAAAATACGAGTAAATATTAAGATAACCACAAAGGAAATTAACATTTCTGCACATCAAAATAAACAAAAACATGAGGACTCAGCGAATACAGAATCAACAACAATGAAAAAGATGAAAAGAAAATGCATAAAAATGACTCAGCACAGAAAATTAAATGGAACAATGAAATTGTCAACAAAACAAAGACATCAAAATGACAGCACTAAACTCATACCTATCAATAATTACGCTGAATATAAATGAACTAAGTGTACCAATAAAGAGATGGAGTACGAGAATGGATAAAAAACACGATCCATTTATATGCTTCTACAAGAGACACGCCTTAGACTTAAAGACAGAAACTAAAACTCAAAGGATGGAAAAAATATATCAAGCAAACAACACAAAAAACAGGAATGGCAATATTAATCTCTGACAAAATAGATTTTAAAGTGAAATCCACCACAAAGGATAAGGAAGGACACTATATAATGATTATAAAGGGTTGGTATATTCGGAGGACATAACTATAATAAATATGCACCCAACCACAGGGCTCCAAAATATAGAAACTTTAACAGCATTGAAAAGAGGGATAGACACCTCCACAATAATAGTAGGAGACTTCAACACACTACTTTCGGTGAAGGACAGTACATCCAGAAAGAAGCTCAATAAAGACACGGAAGATTTAAATGCCGCAATCAACCAACTTGTCCTCATAGACGTATACAAAACGCTCCACTCAACAGCAGACAAGTATTCTTTCTTTTTGAACCCACATGGAATATTCTCCAGATTAGACTACATATTAGGCTATAAAGCAAGCCTTAACAGAATCCAAAAAAAAAAAAACCCTGGCCTAGACGGTTTCACTGGAGAATTCTTCCAAACTTTCAGAGAAGAGTTAACACCACTACTAATAACGGTATTTCAGAGTATGGAAAAGGATCGTATACTCCCAAAGTTGTTCTGTAAAGCCAGCATAACACTGATAACAAAACCAGGTAAAGACACCACAAAAAAAAAAAAAAAAATTATAGACCAACATCCCTCATGAACATAGAGGTAAAAATTCTCATCAAACTTCTAGCCGATAGAATTCAACGACATACGAAAAAAACATAATTCACCATGACTAAGTGGGATTTATACCAGTTATGCAGGGATGGTTCAGCATTAAAAAACAGTCAATGTAATATAATCCATCACATAAATAAAAGGACAAGAACCACATGATCTTATCAATTGATGCAGAAGAGGCCTTTGACAAAGTCCAACACCCATTCAGGATGAAAACTCTCAGCAAAATTGGAATAGAAGGAAAATTTCTCAACATAATTAAGGGCATTTGTACAAAGCCAACAGCCAACATCATCCTAAATGGAGAGGGTTTGAAAGAATCAACAAAATCGACAAACCACTGGCCAGACTGCTGAAACAAAAACAGGAGAGGATGCAAATAACCCAAATAAGAAATGAAATGGGTGGCATTACAGCAGATCCAAATGAAATAAAAAGGATCATAACAGAACATTATGAAAAACTATACTCCAACAAATTTGAAAACCTAGAGGAAATGGATGAATTTCTAGAAACACACTACCTACCCAAACTACAACAAAGTGATGTTGAAAATCTGAACAGACCCATAACAAGAGAAGAGATTGAAAAGGTAACCCAACCAAAAAAAGCCCTGGCCCAGATGGCTTCACTGGAGAATTCTACAAAACATTTACAGAAGAGCTTGTACCAGTACTACTCAAACTATTTCAGAACATAGAAAAGGAAGCAACACTTCCGAATTCATTCTATGAAGCCAGCATAATGCTGATACCAAAACCAGGCAAAGACGCCACAAAAAAAATTACAGACCAATATGTGTCATGAATATAGATCCAAAAATTCTCAGCAAAACTCTAGCCAATATAATTCAGCATCATATCAAAAAAATAATACACCATGTCCAAGTAGATTCATACCAGGTATGCAAGGATGGTTCAAAATTAGAAAATCAATCAGCATAATCCACCACATAAAGGAAAGGAAAAGAATCACATGATCATCTCAATTGATGCAGAAAAGACATTCGACAAAGTTCAACAGCCATTCCTGATAAAATTTCTCAATAAGATAGGTATAGAAGGGAAATTTCTCGATATAATTTAGGGCATCTATGCAAAACCAACAGCCAACATTCTTAATGGAGAGAGGCTGAAAACATTCCCCTAGAGAAGAGGAACAAGACAAGGATGTCCTTTATCACCACTCCAATGACATTTTTTTAATGAGATGGAGAAACAAATCACCAACTTCACATGGAAGGGAATAGGCCCCAGATAAGTAAAGCATTACTGAAGGACAGCAAAGTGGGGAGGCCTCACACTATCTGACTTTAGAAACTATTACACCGCCACAGTAGTCGGAACAGCCTGTTAAAGGTACAACAATGGATACGTAGACCACTGGAACAGAGTTGAAAATCCAGATGTAAATTCATCCATCTTTGAGCAGCTGATGTTTTGACAAAGGCCCAAAGTCTGTTAATTGGGGAAAAGACAGTCTCTTTAACAAATGACTCTGGCATAACTGGATATCCATCTGCACAAAACTGAAACGACCCATACCTCACACCATGTACAAAAACTAACTCAAAATGGATCAAAGACCTAAATATAAAATCTGAAACGATGAAGATCATGGAAGAAAAAATAGAGACAACACTAGAACTCCTAATACATGGTATAAACAGAATACAAACCATAAGTAGCAGTGCACAACCACCAGAAGAGAAACTAGGTAACTGCGAGCTCCTAAAAATCAAACACTTGTACTCATCAAAAGAGTAAAAAGACAACCTACAGACTGGGAAAAAATTTTTGGCTGTGACAAATCCAGTCAGCGTCTGATCTCTAAAATCTGTAATATACTGCAAAACCTCAACGACAAGAAGACAACCCAATTAAAAAATGGGCAAAGGATATGAACAGGCACTTTGCCAGCAAAGACATTCAGGCGGCTAACAGACGCATGAGGAAGCACTCACGATCATTAGCCATTAGAAAAATGCAAATCAGAAGTACAATGAGACACCATCTCACCCCAGCAAGGCTAGCATTAATCTGAAAAACCCAAAATATTAAATGTTGGAGAGGTTGTAGACTGATTGGAATGTTTATACACTCCTGATGAGTGTAAAATAGCTTGACAACCTTGGAAATCATTTTGATAGTTCCTTAAAAAGCTAGAAATAGAATTACCATACAATCCAGCATTCCTGCTCCTTGGAATATATCCTAGAGAAATAAGAACCATCACACAAATAGATACATGCACACCCATGTTCATTGGAGCACTGTTTATGATAGCAAAAAGATGGAATCAACCTAGGTGCCCCTTAACAGACGAATGGATTAACAAATCATGGTATATTCATAAATGGAATATTATGCAATAGTAAAGAACATCAGTGAATCTATGAAACATCTTACAACATGGAAGAATCTGGAAGGCATTATGCTGAGTGAATTTATTCAGTCGCAAAAGGACAAATATTGTATAAGACCACTATTATAAGAACTCAAGAAAAGGTTTGAACACAGAAGAAAACATTCTTTGATAGTTAATGAGGGTTGGAAGGGCGGAAGAGGGGTGTTCACCAACTAGATAGTAGATACGAGTTAGGTGCTGGGAAGGACAACACACACTACAGGAGACGTCTGCACAAGTGGACTGAACCAAAGCTAAGAAGTTTCCTGAATACAACCAAACACTTCGAGGGACAGAGTAGCAGGGGTGTAGGTCTAGGACCAGGGTTTCAGGAAACATCTAGGTCAGTTGTCATAACAAAGATTATTAGGAAAATATTCTGCATCCCAGTTTGGTGAGCGGTGGCTGCGGTCTTAAAAGGTAGCGAGCGGCCATCTAAGATGCATCAAGTGTTCCTAACCCACCTGGACTAGAGGAGAATGAAGACCACCAAGGACACAAGGAAAATATTAGCCTAAGAGACGAAAGGGCCACATAAACCAGAGACTTCATCAGTCTTAGACCAGAAGAACTAGATGGTGCCCAGCTACCACCAGTGACTGCTCTGATAGGGAACACAACAGAGAGTCCCTGACAGAGCAGGAGAAAAGTGTTGTGCAGAACTCAAATTATAGTTAAAAACAAAAAAACAGATTTAATGGTTTGTGTGAGACTGGAGGGACCTCTGGAAGACGACATGGTCCCTGGACTCTCTGGTAGCCCAAACTAAAACCATTCCCAAAGCCAACTCTTCAGACAAAGGTTAGAGTGAATTATGGAACATGAAACAATACTCATGAAGAGTATGCTTCTTAGCTCAAGGAGATACATGAGACTGAATGGGCACCTCCTGTCCAGAGTGGAGATGAGAAGGCAGAGAGGGTCAGGAACTGGTTGAATGGATATGGGAAATCCAGGGTGGAAAGGAGGAGTGTGCTGTCACAGTATAGGGAGAGCAACTAGGGTCTAATCTAACAGTGTGTGTATAAATTTGCGTATGAATAACTGACTTGAATTGTAAACTTCCATTTAAAGCACAATAAGAAAAGAAAGACACTTCACTTCTTTGATATTCTTCCCCCACAACCTCATTCTAATCATGAGGAAAACAGACAGAGTGAGATTTAGGGATATACTACAAAATACCTGACCATTTGTCAAAAATGTTAAGATCAGGAAAAACTGAGGAATTAGTTAAGAGTAGTCTGCCAGTGTTTATTTCCTAGTTTTGATATCATGGTAATGTGAATCGTTAACATTAGGAGAAACTGGGTAAGTATCTAAGGGAACTCGGAATTATGTTTGCCACTTTTCTGCTAATTTGAAATTATTCCAAAATAAAGCTCATTTAAAAAAAGAAAGAAAGAAATAAAGTAAGCTGGGGCCTGTTTAACCTTTAAACAACAGAGCATTCAAATAATATTTTAACAGTTCTGAACAGAGGAAGATAAAAAAGGTCTGCAACTCATTTTATGCAGCTTGTGAAATCTGTATTACCAAAATGGCAATCCAAAGTTGTATCAAAAGTGGAGTCTATTTCAAGATTGCTAGAATGGTTTAAGACTTGTCATTTTAATCATAGTTTATGATTCCTGTCTTTCAGCTTTATGGTATATGAGAACTAAAACTCGTAATAGCATCAGCATTCATTTTCCTAAGATAAATGCAAAGGTCAATGTTATTTCCTGGAGAATGATTAATAGGCCAGAGGTTATGAACAATCTAATGGAAGTAATTTTTGAGTAGAGAGAACTTGGGAGGGAGCCTCTGGGAGATCGAGGACCTGGGCTTCAATCTTGGTACTTTGTAACTCTTTGATCTACATCTACAGATGGTGCTTGGTAATTGTGATCTCCAGTGAGCCATGTCATTTCTGTTCTTAACAACTGTGGCATTCAAATAAGGCAAAGGATGCAGAAAGTTCTAATATGGTATCTTATATAAGCAGGCACTGAACAATTTATTCATTTATATATTCTTTAAAGGAAAGAGTAGGTTGAAGCCTGATAGTGAGGATTCTTAAATGCCAAGATAAAGAATTATGGTTCAGTTGAAGTAGGCAACACCAGAACTGCTATAAAAGACTTTCCTAGATGGGCAGGACACAATTCACAGAAACTACTGGGCAAATAGTGCCCCCTGGAGTTTGATCCTCAGTAACCTGCCAGTTTTTTGTGTTTTTATTTTTTTCGTTTTAAACAGAGTCTAGGAGTTGTTTATTTTGTGTGAAATGAAGAATCCTATCAGAGAAATCAGGAAGGAGATTCTTATAATGGCTCTAGAAACAGTAAAGTGATGGTCTGTGTGGTCCTGTTGAGGAAAAGATAGATAAATTAATGAAATATTAGATAACTGGAAATTCTATTTCTTTTGGTTAGAAATTTTTCAATAGAATAGGCCTAGGATACTCTACCTTTAGTATTACCAGCTTTCTTGAAGTTATTGTAATGTCTGTTCTTTTGCTTAAGACATTTGTTTTTATACTTTTTTTCTTATGAGTAATCTCATGATAAAAGAATTTCACAGCTTAGTACCAGAGACGTATAGGGACTTGATAGTCTAATGGTTTTGAGAACAACAGTTATTCTATAGGACATGTGAAAGTCTACCTTAAGGTTTAGTCTCTTATGGTTTTTTTCTTTTTCATTTAATTGCTGTTTCTCTTCTTGATCCTGAAAGTTGGCAACTTTATTAATAGGAGTGTTTTTGAGGGAAAAGACGGATTTTTTTTTCACACTTAGGAATTTCAGGGTTTTTATTATTGTCTTTCAAACTGTAGTAGTAGGTCACCAGTCTTTTTGAAGGGTTTTAACCCAAATTTTTTCTGGCTCATTATTCCAATCTCATTTCTGGTGACTGTTGCTAAATGAGTTGTTTGATAAAACAGAAAATGTTTGTTACTTTGCATGTGTTTCCCAGAACCATGATGGACGAGTACAGGTTACAAAATTAACGAAGAAAAGTTTAAAACTTTGCATATTTAAAGTATTGGTGGTGTGATCATGCAGTTAAGTAGGACTCATCCGTATAGTTGGTTTAAAGATACAGATTTAATGATATTCAGTGGTCAGATGAATTGAGGAAATGTATTTCTGAAGGTTAGGTTGTAAATTGCATGTTTTTATACTTTCCAGTTTTATATTGGTAGACTTTTTAGCTATTCATAAGTATTATAAGATTTGTTCATAATAATTAACAATTTGGTTTTTCCCCCCTTGATGGTGAATTTGCTAACATGATATATTATTAGGATCATTCCTATTTCAGAATACAGAATACATCTATATTTTAAGAATATAAATGATTTTTATTTTCAGAAATGCTTGTATATTAAAAGTCAAAGGCCCAAAGGGCAAGGGACCCCCAAATAGCTAAAGCAATCTTGAAGAATAAAGTAGAAGGACTCGCATTTTCTGATTCCAAAACATACTATAAAGCTACAGGAATTAAAACAGCCTGGTACTGGTATAATAGACATATTGATCAATGGAATAGAACGGAGAGTACAGAAATAAATCCACACATCTGTGGTCAGCTGCTTTTTAACAAGGGTGCTAAGTCCATTCAATGAGGAAGGAAGAATCTCTTCAACAGATGGTGCGGGGAAGATTGGATTTCCACGTGCAGAAAAATGAATCAGGATCCATGCCTCACATCGTACACAAAAATCATTTCAAAATGGATCAAGGACCTAAATGTGTAAACTAAAACCATAAAATTCTGTAGAAGAAAATGTAAGGGCGAGGCTGTGGGACCTAGTTTTTAATGATGGACTGTCAGATATGACACAAAAGCATGAGCAACAAAAGGCAAAATAGAGGGGAATTCATAAAAATTAAATACTTTTGTTCATCAAAGGACTTTATCAAAAAGTGAAAAGACAACCTACAGATGGGTAGAAAATTTTTGGGAGCCATACATCCGATAAGGGTCTAATATCCAAAGTATGTAAAATACTTCTAGAACTTAGCACCAAAAAATGAACAACCTAATCAAAACATGGGCAAAGAACTTGAACAGACGTTTCACCAAAGAGGATATTCAGATTGCCAACAAGCACGTGAAAAGATGCTCACCATCGTTGTTGTGTGCCACTGAGTCAATTCCAACTTATAGTGACCCTATATGACAGAGTAGAACTGCCCCGTAGGGATTCCTAGGCTGTATTCTGTGGGGGCAGATTGCCAGGTTGTTTCTCTCACAGAGCCACTGGGTGGATTTGAACTGCCAACCTTTCGGTTAGCCATCAGGGAGATGCAGATCAAAATCACAGTGAGATATCACCTCACCCCTATCAGAATGGCAATGATAGGAAAAAAAAAATAGGTGTTGGCAAAGTTGTGGAGAAACTGGAACCCTCATCCATTGCTTGTGGGAATGTAAAATGGTACAGCTGCTGTTGAAAACAGTTTGGCAGTTCCTCAAAAAGTTGGACATAGAACTACCATATGGCCCACCAATCCCAATCGTAGATATATACCCAGATAAAGTGAAAGCAGACACACAAACAGAAACCTGTACACTAGTGTTTGTTGCAGCACTATTCACAATAGTGAAAAGGTGGAAAGTACCTAAATGTCCATCAACAGATAAATGGATAAACAAAATGTGATATATAACACACAATGGAATATTACTCAGCCAGAAAGAGGAAGTCCTCAGGCATGCCACAACACAAATGAACCTTGAAAATGTTTACTGAGTGAAATAATTCACTTGCAAAATGACAAATACTGTATGATCTCATTTATATGAGATTAACAAATACATAAAAACTAAAGATTATTAGTAGTTCAGGGGTGGGAGGGAGAAGAAAAGAGAGTTTTTGCTTAGGACCATTGAGTTTATATTAATGGTGGTGGAATAATTTGGAAAAGGGGAGAATGATTTCACAACATGAAGAATGTAATGAGTGTCACTGAGTTGTACAGGTAGCAAATGTTGGGAAAAATTTAAAGCCCCTTATATATTAAGTGTTAAAAAAAAAAAAATCATAGAAATGGGCATCTGTCATAAAGCAACACAAATAGCCGAGTGTCCTTCCCTGTTTTATTTTTGCAAAGGTTTAACATTTCACTTTAAGGTTTTATTTCAGTAAGCATATATGTAGAAAAGGTGATTAGTCTGAGTCTTCTGAGTTCAGTGAGATAGTTATTAAGAACCTGAAAATCATCTCATTACAAACATTTGGAAATCTGTATGAGGAAACAAAAGTTCTTTGAAGTATATGGTGAGCTTGAAAAGGAAGGAAGGAAGAAAAGAGAAGGCCCTGGTGGCCAGAAAAGAAACTCAAAATGGTTGGTGAGCACATGAGCAATGCTGTGACCAATAGCTGCAATCTATGTGGATTCAAAGGGAGGCAGGATTGGTGGAAGAATATCAGTCCCAGGAACCCTGCTTAGGCCTATGGAGTTTTTTCTAAAACTTCTACACAAAACACAAGCCCTCAGAAGGAAAAAAATCAGCCACCTGCAGAGAAAGATGACAGATGGCAAGGGAAGCTTCTTTGCCTCTGCTTTGTTTGGGGAGGGGAGTGAGGGATACCCACTAAAAAATTAAACCCTAGGCTTGAGCTTCATTCCAGTTTGGAGTTTGAAATTTTAGTATATAGTAATGGGACCCTCAAGCACAAAATTAATATAAAAATTGATTTTAGATTACCTAACAAAATTTTTAAAAATAATAGTTACGGCTGTAGGATTCTTTTACTTCCCTTATCAAACCAATACTACTTTAATCCTGAAATTTATTATTCTTGTATTAAATAAAGTATGCTTTTATTTTTGCAGTTTATTCATTATAATAAAAATTTAAAAACAGACTTGTCAGGTGTCATCAAGTCAGTTTTCACTCATAGTGACCCTGTGTACAACAGAATGAAACACTACCCCGTCCTGCGCCATCCTCACATTCGTCGTTACGGTTGAGCCCATTGTTGCAGCCACAATATCAGTCTATCTCATTGAATATCTTCTTCTTTTTTACTGATCCTCTACCAAGCATGATGCCCTTCTCCAGGGACTGGTCCCTTCTGATAACATGTCCAAAGTACGTGAGATGAAGTCTCACCATCCTTGCTTCTAAGGTGCATTCTGGCTGTACCGATCCAAGACAGATTTGTTCGCTGTTCTGGCCTGTCAAAACCCATTACTGTTGAGTCAGTTCTGACTCATAGCAACCCTATTAGACAGAGTAGGTTTCCAAGGAGCAGCTGGTGGACTCAAAGTGCCAGCCTTTTGGTTAGCCGCCAAACTTTCAGCCACTGTGCTACCAGGGCTCCCGTTCTTCTGGCAGTCAGTGGTATATTCATTATTCTTCACCATCACCATAATTCAAAGGCGTCAACTCTTTGGTCTTCCATGTTCGTTGTCCAGCATTCATATGCATATGAGGCAATTGAGAATATCATGGCTTGGGTCAGGAGCACCTTTGTCCTCGAAGTGACATTTGCTTTTTAACACTTTAAAGAGGTCTTTCACAGCAGATTTGCTCAATGCAATGCGTCCTTTGATTTCTTTACTGCTGTTTCCATGGGCATTGGTTGTGGATCCAAGTAAAATGAAATTCTTGGCAACTTCAGTATTTTCTCTGTGTATCATGATACTGCTTATTGGTCCAGTTGTGAGGATTTTTGTTTTCTTTATGTTGAGGTGTAATCCATACTGAAGGCTGTAGTCTTTGACCTTCATCAGTAAGTGCTTCAAGTCCTCTTCACTTTCAGCAAGTAAGGTTGTGTCATTTGCATAACGCTGGTCGTTGATGAGTTTTCCGTCAATCCTGATGCCACACTCTTCTTCATATAGTCCAGTTTCTCAGATTATTTGCCCAGCATACGATTTAATAAGTATGCCGAAAGAATACTGCCCTGACGCACACCTTTCCTGACTTTAAGCCATGCAGTGTCCCCTTCTTCTGTTGGAAAACAAAACTTTATTTGCCCTATTTGTATAGAGAAACACTTAACGAATATTGAATACAGAGTAACCATAACATTTGGAAATGTAGGCAAATATTCATAATAGTTTAAGCAGTGTTTGGTTCAGTGCACTATGTCAAATTGCAAAGAACACTGCATTAATGCAGCATTTTCATCAGTCCTTGCACATGCATCAGATGATTTATGCCAGTTTTTTTACTGAATAAACCTATACCTTTAGCATACCCTAGAGAAATAGTTAAGCAGGTTCAAACTGTAAAAAAAACATTAAATATTTTTATTTCCAGATTTTGTGACCACACTATAACTGTCAAATATTTTTCTTACTGATAATTTTTAGTATCATTTAAAAATACTTATGTTTATGTCTGCCACTATTTAAAAAATATACACTACACTGAGAGTTACTAGAGTTTACCATAGCAGTATCATATTTCTCTTCAGATTGTTATTGCCTGTGTTGCATTTTAAAGTTAGTGTCTTTAAGTGTCAAATTATAAAAATTAGAGATTATAGTTATTTGATTTAAAGATAATATTATATTCTGAATATGAAAATGTATGATATACAAAAACATACATTTTATGTTAAGCCTGATATAGCATAATTAGGAGCTGAAAATCTATTACCTTCGTAGCACTACTACATTAAGAGAATTTCTCATCTTCACAAATCTTAAAATTCTGCCAAGGTGGAAGTTGGTACTGATCCAGTTTGCCTGGGTTCGGATTCTGGCAGTGCCATTGAATAGTTGTACAACCATGACCAAGTTAATTAACCTCTTTGTGCCTCAGTTTTCTCATCTTAAAATGCTAATACTAGTATATACATCATAAGATTATTGTGAGGATTTAATGATATAAAGCACTTAGATATAAAGGATTTAACAGATACAAAGCCCTTAGAACAGTACCTGGCACATGGCACTTAATAATTGCAAACTGCTATTATAACTACAGTGCTATCACTACTGCTGTTTACATTTTGTTAAGTGCTTTGACTTTTACAGAGTAAGAGAAACCCTTACAAGAAGATTCTTTTAGGATTTTGATTAATCCTCACGTTACTCTGTAATGAATAGATATTGATTACTAGTGTGAATAGATTTCCAAATCGTGGAAAGCCTCTTCCCCTTTTTTAATCATTAGTCAAATAAAATTGGAATATTTGTAGAAGCTTTTACTTAGAGTGGGAAGGTATCTAGTATTGTAGCTTCCTGGTTTGTTGCACTTGTTGCAGTTCTCTTTATTTAACGCTTTTATCCCGTAATTAGCTATAGGTTTATTTGGGTTCCCCCCCACCAAATTAGTACATATTTGGAGTTAAATAATATTTAGGACCCTTATGAGAACTGTGTTCAAAATCCTGGAAATCCTGCTGTATTTGAAATCTGACAATAAATAATACTTTTAAACAAGTGTGTTTACGTCCCCTGCCATAATACAGTCATGTTAAAAGACTAAAAGTACTTGTTCTATGATGCTGGTTTTATATGTAACAGTTATTGGACTGATTTTGGAATTGTGTCAAGACCAATAACATATTCAGCATTTACTGCATTATTCATTGGTGTTTTCTTAAATCATTAAAAAACATTTAGGGCAAAATTGGCAAATTTTGAGTATCATTATAAGTGGATAATTTTTTCAAAAATAAGATGTGTGACTATGAAATATTATAAGTTCCTTTTTAATGTAATGTTTATATGCTGATTATGAAGGCAATTCCAAAAGAAATATTGTAAAGGTTTGTGCATTTTGAGAATAACTATAGCTTTCCAAAGTGAATAGTTTGAAAGAACAATAATTTGGATTCATTTTCTAAATATTAAGCAACCTTCTTACTCTGGGCTCTGATAGACTGACAATCTAAAGTATAGTTACTGCCTTCGAAGGTCTTATATTAAATTTTAATATATAAATGTAGTTCAGTCTTATTATTTTGTATCACTTTTTACATGGCAAATAAGCCATAATTTGCTTTTAATAAATGTAAGTATGGCATCTGCTTTTTGTTTTGAAAAATATGTTTTCTGTTAGAATTAAACTATGTAAATTTCCTTTTGTAGGAAAGAGTACCCACCTCATGTCCCAAAAATCGAAATTAATCCTGTAGGGTTAAGTCGGCCCCACAGTGTTGGTAAGTGTGCAGTTTTACTTTTTACGCCTGTAAAGGGTTTTTGAATTGTTATATGAAAGGTGTAGGTAGGGAGGTAACGTTGGGTTTAGAGTATTGTCAGATATAATAGAAATATGCAGAAAGCCGTTTTTTATTCCCCCACCTCTAATTTGAGAATTTCTTTAATTGTGACCTGAAATGATCAGTTAGTTTTATGATCAGGTTATTCCAATTTGAAATGTCTTGATTATATTAGCATTTTTGTCATACTAAAAGTCCAAATGTTAATTATCAGTGGACTATAGCTTTAAATTTGCGTTTTATTTAACTATATTATAATGTTGTATTATGTTAATTGTCTTTTCTTTAAGTTGTTTTAATTCTAAAATTTAAACTGCATTAGGGAACCACTGAATTAAAAAGGAATAATCCTTACTTGATATGATCATGGTAGTAGGACCTTACCTGATACGATTGTGATAATAGATGTTAGAAACCCAATGTGAGTAGGTATTTATAATTACGTTTAAGTAATTCTTAATACAGTGATATTGATGAAAAAATAAAATAAAGGCTAGTAACATTTATGAAAAATGTTTCACCATCGAATTGATTTTCATCATCTAGAGTAGTGATTCTCAATGTCTGTGTATCTAGTTTGTCCCAGGCGTTTGTCTAATTAAATAGTACTGAAGGCTCTTATTATTCAAAATCTAATGATTTTAAGGAGCCCTGGTGGTGCAGTGGTTGTGCACTCAGCTGCTAAGTGAAAGGTTGGCTGTTTAAACCCTCCAGCTGCTCTGTGGGAGAAAGATGGTAGCAGTGTGTTTTTGTAAAGATTACAGCCTTGGAAGCCTGTGGGCAAGTCTAGCCTGTCCTTATAGGTTCTCTATGAGTCAGAATCAAGTTGACGGCAGCGGGTTTGAGTTTATGGTTTCCAGATAGCAAAGAGCTTGGTTTTAAAGCACCCATATTCTTTTTCTAAATTTTTTTTTATTATGCTTTAAGTGAAAGTTTATAATTTAAGTCCGTTTTCTCATAACAAAAATTTATACACACATTGTTGTGACCCTAGTTACTCTCCCTACAATGTGACAGCACACTCCTCCTTTCCACTCCAGATTTCCCTTGTCCATTCAGCCAGCTCCTGTCCCTTTGTGCCTTCTCATCTCACTTCTGGACAGAAGCTGCCCATTTAGTCTCATGTATCTACTTGAGCTAAGAACCACACTCCTCCCGAGTATCATTTTATGTCTTATAACCCAATCTAATCTTTGTCCAAAGAGTTGGCTTTGGGAATGGTTTTGGTTTTGGGCTAACAGAGAGTCCGGGGGCCATGTCTTTCAGGATCTCTGCAGTCTCAGTCAGACCATTAAGTCTGGTCTTTTCACTAGAATTTGAGTTCTGCACCCTGCTTTTCTCCTGCTCCAACAGAGACTCTCTCTGTCGTGTTCCCTGTCAGGGCAATCATTGTGGTAGCTGGGCACCATCTAGTTCTTCTGGTCACAGGTTGATGGAGTCTCTGGTTTATGTGGCCCTTCCTGCCTCTTGAGCTGATGTTTTCCTTGTGTTCTTCATTCTCCTTTGCTCCAGGTGGGTTGGGACCAATTGATGAATCTTAGATGTCCACTTGCTAGCTTTTAAGACCCCAGATGCCACTGACCAAAGCGGGGCGTAGAACATTTTCTTAATAAACTTTGTTATGCCAGTTGACCTAGATGTCCCCTGAAACTATGGTCCCCAGACCTCCATCCCTGCTACTCTGTCCCTTGAAGTGTTTGGTTGTATTGAGGAAACTTCTTGGCTTTTGTTTTTGTTCAGTTGGAAGCATCCGTATTCTTTTTCTGTTAATAACTTTGGGTGAAAATCTTTTGTACATATGTTGAATGTATCCCTATCATTAAGTCTAGTAGTTGTGGACACCTTCTTCAGTATTCATTCCATTATACCTTAAATTTTTATTGAATTCTTACTCTACTACATGCTGAGTTAAATGCTTTGGTTCATATTTAATTTTATCCTAGCTCCTATTCAAGATCCCTATAAGCTAAATTCAGCTCTTATCCACGTTTTGTATAGAGGAGGAAACTGAGGCATAGACGGATTACATAACTTGCTCAAGGACACATGGCATATGGAAGAGCTGGTATTGGTACCAAAGTTTGTTTGATGCCACAGCCCATGCTTTTAACCACTGTGCTGTTTACTGTTTTCTTCCTAGGTCAGAACATTATTTCTAATCCTTAGAGTACTATACAGCATTCCCGTTTTGCAGATGCATTTCAGAAAGATTAAGTGAATTGTCCCATTCATATAGTTTTAGATGCCAGTCAGCCAGGCTTACTAGAAATAAGTTTTAAAGCTTTTTCAGTAACATTTATTAATTCAGCAGATAAGAATAGGGGTTTTTGTAACTTTTTATTTTGAAATAATTTTAAACTTACAGAAAAGGCGCAAAAATAGAACAGGAAGTTCCTGTTTACCCTTTATCCACCTTTCCCTAATATTAACATCTGACTAATCACAGTACATTCATCAAAATTAAGAAACTAGTGTTAGTGTAATACTTTTAACTAAGCTGTAGACCTTGTTCAATTTCATGTTTTTCCATTAACGTCCGTTTTCTGTTCCAGGATCCAGTCCAGGATCCCACATTCCATTTAGTTGTCATGTCTCCTTAAGTTCCTTGACACTTTTGAAG
The DNA here is from genome assembly GCF_000243295.1 of Trichechus manatus latirostris. Classification (NCBI taxonomy): domain Eukaryota; kingdom Metazoa; phylum Chordata; class Mammalia; order Sirenia; family Trichechidae; genus Trichechus; species Trichechus manatus. The sequence continues at coordinate 220,976 of NW_004444219.1, forward strand.
AGTAGTGATCAGATATTTTATAGAATAACTCTCAGTCTAATATTACGATTAGACTAAAGCAATGCATTTTTGGCAAGACTTCCACAGAAGTGATGCTGTACCCTCTCGGTGCATCATATCAGGGGTTACATGATGTTGATATGTTTTATTAATTGTGATGTTAGCCATGATCACTTCGTTAAGTTAGCATCTGATGGGTTTTTCCACTGTAAAATTACTATTTTTCTCTTCGTAATTAATAAAGATCTTGGGAGAGATACTTGGAGATGATGCAGATATTCCTGTTTCTTCTCAAATTTTTGCCTCTAAATTTAGCAAAAATTATTACCTGGTATTTGTCTGATGATGATTTCTTATTAATTTCTTTTACATTAATTAGAATTCTTCTGTGAGGACGAACTGTTTCTTCTCTATTTATTCAGTTATTTGCATCTGTAGACTCAAAACTAGTTTTTTGAAGCAGGATCTAGGTTCATATGTGTAGTTCATGTGGACAGTATTTTTAAACTTCAGGAGAGGAATATTGGTATACGTAACTGTAAGCTTTCTTTTCAGCTTCTTTTGTGTTAGGTAGGTGCATATCATATATACTAGGGTATGGAATGAATAACAATGCTATAATAATATTGCAAACATTGTTGCATGAAGATAGGGTTTTGTTTTAGAATTTCCTTTAGAGATAGTTTGAAAAGCATTCAGAGTTCAAACTCCCAGGATCAGTAGTTAACTGGCATAGCACCTGGAATAATTTTCCCCTAAAAATGAATCACTTGTCTTTCTACAGTTTCTAACACCCAAGGTGATTTTCTTTATTATTACATTTTTTCCCTTGATTTTGAATTTGAGGCATTTAATATGAATTTTGATAAGTTATAGCTATGTATCAACACTTATTAGCATTGATAAGCAGCTCTTTAGTATAAAATTAAAGCTTGTAAGCCATTAAGTATAATTTTTTATCAGACCACGTCTTTTTTTTTCTTTTTTTTTTTAAATGTTTAGTGTTCTTTCTGTATTTTCTAAACAGGTAGAATAACAACTATACATCTGTATAGTAAGATCTCTTTTTTCCTACATACTCTTTTTTTTTTGTTTCTTAAACTTTTTTGTTTTCCAGCCTGTTTTTCATAATCTTCTCAAAGAATTAATATATCTTATATGTTGTTTCTGAATGTACATTTTCCAATGTAACAACTTAATCACCTGATTTAGCCCTATTTAACTTACATTTAAACTAAGTTAGTTTATTTAAATATAAGAAGAAAAATATTCTCTTACTCTTAGCCACTCAGAGAAAGCTATTAGCATTTTGGTATGTAGATTTCTAGACTCTTTCTATGCATAAATACTCCTTTTTTTTTTTTTAAACACATTTCTACAACATACATTGTTCTGTAACTTGCTTTTGACTTTGCTATAATAGTATCTGGAGCCCTGGTGGCACAGTGGTTAAGAGCGCAGCTGCTAACTAAAAGGTTGGTAGTTCAGATCCGCCAGCCACTCCTTGGAAACCCTATGGGACAGTTCTATTCTGTCCTGTATGGTTGCTATGAGTCATGGTATCTTAATTCTGTACTCATTAAAAGATATTAGAATATCAGAGGAAAAGCCAGCATGGAAAACACAAAGGAAATTTAAGAATCAAATGGGCAGGAAGGAGCATGGAAACCAGACAAACAGAAACAGGAAATCCAGGGTGGAAATGGGGAGAGTGCTGACACATTGCAGGATTGCAACTAGTGTCATGGAACAATTTGTATATGATTTATTGAATGAGAAACTAATTTACCATGTAAACTTTCACCTAATGCACAATAAAATTTTCAAAAAATATAGATAAGTTGTCTATCATAGACTTTCTTACAATTTAATAGCTAAGTACCTTTAATCATTTTTTAATGAATGCATTGTGGCCGTTTATGTGCCATAATTTAAGTTGTTTTCAATGTTTTGATATTATAAATATTATGATTAATATACTAGTACAAATATTTTGTGTATTTGTTCTGTTATTTCCTTAGATCAAACCCCTGGAAATAAAATTGCAAGGACAAAGACTATGTACATTTTTAAGACTTTTAATATATTACTGTCAAATTGCTCTCCATAAATGTTGCCATCTCCCAAAAAACTGTATTTAGTTGCATGTTTTCTCCTACTGTTAAGCAACATTAAATAGTATCATTTTTTTAGACTTTGCCAATCTGATCAAGAAATAATATTCTTTTTTTTCCCCATACTGTCTTCATTACTCGTGAGGCATCTTATATGTTCAGTAGCCATTGAATTTCTTGTATTCATGTCTGCCCGTTTATTTATTGTGTCCTTTGCCTATTTATCACTTATTTATTAAAGCTTCTATAAGTTAGAAAATAACAACTCTTTTACCTTCTCTGGTGTAGATACTTTTTCATTTTGTGATTTTCATTTTACTTTCTTTCCTAGGGTTGTCAGATAGTACATTTTCATTTTAGTGTGGTCAAATCTATCTGTTTTTAAAGTTAGATTTACTTCTTTAGTACTGTGTTTAGAAAAGCTTTTCTTACTGTGGAATTCTAAAAATATTCACCTTTATTTCCTAAAAATACTTCTAGGTTTATTTTTATTTAGTTACGTTTCTTTGGTTTTGTAGAAATAAATTAAAAAATTGTTTTAACAACAGTCTTTCATTTATTTACTTTATTTTTCATCAATATATTTGTGTGAATGTTCAGGGATACCTAATATGATATTTAATGAATAGCTTGGTGAGTCGATTTCCACTATATTTTTTGCTCATGTTTTTGGAATTTTTTTTTTTCGCTAGTTTATTTGACATATTTTTAAAGTTTACATAATATGCCTTAAAGTTGATACAATTTATTTATTCAAGTTTGCCTTGTGCTGCTATTCTCTGATAATGTCTGTTCTCAGGAACTTCAAGGGCTAGAGAGACTACAAACTTGTGAACATGTTGTGTAGTTTGAATGTACTGTAATATAATAGTCACAAGTGTAAAATATGGTATCATAAAGGAGTGGTCATTGACCCTTTCTGAATGGTTGAATTAAGTTCTCACAAAAGAAGTGAGTAAAGCTGAGTTTTACTTATTGGAGCTTAACAGACCAAGTAGGGAGAAAAAGGTTTGAGGCTAATAAGAATGGAATGCAAAGGCACCATGGGTTGAAAGAGTCTGACCTATTTGAATAAATTACCTGTTTGGTTGGAGGATAGGGTGGAAGATAGATAGAGATGAAACTGAAGCAGTAGATTGTGACCAGATTGTAAAATGGTCTTTATGTCATGCTAAAGAGCTTTTACTAAATTCTGTATGCCAAACGAAAGTATAGTATATAGCCAAAAGTGATTTTTAAGGAGGGTGTACTGAGGATGTGATACATAACTTTAGTTTTATTTTATGTTGAAAATCAACCATAACAGCTACATGATGGAGAAAATTAACCATTTTTCTAGTTTGTCTTTCTCTTTTGAAAGACCATAAAAATAATTCAAAAGCAAATTCATAACTAAAATATAGTTGTGTTCTACCACTCTCTGGGTATATATTTTCTAACATATTAGTAATAACACAGAACCAAATTCTCAGATAAGAAACTTAAGGACCTTCTTTTTTCCCCTACCCCAAACTTCTATTTTGAAAATTTTCAAACATACAGAAAAGCTGAACTCTTATAGTAAATAGACATATATATCTACCACATAGATTCTACAGTTAACATTTTATAATACTTTATCACATATTTATTTGTCTACTCATCATTTTATCTACTACATGAATTCATCTTACTTTGTGGGTACATTTTAACAGTACTTTGTAGCCACCAGTACACTTCACTTCTAAACACTTCAGTGAGCATATTATTAACTAGATTTGAATATTGGTTTGTAGTTTTTTTCATCTTAAATAAAATTTGTATACAGTGAGATGCACAAATCTTAAGTGTACAATTCAGTACATTTTGACAAGTGCATGTACCTTCCTAACCCAATCCCCTGTGATGACATATTACAAATAGTATCATCGCCTCAGATAAGTTCCCTCATGTCCGTTCTCAATTAGTCACCACCCTTAACCCCCTCAGAGGTAATCATTGTTCTGATTTTTCCCAGCATAGATTAATTTTGGCTATTCTAGAACTTAATATGAAACTGGACTATATGAAGAAGAAAATGGCTTTGGGATTCGAGAAAAGTCATTAGCAACCTGAGATGTGTAGGTGGCACAACATTGCTTGCAGTAAGTGAAGAAAACTTGACGCACTGATGAAGGTCAAGGGCCACAGCCGCCAGTATGGATTACGCCTGATGTGAAGAAAACAAAAATTCTCACAACTGGACTGATAAACAACATCTTGATAAATGGAGGAAAAATTGAAGTTGTCACCTATTTCATTCTGTTTGGATCAACAATCAGTGTCAGTGAAGCAGCATTCAAGAAATTAAGTGATGTATTACATTGGACAAATCTGCCTCAAAAGACCTCTTTAAAGTTTTCAAAAGCAAAGACGCCACTGTAACAAGTATGATGTGCCTGACCCAAGCCAGGGTCTTTTCAGTCACCTCACATGCATGCGAAAACTGGACAGTGAAAAAGGAAGACAAAAGAAGAATTGATGAATTCAGATTGTGGTGTTGGCAAAGAATTTTGAATATTCTGTGGACTACCAGAAGAACGAACAAATCAGTCTTAGAAGAAATACAACCAGGATGTTCCTTAGAAGAGGATTGTGAGACTTCGACTTCCTTACTTTGGGCATATCATCAGGAAAAACCTATTGCTAGCAAAATACATCCTGTTTGGGAAAGTAGAGGGTCAGCAAAAACGAGGGAAACCCTCAGTGAGATGGATTGACAGACAATAACCACAACATTGAACTCAAACATACCAGCGATCGCAAAGATGGCACAGGACTGGGCAACATTTTGTTCTGTTATACATAAGGTCAACATGAGTTGGAGCCAACTCTGCAACAGCTAACAATAACGTAGAGACCAAAATTTATTAGTAGTTGCTAGAGGTGGGAGGGAGGGGGAGTCTTATCTTAGGGGACACTGAATTTTCATTAATGATGGTGAAATAATTTGGAAACAGATGTTGCACAGCATGATGAATGTCACTGAATTGTACATGTAAAAAATGTTGAACTGGCAAATGTTTTGTATGTATATTTTTACCGCATAATGTCTGAAAATATAGAACAGTATTTTTCATAGCTAAAATCAAGAATTTATAAAATTTAATTTTGATACTCTTTTTTCTCTTTTTCCTTTAGAGTGTATAATGAAGAAATCACAAGAGTCTGAATCACAATTGGAGCCTGAAATTAAGAGGAAAGTACAACAGAAACGTCATTGTAGTACTTATCAGTCTATGTCTTCTCTGTCTCCTGCTTCCAAAAAATGTTTAACCAATTTAGAGGTAGGTAGAGAAATTACTCTTTATTGCCAGCCAAACAATATTTTTATTAGTTTTTTTAGTACTTACTGCATTCTGGGTGGCCTTTTATCATAGGACTAGAAGAGACCTAGAGAGACATTATTAAGGCAATGTTCTGCTTTCAGATATACCACTGTTTTTACCTATCCAAAATATAGAATATTTTTTTTTCTGAAAAGAATTTAGTGCCTTCCTGAAACACACTCCAAATAATTGTTCTCAACCAGAAATTTTTTTGAAATTTTAAATTTATAGAAAAGTTTAAAAAATGATAGAAAGGCTATTTACATATCCTTTTCCCAGATTCCCCAGTTTTCCCCATTTGCTTTATCATCCATCTTCTCTCCCTCCCTCTCTCTCCTTTTTTCCTCCCTCCCACCCATCCCTGTGTGTGTGTGTGTGTATGTTTGTCTGTGTGTCTGCACCATTTGAGTATAAGTTGCAGGTATGATGCCCATGTAGTATGTGTTCCCTTTAAAAAAAAAAAAGACATTCTCCTGTGTAACTAGGAGTCCTGGTGGCGCAGTGGTTAAGAGCTTGGCTGCTAATCAAAAGGTCTGCAGTTTGAATCCCCCAGCCGACCCCTGAACAGCCTGTGGGGCAGTCCTCCTCTGTCCTATAGAGTCGCTATGAGTTGGAATCAACTTGACAGCAACGGGTTTGTTTGTTTTTAATGTAACCAGAGTACAGCTCTCAAACTTGGGAAAAAAACTATTGATCCCATATTGCCATTTAACCCACAAATTCCATTCTGATTTCACCTAAATAATGTCTTTTGTGAGTATAGGGATCACATGTTGCCTTTAATTGTCATGAATCTTTAGTCTTTTTCAATCTGGAATTTGTTCTTTAAGCTACTCTTGTCTTTTGTAACCTTGATATTTGTAAGGAGTATAGGATTTTATGTTTCTTCATGATTTATACGTTTTTCAAGAATGATGCTATAATCTCATTGCATCATATCAGGAGGCACATGCTGTGTAATATTAGCCATGATTAGGGGACTGACTGGATGGCAGCTAACAACAAGATGTTCTCTTAATAGGTGTTTTTATACTCATTGATTAATAAGACTTCTACTGTAAGGTGGAGCTTTCCCTTTTTCCCCATTTATTCATTTATTTATATCAGCATTCTTATTTTACTGAAAGTATTGTAGTCTGTAACTGTCATATCTATTTTTATGCTCAAGTTGTCCCAGACTTGGCTCATGGGAGTTTCTTCAAACTGTTGCCTGTTTCTTTTTGACATCTCCCTATCGTTCTTTCAACACTTCTTCCTTTTTGGTACAAGAAGTTGTTCTAGACTTACTTTGTATTTTCCTGTCCTAGCCCTAGAGACATGCATTTCTTTGAGGAGCTGTTGTTCCTTTAAGTGGAAGGAAGGTATTTGGGTACTAGCTATGCTCATTACTACGAAGTGCTCATTGTTTCTAGGTTGTCTCAGTGGGTAGAGCTGGGAAGTAATATGTGTGTGTACGTATTAATATTTAATACATATTAAAATCCATGAGTTCACACTGACAACTCCAGTTCTAGTCTAGTACCGCAGTGTTTATCTTAGCCTTTACCACTGTGCATTTTTTAACTCCCCTCTCTGGCATGAAAAACTAACTCCCATCATTGCCAGTGTATTTTACTTATTTGTTCAGTTTCCCTTTATGTGACTGGTCTTCTGGCACATCAGCCTGAGTTTGGCCCAAGACGTACTGGCATCCTTCTACTTGTTGGCCCAGATAAAGGAGGAAAGAGGAAAGCTCTTTCCCAGAATACCTCCCTTTCTCTACTGGACATGTTGACTGAAAGCTTCAGATGCTAGCTGGAAACTTCAGAATTTTTTTTTTAGTGCTGAAAATATATCTTCCTTCTTCTACTATTTATTCCCATGTCAATTGTTCTTATAGTCTTCTTAGTGGAGATAAAGAATAGCTTGTAGCCAGCCTCTGTGTCATTTTTTATTGTCTTCAACAAGGTTAATGATTTTTTTTCATATATAGTCTGTGAAATCCCCGACTGTTTACTGCTTATAAGAAAACAAGCCTTATTTTATATAATGAGATTAAATATTCTCAGGATGTTTAATAAAATATCATTGTCTAAATGGTGCCTCATCAAAGGCAGATTATTATTCCTATTAAGTGTGGTTGGTTATTTATTTATTTATGTATCAAGACTGGCAGATAGTATGTCATATGTGGTTTTTAATTATTTTATTTTGTAAAAGCCTTCCACTGACCAAAAGTGGAAAACGAAGACTTTAATCAGTCTTTATTTTCCAAAAGAAATTATATGCAACAAAAAATTCTTATGAAAATGTACTGCATTACTAAAAGTAACTGAGCCATGTTGAGATACGAGTTTTTAGATTGGTAGGTTGATAAGATTCTTAATTTTTTGTTTTTATCATGAAAAATTTAATATCTTACTTGGTTCAGCTGATCTGTATTTTGTTTCTAATTGTTACACACAGTTCCAAGGTAGGTGTTTCTTAACTAACGGACCAAATCCCAAAACCAAACCCGCTGCCGTCGAGTTGATTCTGACTCATAGCAACTCTGTAGGACAGAGTAGAACTACCCCGTAGGGTTTCTTTCCAAGGCCGTAAATCTTTATGGAAGTAGACTGCCACATCTTTCTCCCGTGGAGCAGCTAGTGGGTTCTAACGGCAGACCTTTCAATTACCAGTAGAGCGCTTTGACCACTACACAAGTAGGGCTCCTTTAGCTGATGTTTAGCTCAGGTTATATTTACTTACATATTTTAATATTGAGAATTTTAACTTTTTATTTACTTAGGGAATATACTTTCTACATGCTTCAGTACTAATTTTATATAGGGAAATATCTTTAAGTATTTCTTTTCCAGAAGTAATTGCTTTTTTTATTTAAATATGTCCCATTTATCTTTATTATACACAGTAAAATAGGGAGCCAATCATTGCCTGGTTTGGTCATATCTAAAAATTCTTAAAGTCAAAGTTTGCTTATATTTAGCGTACTCCCACTGTGGGAAATGGGACTTCATCTCTCACAGAAATGAACATCTTTGTACCTATTTGGGTACTCTACAGTTTTCTTTTATTTAAGCTGGAGGTTGAAATATGTCTTTGCTCATCATGAAAACTAAGTGTACCAGTAGGGCTTGTATTTTTCTTAGAGGATTGGCTGTTTTATCACAGGGTAGTAGATAGGTGGGACTACTTTTTTGTCTGTGGATTTCCCTTTCAGATGCAATGGGGACATGGTAACACATTTGCATTGTTTATATTTCATTTAAATATACCATTATTACCTTCCCTGATATTGAAAATAGACGAAAATATGGGGAGTGAGATAATCTGTTCCATATTTGTGTCTAACCAATTGTTTACATAGTTTACGTGTTAAGTATGCATTCTAAATACACAGGGCCCTATTGAAGTGTTAAGGGAAAAATTGCTTACGTTTAGACTCCACAAGATAACATAACTGAATTCTCCAGTGTACTGGCAGAGAAAGAGGTGTGCTCTTTTTTTATAATCTACATTATCTAGGGTAGAACCTTGGATAGGTAACATAACGTAATAGAAAGGCTTTGTCATGTTGAGCAAACAATTTCTTTCTCAGTTTCTCATCTGTTAAACAAGGAGATAAGACTAGAACGGCGGTCTTTAGACTTTTTTGCTTACATACTTTCTATATATTTTTGAAGTATAAGTTTACATACAACAAGATGCACAGAACTTAAGTGTTCCATGAATTTTGTAATTTTTATCTATCCTTGTAACCATATATAACTATCACCCACCAGTCAGTCCTCCTACAATCCCTTGATGACTTCTGTCACCATAGATCTAACAGAATTTTAAACAACTGTGTACTCTCTTACATATTTTTAAGTTGACATTTGTCTTAGTCATCTAGTGCTGCTTCAACAGAAATACCACAAGTGGATGGCTTTACAAAGAGAAATTTATTCTCTCACAGTCCAGTAGGCTACAAGTCCAAATTCAGGGCATCAGCTCCAGGGGAACGCTTTCTCCATCGGCTCTGGGGGAAAGTCCATGTCATCAGTCTTCCTTTGGTCTGGGAGCTTCTCTGCGCAAGAACCTCAGGTCCAAAGGACGCGCTCTGTTCCCATCACTGCTTTCTTGGTGGTATGAGGTTCCTATATGTCTCTGCTCGCTTCTCTCTTTTATATCTCAAAAGAGATTGCATTAAGACACTGATCTTGTCAACCTCATCAGTATAACCTTATCACAGTGATAGAATTTACAACATGAGGAGATCACGTATAATCTCATCATAGTGGTAGAGTTTACAACACATAAGGACATCACATCACATAACACAATCATACAATACTAGGAATTATGACCTAGCCAAGTTGCTACACACATTTTTGGGGGGATACAATTCAATCCATGACAACATTCAACCTTTTTTATCTTAAGTTCAAATAAATAGTCGCACAGGATGTAATCTGACACAGTGAAAGGTATAATATTTTGATATTGGATTTTTAAATCACTCTCCTCATATATGGATCTAGTGCTGTCCAAATACCATAGCCGTTGATACCATCTCTTTATGCTTGCTCATTCTATCATATTTCATTGTTACAACAGATACTTATTTCCTATAAGACTCAAAAGTGTTAACAAAAAACTTTCTCCTTGGTTGAGTTATCTTAGTTATTGTCATTGTTAGTTGCTGTCAAGTCCAGTTTCAACTCATAGCAACCTCATGTGATAGATTAGAACTGCTTTATAGGATTTCCTGGGCTGTAATCCTTTTTCTTTTAACAGAAGCATATCACCAGACCTTTCTCCCGAGGGGCCACTGTGTGGGTTCAAACAGCCAACCTTTTGGTTAGCAGCTGAGTGCTCAACCGTTGTGCCACCAGGGCTCCTTAAAAACAAAGTTAAAATACAAATCATATTTTTTAGGCGCACAGTGTTGATCAAAACTATATTGTTAGGAGTGCTTGGATGGTGTAAACAGTATGATGAGCTACTAACTGAAAGGTTGGAAGTGTGAGTACACCCAGAGGCACTTTGGAAGAAAGGCCTGGTGATCTACTTCTGAAAAATCAGCCACTGAAAATCCTATGGAGCACAGTTCTACTCAGACACACATGAGGTCTTCATGAGTTAGAGTCAGTTTGATGGCAGTTGGCTTATATATTATTACAAATAAGTAAAAATATATCTTCTAATAGGTAAAATTATTAGAGTACATCTTTTAATTAGAGGCAGTGACTTTTTTTTACCAATTCGTATATCCATGAATAAATATATATTGACACAGGGTTTAGTATCTATTTGTATTTTCACTTCTTAGAGATGTAAGTGCTCAAGAGCTTTGTTCTCATAAATAAATTCATGAGAATGGAAAGAGTTTTGTTATAGTAAGTAATATAACTCAGTACTTTGAACTTCTTCCAAGTTATATGCCTAAAATCACATGGTACTTTACCATCAAAAAAAACTCTTGATGACCTCTCAACTATAACTTAGATAAGGCCTTATTTAAAATATTTTTTGAAGAAATGACTTAGAAATCAATGTCTTGAAAAAATTTTTGTTAACTAGTCCTCAGAATCACTTCCTTTTTCCAGTATTTAGAATTATCCCTTTGTTTAGTTTGGAGGTTTCTATACTCCAGGATCATACACCATTGTACGATTTCAAATGGAAGACAAGATTTAACTTTCTTTTTTAATGTGAGAAAAGGACAATTGTGGCAGAAGAGGATTTGACATCAGAAGCATACTCAAATCAGTTTTTTGAAAGATTATGGAAATTGAGGATCTAGATACTGATTCCTTTAAAATTATTTATGTCCGTACACCTTGGAAAATCTTCATGTATTCTCATACATACACATAGTTCAATTTGAATACTAGACTAGATTGTCTTGAAAATTCCTTCCAGCATTTATATGCTAAATTCCAAGTAACATGACTTATTCTGGGTCTCCTTATAACCATGGTGATGATGGAAGGGGGAGGACTTAATTTTGAGACTTTTTTGTTTGTTTCCTTGATGCTGAGATAAAATACCAAAGTCTCTTGTTTCTTTTGGAACTTAAGGTATCTGAACAGCATGAATATTGTCCAAAATGTGGAAAAGAAAAAGAAAATCAGACTAAATGCCAAAGTTGTGGTATTAATTTTTCTAAGGATTTGCAAAGGAACTGCAGACAAGGTATAACTTCGAGTGAATCCACTGGACCATTATTAAGGACATCAATTCATCAGAATTCTGGAGGACAGAAGTCACAAAACACAGGATTAACAATCAAAAAGTTTTATGGCAGCAGTATGGGAAAGGTTCCAATTGATATTATTGTGAATTGTGATGATAGTAGACAGAATTATTTACAGACTAATGGGAAAGTCATTTTACCTGGGGCAAAAATAGCCAAAATTACACACTTGAAAGAAAGGAAAACAAGCCTATCAGACCTAAACGATCCAAGTAAGTATTGTACTTCCTATAGTATTTCTGATATCAATACAGTATCTTTTCATATGTATTTTTAACGTGAGCATGAACATATTTGAGAAGTATAGGTTTAATATCTTCTTGTGACAGTGATACAACATTTTTGGTAGATGTTCATGTTGTTGGTAAATACTGACTTTGTTTTCATTCTGTTCATCTTAAATAGTAAAAAAAAAAAAAAGTACAGACTTTGACCTCAATCTTAGGTCAAGTCCCAGTTATGCCTAGTTTTCTGACTTTGGCCAAGCTAATTTAACCTTTCTCATCTGTAAGTGGGTGTATTTTCTGCCTTATAGTGTTTTTGAGGGTAATAAATAAAATAAAGTATAAAGTGTCTAGTATAGCCTAATAAAACATTTGACACGTAGAAAGAGCTCAAAGAAGATTAATTCCCTTACCACTTTTGTTTCTCCCCTAAATCTTACTCCTGTCTTTGGGCGCACACAGTTGTGTACAGAATGCAGCCTTGTTTATAATAAATAGCAAAAGATTGGGAACAGTCAAGGACTGATAGAAAAAACTATAACGTATGTGCTTGTAAAAGGGAGAAATGATCTGAGATGCTACTGTATACAATGATTTCCAGGATCTTTAAGTGTATACAATGAGGTGTAGTACAGAGTATATAGTATGGCTAGTCTTTATGAATGGTGAGAGAATGAATATAGTTAAAAAACAAAAAAAAAAAAAAAAAGCTGCCTGGAAGGAGAGGAGACAGAATGTAGGTGTTAGGAATAGATACTAGACTTCTCTGAATATACCTTCTTTTTGCAGATTTGACTATGGAACCATGTAAATATTTAATAATTATAAAACAAAATTAAATGAATTTTAAACAGGACAACAAAAGAACAAAACCAAAAACAAAATGAAACAAATGAACCTAATTATATATCTTGTTGGTGGCTTGAACACACACATTTATTTCAAATGAATTTAAATTAAAATAATATTTTGTCTGTACATACCTAGTACAATACATTTTGAGGCCAAGCAGAACTACAAAGAAACCCTAAGTGTGTTCAGTAGTATTAACAATGTTGGTATTGTTATTTTTTAACATACACATATTGATAAAACAAGTAAGTGTTGTCATTAGGAATCAAGTTTTTCAGTGTTAGAGAAAAATAATACAAAAATATAATTAATGAAGTAGAAATCCTCTAACTTTAGATTTGAATTGGAGATAATAGTATAAAGTCATTACATACATTCTCTGAAATATAAAACAGGTATTTCCTAGCTGTTCCCACAGAAAATGCCTAGAAACAGTAAACAACCTGAGTATAGAAATGAACAGCCCTAACTCCCATGTTGTATTTTTAAATACCATTTTGCAATAAAAATAACCAGAGCTCCATAGAGAAAGGCAGACTCCAAGTCTGGAGCATGAAATATATAAGATAAACCTAGAGCATCTAGTCATATCAGGAAGCATGGAAACAATCAAAGACTGCTATGGACATGTCAAAAGGACACAGGAGCTAAAAATAAAATAAATAAATTTAAAGTGGCCAAAAATAGGACTATGTGAGTCAAAAAAAGAACCATAACTGCTATGGATTGAAATATCAAATATATTAAAACCAATTAGTTCATAATAATATACCACCTCAAAAAAGAAAAGAAAAACTCTCCAGTGGTTAACTTTGGAGGTTACTTTAAGATTTCAAATCATTATTCTGAAAGCTGATAAATAAAGGGAAAAAATTAAGAATTTTTTAAAATCTCATAAGTATAGATCAAGTTCTATTTTAATTGAATTCAGTAGAGAAGCCTTAACTCATTTTCAACACATAAACGTATTTTTCAAAAAATAACTAAGTTAAAAAAATAATTTACTGTATGATAAACAAGATACTAATAAATTCTGTTTATCCTGATGACATTTGAGAAATATTTTGTGATACTTCTTAGTGGTATACCTATGCAATGTTAAATTGAATCCTTCCTGGTGGTAAGATTTTTGTGTTTTAGTATGGAAAGGTGATATCTAGAGAATTCTCATTTATTAGGCAGTCACTGGGTATTATCATTGTGCCTGTATTTTATATAGGAATCTTAAGATCCTGAGAAGTTTCCAGGATGAGGGGAACTGGAAGTTGGTAAGGGTATAATGTAAAAAATTAAAATTAGTACTATATTTGAGGCAAGATAATGATGTGTGAAAATAAATTCATGTTGTGAGGTCCCTTAAGCAGTTTACTATTTAGAGCTTAACCTAGGACTGTATCTATTATAAACTAAAACCAATAAAGTACAAATTTACTTTCCACTCCTGCTCAAAAAGAAAGTTAAAGACTAAGTATTTTTCATTAAACTATCTGGAAAGATATATACCCCAGTTTAAGAACATTTCATAGTAATATAAAAGATGTCACTTACTGCATGCTTATGTGACCTGCTTTATGATAAAGGTTTATACACTAACACATTATAATTTAGTTTTCACATTCATACATGAAAATGAGGTAACTTAGGCTTAAGGGAATTGAGTGACTTGCTCAATACAAATGTACAATTAGAGGTTAGGTTCTTTTAAAAATATTTTTCTGATTCCGGAGTCTATTTTCTTTTTGAAAGCCATTAACCGCTCATAGTTACTGACCACTTGAAATGTGGCTGATCACAATTAAGAAGTGCTGTGAGTATAAAATAAAGGATTTTGAAGACCTCAGTACAGAAAAAAAATAACATACCTAATAATTTTTATATTGATTACATGTTTAAATAATATTTTTTATACATTGGGTTAAAATATATTATTTAAAAATTTTTTAAGTCTGTTTTCAATATACTTAATTATTGTTAAATTCGTATTCTTATTAAAATAGTTTATCGATCATAAAGCTTTTGTTTTAGTAGGAATAGTTGTATAGTAAGTAAAATGCACAGTGTCTCAGGTAGTGATAAATTCCATGTAGAAAAGTGAAACTGGTCCAGGAAATGAAGAGTGACAGTTGACAGATGTCAGGAGGAGAGGAGAGTACTATTTTAGATAGGTGATGGAGTAGACACGTCTGATAACTTTGAACAGAGCTCAGAATGAAGTGAGGGGGAAGATGTGCCCGTACCTACGGGAATAAATTTGGAACGTAAGTACAGAGAACTGAATTATAGAACACTAGGCTTCCCTTTCAATTCATATTTCTGTGTTTTCATAAACAAAGTTCTTGAAATTTTTATTAAAAACTTACATGTATGTCAGACACTGTGCTAAACATTTTACTTAAATCATTTAATCCTTGCAATAATTCTGTGAAATACAGGTAACACTATTATTCCTAATTTTACATAGAAGAAACAGGCAAATATGTAGTAAGTGGCAAAGCCTTTTCTCAACATTCAAATGTATGTATTTCTGCTAGACCTTCTAATCTGGCCTGTTAGGTTTTTTTTTAAATAAAAGACTAGTTCTGAAAAAGATTCAGAATTAGTGTTTATTCCTGAGACTGGACAGCAAAATAAATAAAAAGACATGTACAGTGATGCTGGGGAAGATGCTCCTCTGAGACATGTAAATTACTCAGTAGATATTAACTAAGCATTCATGTGTGGGATAGTAAAAAAGAAACAAGTTTATGCATTCATCAGTACATAATTTTTGAATGCTTGCTCTGTTCCAGACACTGCTTTAAGCTCTGGGGATATGATGTTTTAGGAACAGAATAAATGGCTAGTGGGCCTGGAGCATAGAGGGAGAGAAATAGAATAGTATGAGAAAGGTGGAAAAATCGATGATGGCCAGATTATGTAGGTTTTATAAACCAGAGTAAGGAGTTTAGACTGATTTTGAGTGCAGTGTCACGGCTCTGGGGAATTAATATTTAGAGATGGGTATGACAAAGTTCAAAGTTCCTGAGTGATAACAAATGGTTAATGCCCTTGACTGAAAGGTTGGAGGTTCAAGTCCACATAGGAGGCATCTCGGAAGAAAAGCCTGATGATCTACTTCTGAAAAATCAACCATTGGAAACCGTATGGAACACAGTTCTACTCTGATATTCATGGAGTTGCCATGAGTCAGAATCAACTCAACGGCAACTGGTAACTGGTGTAACAAGGTTTAGTAATGAGTATAAATTGTAAGAGCAAATTACCTTCATGATGTCCTCTTCTTGCCTACATTCATTTACTCAAAAATATTTATTGAGCATTAGGCATTGATACAAGTTCTCCTGAAGACCAATTTTGACTTTAGTGATTTCCTGTGAGATAAAACCATCTGGTCACATAGAGTTTCACACACATTTAAAATGAATACTATTCTGTGAAAATGTGTATGCAAATTATTTTCACAGCTTAGACTTTAGAACTCTGAAATAGACCTACTGATAAACATTCTTGATTCTTGTAGCTTCTGTGTGTTGCTATGTGGTTGAGTGGTAAGGGAATATTAAATTAATTTCATATGTGTATATTGTAAAAAAAAAAAAAAAAGCCATCTTACGATTTCATTCTTAATTCTCCAAATTTTACTTTTCTTCAGTTTACCTGGATTGTAACTTCATTTGTTTTTATTAATATCACATCTAGAGAAAAATCCAAACCAAATTTGGTATATTTCCCACTTTGGTGACTTATTTACATTTTTAACCTGACGGAAATGGATACCTCCTGAACATTTAACATTTTCTTTATAGTCATTTTGTCCAGTGATGATGATGATGATAGTGACAGAACTAACAGAAGAGAGAGCGTATCTCCTCAACCTGCTGATTCAGCATGTTCTTCCCCAGCACCATCCACTGGAAGAGTAGAAGCAGCACTTAATGAAAATACCTGCAGGGTAGAGCATGAACTAAGAAGCATTCCAGCAGATTCAGAGTTAAACACAGTTACATTGCCAAGAAAAGCAAGAATGAAAGACCAGGTACTTTTCACATTTATTGACATTTACTCAGATTAAATCTCCTCTTTGGGAAGTAAATTTTTTTTGGGGGGAGCAGTTTGGTAGTGTCAGTAGGAGAAAAAGATGGATTATTTATTAAGTGCAAGTTCATTAAACCATATGCAAAAACTAAACGTCAAATAAATCAAAAGCTTAAAAGTACAAGCAATTCAATAAGAAGAAACATTAACAACCTTACAGCAAAATGTAGATTTCTTGTATTTAAGGAATAGGGAGAAATCATTTTAACATAGAAACTTGGACATATTTTACTATTATATTGTTACATTTTACTATGTTTTGTAGTTTACTATGTATAAATTTCAAAATGTTCATATGAGAAACAGTAACATAAGTTATGTCAGTAGACAAACAGCCCTAAGGAGAAATACTTGTAATGCAGATGACTTATAATACATTAATATTTATAATAGGCTAAAAACTCTTAAAAGTTGAAAAAAAGAAAACGAACAAAAAATAGGAATAGACAAGGAGAAAATTCAGATAGGGAACAACCAAAAGAAAAGAAATACAAATTAGTAAGAAAGTGCAAATTAAAGAAACAATGAAATAAATTTATATACTTCCAAAATTTTATAAGGTTTACAATTATATCAGACCTACAAAATTAATACAAGAATGCTGCTGGCAAGAATACATGGGGAGGAGTACTTTACTATTTTTTGATGAAAAAGAAAGTTATGGCCCTTAGGAAACCAATGTATCAACATCTGTCAAAGTTATTTTACATGTATACCATTTGATCAAACAATTCATTCTTTAGACTTCATCTCAAGGGAAAAAATCCACCAGTATGTAAGGCCATATGTGCAAACATGATTATTGTCAAACAACTGCAAATAAATTGATTGCCAATTAATACAGAAATGGCTGAATAAATTGTGATAGCCATACCATGGACTATTATGCAGCCATTGTAAATAAAATATTATATCAGATGACTTTAAAATTTTTTTTAAGGTACTGTTGAATGGGAATACCAAGATGTAAAAATAGGTGTGTATTATCTTATTTTTGTAAAAGTAATATTTTTTTTAATTAAAGCCTTGGAAAAAAGTCTGTTAAAAATTATATGTGTATATATGTCAGGGTTGTGGGAATACAGATTAAAACTATGGAAATATACACACTTTGTTATTAAAATGGGCATCATCAGAAATGAAAAACAGAACAAGCAAAAAGAAGGATAAAAGAAAAATTATGCATTAATATTTTTATATAATCTTGGAGGAGTGCCTTTCCAAGCATGAAAGCGCAAGCAAAAATAGTAAAAGAAGAGATGCATGTATTTGACTAAATAAAAAGTACAGAACATGTATCAAAATAGCTTAAAATTTGATAGGTAGATGCAAATAAGGGGAAATAATGAACTGTGACAAAGTGGGTTATGTATTTTTAATTTCTAAAAATATGTGACGTAAAATCAAACCATAGAAAAATAGGTAAAGAAATGAATGAAGTTCACAAAAGGTGGTAATTAAAGAAGTGAAGATTAAAGTGGTGATACCTTTTTTCACTGACAGGTTGTTGAAAATTTAAAAAGCATTATAGTGCCTCATCTCAGTGTTCAGAGAAGTGGAACGTTAAGTGCATAAATTGGTATAATTTTGCTGTGGGCAGTTTGGTAGTCATTCTGGGTATGTACGAGAACTTAATTGCAAAAATGCTCATTGGAGATAAATGTGTAACTAGATAAAATAGGTTTACTATTATATAAAACTAAGTTTTTACTTCGTCTAACACTGTTGAAGGAAAATGAATCTTATGTAATAATTACGTTTCTTATATTGGGGTCTTTTCATATGTACACTTAGTTTGCAGCCTTGTTAAGTGGAAATTTTCTTTTCCTTTTCAGTTTGGTAATTCTATTATCAGCACACCTCTAAAACGTCGTAAAGTGGTTTCTCAAGAAAGTTCAGTTGATCCTATGTCCTTAAGCTGCCAGAGTTCCTTTGATAGTGTCATTTTAAACTGCCGAAGTATAAGAGTAGGAACACTCTTCCGGCTGTTAATAGAGCCTGTAATTGTAAGTATATTCTTAAGCTCTTTACTGTACCAATTAAAGATTCAAAGTTCCTTTGCAAAGCTAATATGTACTATTTAAAATTTATAAGTTAAACTATTTAATAGAATATTAAAATTGTTTCAAGATTTCAGATTGCTTGAAGAGTATATAGACAGTTATGAGTAAGAGCTCCTCACCGTTAAAAATCAGTGGATAAAAATTTATCACAATGTGTTTATCACAGTAGTGCCATAGTCGTCATAGGAAGATACTACTCTCACTGAGTTATGAAACCCTCCATTATGTTACTGTTTTATTCTCATGGTAGCTCAGTGCATGAATAAGTATTTTTAAGAATTGCGGTGAGAAAAAGAAGAATCCAAAAAACTCTGGGATCTGCAGAAAAATTTATTGCAACAGTAAGACCTCCTAACCAAAAACCAAACCCATTTCCATCGAGTTGATTCCAACTCATAGCAACTTAGAAATAGACTATTGGACTAAAACGGCTACCCAGGAGGCATTTTGCTTTGGGACTAGTTCAGTGTCTAGGATGCCAAAAGAACTTTAACTCATTGTAGTCCCTTTTTCTTAACCCCTCGTACCTTTCTACTTATTATTCCTACTGCCACCAATCCAATTCAAGCTTTTATTTTCTATCTGAAATTTTAATCTTATTTCCTTAACCAGCCTTCTTAGTCATCATTTTGTTTATTTCTATGGTATACTATATATTGTTGGTTAAGTTAATCTTCCTAAAGTACTGCAGTGATTCTCTAAGCCTTTATTTTATAATGCCTTAGGTGATATCCCTGACTATCTGTTTCCAACCCTTCTTTCAAACTGAATCTCCCAGTATTATCTTTTATACATAAAGCGGTATCTATAAGAAAACACAAAGAATAGCAGGAAAGTTAAAAGGTAGTTTTATTATTATTTAAATTATGATAAATAATAAGGGTGTTTTGTTTGTTCCTGGTAAAGTTTAATGGTTCTAGAATATAATATGATCAAAAGGGGAAAAAAGTTTTCATAGGTTATTTTATAGGAACAAATGACAGACATGTGAACCTGATTTCTTAATAGAGGAAAAGGTCTATGGAAAGCCACATTTTTTTTCTTTTTCATGAAAATGTCACCTTCTTATGATTTAAAACTAGACAGTTTCAGAAGCACTCTATAGAGTTAAAGCCAATTATATATAAGCTGTCTACCCATTATTGCCACGTAGCAAACTTGTCAGGTTTTTCAGGGACTTTGAAACTTACATTTGTCACAAACCTTAATAGTACAAATTATCTTTCCTGGTTTCTGTCAGTTAACAAAATGTCACTTATGTCACTTTGTACATCAGAAATTTCCAGGCTTATCCTCTAGACTTTATGGCATTTCCCCACATTAGCACTGATATTCAGAACTCTTCAATATGATAATTAAGGTTTTGCTGGTGATTAAGACATTTAGTTAAAAGTTGCGTGCATAGTCACAAAGCTGTCTGTCAAGAATAACATTGAAATTTAAATGAAATTTTTCATAAAAGTTACAGGTTAGATTATACATTCTATCTACAATTCTATCTACTATAAAACCAATTTTGTAAATTTGAAGAAATAAAAGGCAGTTTGTGTACTGTAATATGTATTGATACAGATTTCTTTTGTTTTTCTTTAAATATTAAGTGAATTATTTTATCCTAAAAAATAGTTGTGCTCATAATGTGGAAGTTTGCAGTCTATAGTGTTGATATCTGTTGTAGTATGGGGTTTTCCCAAAGAACATTCTTTATTGAAGTGTAGTGGACCTGTAGTTTCTTCTGATGATGTAATTAAACAGATGATTTGACATTTCCTTCTTGAATTTATCTGCCATGTAATGATTAATCTGAGAAACAGATTTTAAATGTTTTATCAAATTTCATAGTCATTTATTATTGGATAAGTTAATTATTGAGAATTCACTTAAGTGATAGAATTGGCATATTAAAGTAGCTTACATTATTAGAAATAAAGCTCTCTCATGTTTTTCCAATGAAAAGATATAAAAATAAAAGTTTTCAGCCAACTTAAATTTAGAAACTTGGAGATGTAGGTGACACATCTCAGTGTCTGCTAGTAATATATTAGTTTAATTACACACATAATTTTAGATGACATAATATATTTAGACATACTTCTTTCTACTCGTACATTTCATGTAACAATTTTATTCATATGCTTCCAGATTAGTGTTTATGTCATTATTATGCCACTTTTTGAGTCATATAACGTAATTTTCTAGTGCCTGTAACTCTAGCTTCTATATACGTTAAACTCTTTTCCAGGGCACAGGTACCCTATTCTTAACCTCCACAGTGAAACCAATTAATGTGTTACTTTTAAACACAATTTTTAAAGGTATTCTTAGTGATATCTTCAACTTTACCATCATTGTAATAATTCCTACATTTATATTTCCTTGCTTCCTTTATATCATGAAAAGATTCAAACAGAAGAGTTGAAAAGAATTTTACAGTAAATAATCAAATACCAGCTAGATTCTATCATTAGTGTTTTACTATGCATGCTTTATCTTACCACCATGAGTCAGAGTCGACAGCAGTGTATATTCATCCCTTGTATAGCAATTCATCTTAGTTTTTTAAATGCACTTCAAAGTATTTGCCTCCTTTTTTGATTAACTTCTGTAAACCTACAAAATGAGTATTAACTGAGGTTGTATCAGACTTAATGTGTCTTCTCCACATTAAAATAATTAGTTAGAAAATCACCATTTTGTAACTGCCAATAATAACTGATTCAGGCAAGGCTTTTCAATAGATGCTAAAGTCATTGAGGCAAAGGTTATTAGGAATGGGACAGTCACAGTATTTCAAACATCTCTCTACAGATTACTCTTTAATTATAAAGGGAAAAAGATGTTTTTACAGCGGGAAGACCTGGCAGTCATTGCCTTAACCAAATTATTAGGCTTGTATCATTAATAGTTGGACAGACTGACATGATATACCTCCTTATGTGATGCAGTGGGAAGTATACCTCGCCTGTGTGCTGTTTTGGCTGGAAATGTATGACCTGAATTAATTTATGAGGAAAAGGTCTAGAATGTTGTACATTTTGTAAAACCTATCCTGAATTCTTAAAAGGCCATGTCATGAAGAACAGAGGGAGGCAAGTTTCTGCTATAGACGGAAATAGACCAAAGGGATAGATGTAAATGTATCCTTGTTAGTATCATAGATTGGTTTAAAAAAAAAAAAAACTATAAAGGACAAATTTGAGGAATTTGAGTATGAACTATATGTTGAACAAAGTTAATCTTGATTTCCTTAGATGTGGTAATAATGCTGTGGTTGTATAAGTGGATATCCTTATTCTGGGGAGATGTGTGCTGAAGGATTTTGGGATGAAATCTCATTATGTCTGCTGCCTGCTTTCTGAAGGTTTAACAAAAGAGAAATGTGTATATTTATAGAGGGAGAGGTGGAGTGAGTGTGGCAAGATAATTAACAGTTGATGAATCCAGACAAGGGGTATATAAGTGTTCGTTGTAATGTTCTGTCAACTTCTCTGAATTTTTGACATTTAAAAAAATTTAAAAGTTACCAAGAGATGAAACAATAATATAAGAAATATTATGAGTACTTTAAAAAATAAAAAAAGAAGAAGCCTACTTTTCTGAGAGTTATAAGCTGAGAAAATATCTCATCTTTTCTTTAAACACATGCTAGATGGCTCAGTTTTTCTGCCCTGCATAGACTGAAGTCCAAATAATATCTCATTTAGGGTGTGTGTAGAAAAACCTTCGTAACTCTGTGACCAGTACTAATGTATGTTATTTTTTTAGTTTTGTTTAGATTTTATCAAGATACAGCTAGAAGGTAAGCTATTTTGTGTCTTTTTATCGTTAAAGTTTTATTTACACTCACGAACTTTATATAAATTAAAGGTAAATAATATTCATAGAATTCATTAAGATAAGTAGTCTTTACATATATTTTCTTAACGAAGAGTATATATCTTAATGGTATAATTTAAAAGACTTATTCTGTAATATCACAAACCTATTTTTTATATATATACTTCTTTAGAACCGCTTATATAAGACATTTATGAAGATTTTTCCTTATTTTCCAGTGGAGTTATTGTTTACAGAGCATAATAGATATGTGTCTAACTTTAATCTTACATTTCCTCACAATTTACTCCATCCATGACTTTACCCTCTTAAGAATTGATTCCTTTTACATTTGCATTTGTTTTCCTCCAGAACCGGAAAGTGATCCTGTAGCGATTACTTTAAATACCTCTGATCTGACCAAATGTGAATGGTGTAATGTCCGAAAATTACCAGTAGTTTTTCTGCAGACGATACCAGCAGTGTATCAAAAGCTGAGCGTGCAACTGCAAATGAATAAAGAGGATAAAGTTTGGAAGGAGTGTAAAGGAATAAATAAGTTAACAAGTAAGTTATATAGAATAGATACAATTTATTGATTTAATTAAATGAAGTTTACATTTCAAGTTAGTCTCCCATACAGAATTTTTTTTTTTTTAAACATACATTGTTCTGAGACCCCATCCGCTCACCCCATTCTGCGACAGCACGCTCCTCCCCTCCGCCCCTGATTCCCCATGAACATTCAACCAGCTCCTAACTCTCTCTGCCTTCCCCCTCTAACCTCTGGACAGAAGCCACCCCTTTGGTCTCTTCTATCTACTTGTCTAATAAGAGGCACATTCTTCACGAGTATCACTTTATGTCCCACAGTCCAGTCCAATCCCTGTCTGAAGAGTTGGCCTTGGAAATTGTTTTAGTTCTGGGGTAAAGGAGAGACCAGGGGCCATGCTTTCCGAGGTGCCTCCAGTCTTAGTCAGACCATTACGTCTGGTCTTCTTACTAGTATTTGAGTTCTGCATCCCATCGTTCTACTGCTCCATCAGGGACCCTCTGTTGTGTTCCCTGTCAGGACGTTCATGGTAGTAGCCGGGCACCATCTAGTTCGTCTGGTCTCAGGCTGATGAAGTCTCTGGTTTATGTGGCCCATTCTGTCTCTTGGGCCAGTACTTTCCTTGTGTCTTTGGTGTTCTTCGTTCTCCTTTACTCCAAGTGGTTGGGACCAATTGATGCATCTTAGATGGCTGCTTGCAAGCTTTTAAGACTCCAGACGCCACTCACCAAAGTAGGATGCAGAACATTTTCTTAATAAGGTTTGTTATGCCAATTGACATAAATGTCCCCTGAAAGCATGGTCCCCAGACACTGCATCCCTACTACTCTGTCTCTCGAAGTATTTGATTGTATTGAGGAAACTTCCTAGCTTTGGTTTAGTCCAGTTGTGCTGGCTTCCCCTGTAGCGTGTGCTATCCACCTAAGATCATTCGTATCTACTGTCTAGTTGGTGAATAACCCTCACCCTCCCTCCCCACCCCCGTAACCATCAAAGAATGTTTTCTTCTGTGTTTAAACCTTTTCTTGAGTTCTTATAATAGTGGTCTT
>NW_004444219.1:247804-283491 GCF_000243295.1 Trichechus manatus latirostris
TGGTTTATCAATTTTGTTGATCTTTTCAAAGAACCAGCTTTTGGACTTGTTAACTCTTCCAGTTGTTTTTCTGTTCTCTATTTCATTTAATTCTGCTCTAATTCTTATTATTTCCTTCCTTCTGGGACCTGTAGGCTTCTGTTGCTGCTCTCTTTCTACTTGTTCCAGTTGTAGGGTTAGTGCTTTGATTATGAGCCTTTCTTCTTTTTGGATGTGTGCATGTATTCCTGTAAACTGACCTGAGCACTGCTTTTGCTGTGTCCCAAAGGTTCCGGTAGGATGTGTTTTCATTCTCATTTGATTCTATGGATTTCTTTATTCCATCCTTAATTTCTTCTATAAACCAGTAGTTTTTGAGCAAGGTGTTGTTCAGTTTTCCATGTGTTTGATTTTTTTTTCTTTCCTTTTTCTGTTGTTGATTTCCATTTTTATGGCTTTATGGTCAGAAAAGATGCTTTGTAGTATTTCAATGTTTTGGATTTTGTTAAGGCTTGCTTTACGGCCTAATATGTGGTCTGTTCTGGAGAATGTTCCATGTGCGTTGGAAAAGAAAGTATACTTTGACTGCTGTTGGGTGCAGAGTTCAGTATATGTCTGTAAGATCAAGTTGGTTGATTGTAGCATTTAGCTGTTCTATGTTTTTGTTGAGCTTCTTTCTGGATGTTCTGTCCTTCACTGAAAGTGGCATGTGGAAGTCTCCTACTACTGTTGTGGAGCTGTAGCATTTAGCTGTTCTATGTCTTTGTTGAGCTTCTTTCTGGATGTTCTGTCCTTCACTGAAAGTGGTGTGTTGAAGTCTCCTGCTACTATTGTGGAGCTGTCTATCTCTCTGTTCAGAGCTGTTAGAGTTTGTTTTATATATGTTGGAGCCCTGTTGTTGGGTGCGTAAATTTTTATTATAGTTATGTCCTTCTGGTGTATTCACCCTTTAATCACTATATAGTGCCCTTCCTTATCTTTTGTGTTGGATTTTACTTTAAAGTCTATTTTGTCAGAGATCAATATTGCCACTCCCGCTGTTTTTTGAGTGTTGTTTGCTTGATATATTTTTTTCCATCCTTCGAGTTTTAGCCTGTTTGTGTCTTTAAGTCTAAGGTGCGTCTCTTGTAGGCAGTATATAGATGGATCATGCTTTTTTATCCAGTCTGCCACTCTCCATCTCTTTATGGGTGTATTAAGTCCCTTTACATTCTGTGTAATTATTGATAGGTATGAGTTTAGTGCTGTCATCCTGATACCTCTTTTTGTGTGTCGTTCACAGTTTCTTTGTTCTCCTCAATTTTCTGTGCTGTGTCGTTTTTCTTTATGTATTTTTTTTTTCATCTTTTTCTTTGTTGTAGATTTTGTGTTTGCTGGGTCTTTATGTTTTTCTACCTTTTTATTTTGATTTGTAGGATTGTTGGATTCCTTTGTGGTTACCTTAATATTTACCCCTAATTTTCTAAGTTTATATTAGTCTTTTATTACTTTATATCGCCTTAACTTCCCCTCCATATAGAAAATCAATGTCTCTATTTTTTAAGTTCCTCTTTTTTTGTTTTAATATTATCCTCTTTTTTTTTTTAACATATTGATATTTTTCCCTATTTTCAATGTTTTAGCTTTGATGTAATTTTGATTTCTGTTATCTGAGTCAGTATCTGGTTGCTCTGTCCTGTGTTCTAGTCTCGCATTGTTAGCTACTGTTATTATCCATAGGACTCCCTTTAGTATTTCTTGTAATTTTGGTTTGGTTTTTGCAAATTCCCTGAACTTCTGTTTATCTGGAAATGCCCTAATTTTGCCATCATATTTGAG
Source organism: Trichechus manatus latirostris (assembly GCF_000243295.1). NCBI lineage: Eukaryota > Metazoa > Chordata > Mammalia > Sirenia > Trichechidae > Trichechus > Trichechus manatus. Next base: position 249,602 of record NW_004444219.1, read on the forward strand.
AGACAGTTTTGCTGGATATATAACTCTTGGCTGACAGTTATTTTCCTTCAAGGCTTTAAATATGTCATCCCCTTGCCTTCTAGCCTGCATGGTTTCTGCTGAGTAGTCTTTGAGCTTCTTCTAATTGACTGTCCTTTGTAGATGACTTTTCTTTTATCCCTAGCCGCTCTTAAAATTCTCTCTTTATCTTTGGTTTTGATGAGTTTGATTATAATATGTCTTGGTGACTATCTTTTGGGATCTACCTTATGTGGGGTTTGATGAGCATCTTGGATAGATATCTTCTCATCTTTCATGGTATCAGGGAAGTTTTCTGTCAACACATCTTCAACAATTTTCTCTGTATTTTCTGTTATCCCCCCCATTCTGGTACTCCAATCACTCATAGGTTATTTGTCTTGATAGAGTCCCACATGACTCTTACAGTTTCTTCATTCTTTCTAATTCTTTTATCTGATTTTTCCTCAAATAAGTTGGCATCAAGAGCTTTATCTTCAGTGTCACTAGTTCTAACTTCTACTGCCTCAGTTCTGCTCCTGTGACTTTCTATTGAGTTGTCTAATTCTGAAATTTTATTGTTAATCTTCTGGATTTCTGATTGCTGTCTTTCTGTGGATTCTTGCAGCCTATTAAATTTGGCATTATGTTCTTGAATAACTTTTTGAAGTTCCTCTACTACTGTGTCTGTATGTTGCCTGGCTGTTTCTGCATTCTGTCGAATTTCCTTTCTTATTCTAGAAGAGTTCTGTATATTAATCTTTTGTATTCTGTCTCTGGTAATTCCAAGAAGTTCTCTTCCTCCAGAGAATTTATGGATTCTTTATTTTGTGAGCTTTCTGAAGCCATCATGGACTGCCTCTTTATGTGACTTGATATTGACTGTTGTCTCTGAGCCATCAATAATTTATTATAATTTTGTGTTTGCTTATTGAGATCTAGCTTCTTATTTTGTTTTGTTTTGCTATGCCCAAATAAGCTGCTCATGTGCACCAGTTTGATTTTTGACACCTTTTGATCTCTAATGTCCTGTCACCAGGTAGTTGGTTCTGTATCTAAGTATGTGCACGCTGGAGTTCGTTAAAATTTCCTATATGGGATCAGCTCGGGTGTGCAGGCAGTCCATCTCCAAGTGTGTGATACAGGCTGTCACCCCCAGTCCTAGAGAGGCATGGGTGATTGGTGCAGGCACTGGACTCTGGCTGTGGTGGGGGATCACGCGCTGAGCCAGGCAGGGGGCTGACCACTGCCCCTGAGAGTCTGAAAGAAAAGCGTTTCCCTATTCTCTAGGGTGAATAGGTAGGTGAGTTTTGCAGCCAGGCTAAGAGCACCCCACTATGTTGGCTGCAAAGACTCGAGGGCACCACTTTTCTTGATCTCCTGTAGCAGATGACTAGGCACTGTTCGAACTATCACCAGTCCTCAAGGCCCTGCTGCAGATCAATAAAACTGCCTGCTTGACGGGCAGGGCTGTTTCGAGGATCACAAATCTGCCCATTCACAGCTGAACCAGTTGAAGTTAAACGTCAGATGTTTGCCCTGTTGTACTGTGGTAGTGAGGGCTAACGCTGTTGAGATAGGTCCCCACAAGTCTATACAGGGGTGTATGGCACTCAGAGTCTGCGGACCCCTGATTTCTATGGGAGCAAAGGAGTTGTGCCGACCTTGTGTTCCTGGCCTAGTGAAGCCAGCAGCTTATTTTTTCCCTCTCCAAGGCCAGGAGAATGGGTCAGGGTACCTTTTGGGATCTGTTTCCGGCCCAGTAGACTCCAGGTGCAGAGCGGGGAGGGAAGCGGTAAAAGGAAGAGAGGTATTCCCCAAATCCGGTGGAGAGCACAGAGATAGGAGGTAAAAGGGAAAGAGGTTTTTCCCAAATCCAGTGCAGAGTGCAGAGGTAGGATTTAAAAGGGAGAGAGGTTTTTCCCAAATGGGCTTTTTTTTTTTTAACTCGCCGCAAAGGGTGCACGCATGTACTTATCCTAGTCTCTTGGGAGCTGCTCTTCACTGGTTCGGAGTGTCCAAGCAGAATCTCTGCCACTGGGTCTCTCTCGATGTGGAAACTGCTTCTTGAGCGCTCGCACGGCACGGCTGTTTGCCTTCTTCACCGCAGCCCGGTGTGGCTGTGTCTTTGCTGTGTTGCCGCTGTAGCTCTAGCGCTCCTCACCTCTTACAAGTGGTCTTCCTCTCTGGTATGACTCAGATGGATTTCTTAACCTTGCCTTGTTCAGGGCTGCCAGATGTTCACATAGAATCAAATCACTTGTTTTTCCAGGTCTTTGTTGTAAGAGGGATATAGGAAGCGTCTGACTAGTCCACCATGTTGACCACACCTCGAATAGATACAATTTAATTTAATAAATTTAACAAATAAATTATGTAGAATGCATGCAATTTATTGAATAGCAAAATGTGAGTGCACTTTGATAGATGCCTTATATCTTTATTATCTACAGTCGTGACAACTGCTTTGTGAGATAGATACTGTTTTCCCCATTTTACAAATGAGGAAAAGCTCACAGAAAGTGGCAGGGCTTAAGATAAAATCCAGGTTTGCCCATTTAAAAAGTTTTAAAATCTGGAGTTAAAACTCAGAAGATTTGCACTACTCTTTTTATTATATCACTGTGTAATCTGAATAAAAGGAATTTTTTTAATACACTGATAAAAGTGCTAAGTGCAAATCAACATCATAAATCTGGAATCCTTGAAAGTTGGCCTAAAGAGGAAGTTTTCAAGTTCATGCAATGGGTCTGCACTCTCTACAGTAAATACGTAGATATAGTTCTCCAATTTAATTCCCTTCACTTCTAACATTTATGGAATAGCATGACTGGTTATAAAATACTTTTCAGCAATAATGGAGATTTGTTATTGCTGCTTCAGCTTAATAATGAGTAAATGTTTGTATTTTTATTTGAGTTTGACAAAATGTCAACCAGTACTTTTTTAAAACCATAAATAGTTTTGGATCCTATTAGATTAAGTAAATAGGTTAGATTCGTGAATAGATTTATCTTAAGCTGCTGCTGGACTCTAGTGTACTGTGGTTCCATTCTCTTAATAAATAAGGAGAGAACAGTGTCAGTTAACACTGTCCCTGGTCTTCATTGCAATATTTTTTGTATACCCTCTGTATGCCAAACATGATTTTGGATGTTTATACCAGGCTTTCTGGTAATATCTTGGAAATAACTAGCTGTTACTCTTATTCTAATTTCTATTTATTTTGTTCATGTAGACTTAAACAGTTATATTTATTTCTTTTCAGATCTGGAAGAAGAATATATTATTTTAATTTTTCAAACTGGCCTTGATCATCAGGCAAATATGGTATTTGAAAGTATCATTACTGAAATTGGTATAAAGAATAATATTTCCAATTTTTTTGCAAAAATCCCCTTTGAAGAAGCCAATAGCAGACTTGTTGCCTGTACAAGAACCTATGAAGAAAGCATCAAAGGAAGTTGTGTGCAAAAAGAAAACAAAATTAAAAATGTAATTATGTTTTAAAATGTTTATAATTTTAAATAATGGGTAGCCTTAAGGAGAAATATGTTTCATTATAATACAGCTCATTTTGGTGTCAGATATTTTATTTCAATTTCAGAGTTATTTGCTTTTATATATGATTTGTAAACTGTCTTGTGTCAAAATATTAATGGGGGGTAGGTGACCTGTAACACAAATAGCGTTTGATACAGGTTTCAGAGTCATTTTGTAGTACCTCTCCACGTTCTATTCTTCAGTCTCTACTCTTTTTCTTTTATATCTGTTTTTCCTTTTCACCCCACTCCCAACATACACATACATACACTGCTACATTCTAATTAATTTTACATTGTGTGTTTGGTTTGCTGATCGTTCCCAGTGATGCTATTGGGGCTATTACAACTTATTTTAAAGGAATTTTGGTTCCTGATGTATTGTACATTTATATGTAACGTGCATACATATTTGAAAACTTGGAAAGTGGAGCGTGCATACCATTTGATCTTGGTTGTCAACATACATATCTAATTCTTGAATATTTACTCATGTAGTTAGGCAACTTTGAAGCCACCATACCAGAGGCAACAGTATTATTATGAAACTCATGGTATAATGTTAAATAATACAAGTAAAACTTAAACACTCTGAATTTGTTATATACCATAGCAACTGAACTTTGCTGGCTTAATATATTGGGAACACTTAATCTCTCACTTTGAGTACAAACTTGGAAATATGTCTGTCCGAGGCACAGTCTTGGTAAAGTTGAGCAAGGCCTGACTAGAGAAGAAGCACTCACACAGTTAGTGGGTTAGGAAAAGAGCAGAGGAAGGAAGGGGAACCATCCCCCTTATTTTTCTGATTTGGCTATAGGAGATAATGCCAGAGGAATCAAAAAAAGCAGGTTGGAGCCATGAGACAACTGAGATGGACACAAATGTCAATGGAAGGCTCTTTTCTCTAAAGATAACTTGTTTTAGTTTCGTGTAACATTAATGTTCATTGGACAGTGTTCCCTGAGCCTCTGCCTCTATGTCCCTTGGAAGTCTTAGCCATTGGATTTAGGTGGTTAAGAGCTATGGCTGCTAGCCAAAAGGTTGGCAGTCCGAATCCATTAGGCGTTCCTTGGAAACTCTATTGGGCAGTTGTGCTCTGTCCTATAGGGTCATTATGAGTCGGAATCGACTTGACGGCAGTGGGTTGGTTGGTTTGTTTTTTTTGTTTGCTTGTTTGTTTTCCATTACTATCAGAAGATAACCACTGTATCTGTTCTTTGAATTTTACTAACATAATCTAATATAGATAGTAGAGATCTTAGACAAGATACCAGAAATCCGTTGTTAATAAATTTGAAGAGTATCATTATTATAGACGCTGCATATAAAAAGTAGATTGTGGTCCCTAGGTTCTACCTGTTTCTTCTTTTTGATTGTTAAATATCATGCATACTTTTTAGATAGATATTTTTAACCTTTTTTAATAGAGAAGCATTCTTGCCTGTGTGCTTACTCTTTTTATTGAAATTTTTCCCTATTGATTTTTTTGAGTTGATCATTTAATTTCCTTTACCAGGTGTCCTTTGAATCTAAAATACAACTTCGAAACAAACAAGAATTCCAGTTTTTTGATGATGAGGAAGAAACTGGAGAGAGTCATACCATCTTCATTGGTCCTGTAGAAAAGTGAGAGCATTCCTTTTTATTTGCAATGCTCTGAGTTTCTTTGTCTGTTTTATTACATCATGTATTTATTTTTCTGTTTTGTTACAGATTAATAGTCTATCCACCACCTCCAGCTAAGGGAGGCATTTCTGTTACTAACGAGGACCTACACTGTCTGAATGAAGGGGAATTTTTAAATGATGTTATTATAGACTTTTATTTGAAGTAAGTTAATTTTCTACTAACTTCTTAGTAAATCTTCTGTTTGTTCTAGTCTATTACATATTCTTCTATATTGTGTGTCTTTGATTTTTGTAGTCAAACTGAGTTTTGAATTCCAGCACTGCCACTTATTGCATGATATCCGGAAAGTTATTTATTTAGTGTCTACTTGTGTTTCCTCATTTTTAAAACGGGAATAATAATAACCAAAAGAAACCAAGCCCACTGCCATTGTGTCAATTCTGACTCGTAGCAACCCTAAAGGACAGAGTAGAATTGCGCCATAGGCTTTCCAAGGCTATAATCTTTACAGAAGCAGACTGCCACATATTTGTTGTGGGGAGTGGCCGGTGAGTTCAAACTGCCAACCTTTGGGTTAGCAGCCGAGTCTTAACCACTGCACCACCAGGGCTCCGGAGTAATAATTGTAGTATCTAAAAGTTGTTGTGAGAATTAAATGAGATAATACATGTCAAGTGCTAGGAAAAGTGCCTGGTACTTGGGAAGTATTCATAAATGATAGCTTATTGTGTTGTGATTGTTAGTGTTTTATGCCTGTAAAAATATTATTACTACCCTAGGTTAGGCAATGATTTGTTGAGCAACTACAAAAGTATGATTTCATTTATTTCCTTCAATAAGTGTTCATCAAGCACTAGCTGTGTACCAGGTATTGTATTAGTAGAAGTTTATGGTTTATTAGGGAACACAAATATGAGATAAAGCAATAATAGAACCATTAACATGGTACAGACACAACAGAAAAAGAGAATTCTGCATTCTCTTTGGGAGCTGGAGGGTATGAGGACCAGGAAGCTTTCCTGGAAGAGCTTCCATCATTACCCAGTGTACACATGCATATATATTTATGTGTGGTGCGTTTAGTATAAATTTGTATGTTTTTACTGGTTTGTGATACAAAGTGGGTATGCATATGAAACAAAACAGAACTTACCATCAGCATGTCCAGTGCTGTCTAATGTTTTCTAGTTTATTCTAATGTAATTCATAAAACAAAAGCTGGTTGTTGAAACCTGCTAAAGTAATTTTATAGCTTACTAATGACCGCAACCCCCAATTTGAAAGCAAACCACTCTAACAAGAGTGAAAGATTTTCATCAGAGAAGTGGTATCATAATTGAATTTCCACCAGATAATTTTGAAAGGTGTGTACACTGGAAGTCTAGATGAGAGAGAATTTTAGAGGCCTAACTGGGTATTTTAATTGGAGTGGAGAGGAATTGATGTTTTAGGAGGTAGTTATTTAGGACTGAGTGAATGGAGATTAAGGAGAAAAGAAATGTGTGCCAGAGACCTGCTAAATGTTGTTACCACTGTCTTAGGTAGTGAATGCAGAAGCAAAATGGGCTTGCGTGGGAGGAAACATGAGTTCTCTATTAGATGTTTATGATACAACCAAGGAGAGAATTCCAGTAAACAGTTGACTATATTATTCTGGAGTTTAATTCTAGAGTTTCAAGTGATAGTTTAATTATGAGAACAGATGAGATTGCTTAGGTAGGGGTGTAAAATGAGAAAAAAAGCCATAAGAACAGAACCTGGAGAGTAAATTTTAAGGAACAGACAGGGAAGAGAAAGAATAGAGAGGTTCCCATGAATAATTTCTGAAGGTATTTGACAGAAAGAGAAATTCAGAGACTAATGTAATGAAATCCAAGGGGGTAAGTTTAAAGGAGGATATCTTCAGTGGTATCACTGTAGCAGAGCCAGAGAAGAGCTAAGGACAATGACCCTAAGCTAATTTGATTCTTTTGGGGTGATGGAGATGAAAGCCAGATTAATGATTTCATTAACATGCAGTGAGATTAAAAAAAAAATTTTTTTGCCACCCTCTCTCAATAATTGATAGAAAAACTAGACAGAAAATCAGCTGGCTATAGAACTCAGTAACACCATGAACCTACACTCAGCAGTTATAGAACACTCTACCCAAAAATACATATTATTTTCAAGAGCCCATAGAACATGTACTAAGATAAACCATATCCTGGAGTTAAGTAAGCCTCAGCTTACATAGAAGAACTGAAATTATTAAATAGAGTGTATTTTCTGATCACAGTGGAATCAAACTAGAAATTAATAACAGAGATACCAGGAAAATCTCCAAATACTTGGAAACTAAACAGCACACTTCATAATAATTCATGGATCAAAGAGGAAACTGTAAAGGTAGTTAAAAAAATATATTGAGCTGAATAAAAATGAAAATGCAACACATCAAAATTTGTGAGACACAGCTAAAGCAGTGCTAATAGGGAAATTTATATCACTACAAGCATACACTATAATAGAAGAAATGTCTAAAGTAATCTAAGCTCTAACCTCAAAAAACTAGAAAAAGAAAACCAAAATCAAGTAGAAGGAAGATAATAAATAAGAGCATAGATCAGTGAAATTGCTAACAGTAGAGAACATTGATGAAACAAAGAGCTGGTTATTTGAAAAGAATAAAATTGACAAACCTCTGGCAAGACAGTTGGGAAAAAAAAAAGTCTCATTTACCAATATCAAGAATAAAAAAAGGGGATATAATTATAGGCCACACAGACATCAAAAGGGTAAGAAAATACTACCAAGAACTCTACATGCCTAAATTTCTCAACTTAGATAAAATGGACTAATTATTCAAAAAGCAGAAACTACCACAACTCACCAGATGTGAGATGTATCATTTGAATAACTCTATAGCTATTAAGAAAATTGAATTCATAATTTTAGAACTCTCAAAAACAAAAACTCCAGGCCCAGATTGTTTGTTGTCGTTCAGTGGTTTCAAATCGATTCCGACTCATAGCAACCCTGTGTACAGCAGGACGAAATACTGCCTGGTCCTGCGTCATCCTCATATAATCCTTGCTGTGTTTGAGCCTATTGTTCAGCCACTTTGTTAGTCTATCACGTTGAGGGTCTTTCTCTGTTTTTTGCTGCCCCTCTGCTTTACAAAGCATGATGTCCTTCTTCAGGGACTGGTCCCTCCTGATAACGTGTCCAAAGTAGGAGATAAAGTCTTAACCATCATCGTTTCAAAGGAGCATTCTGACTGTAATTTTTTTTTTTTAATTGTTGTAGTTTAAAAGAAGTTTACATTTCAAGTTAGTTTCCCATATAGAAATTTATACATATATTGTTATGTGACCCTAATTGCTCCCCCATACTGTGGCAGCACACTCCTCCTTTCCACTTCTGATTCCCCATGTCTATTCAACCAGCTCCTAACCCTCTCTGCCTTCCCATCTCACCTCTGAACAGAAGCTGCCCGTTTAGTCTCCTGACCGTAATTCTTCCGAGACAGATTTGTTTATTCTTCTGGTAGTCAATGGCATAGTCAGCATTCTTTCCTAGCATCAAAATTCAAAGGCATTAGTTCTTCTTTGGTCTTTCTTATTCATTGTCCAGCTTTAACATGCATATGAAGTGACTGAAAATACTATGATTTGGATCAGGTGCACTTCAGTTCTCAAAGTGACACCTTTGCTTTTTAATACTTTAAAGAGGTCTTTTCCACATATTAGGCCATAAAGCAAGCCTTAACAGAATCCAGAGCATCAAAATATTACAAAGCATCTTTTCTGACTGTTAAGCCATAAAAGTAGAAATCTGTAACAGAAAAAGCAAGAAAAAAAAATCAAACACATGGAAACTAAACAACACTGTGCTTAAAAACTACTTGGGTTATAGAAGAAATTAAGGATGGAATAAAATTCATAGACTCAAATGAGAATGAAAACAAATCTTACTAGAACCTTTGGTACACAGCAAAAGGAGTGCTCACATGTCAGTTTATAGCAATAAATGCATACATCCAAAAAGAAGAAAGGGTCAAAATCAAAACATTGACCCTACAACTTGAACAGATAGAAGAAAGAGAGCAACAAAAGAAGCCCTTGGGCACCAGAAAGGAGCTAATAAGAATTAGAGCAGAATTAAATGAAGTAGAGAATAGAAAAATAATTGAAAGAGTTAACAAGACCAAAAGCTGGTTCTTTGAAAAGATCAACAAAATTGATAAACCATTGGCCAAACTGACAAAAGAAAAACAGGAGAGGAAGCAAATAACCCATATAAGAAATGAGATGGGTGATATCACAATAGATCTAACTGAAATTAAAAGAATCATAAGAGAATACTATGAAAAATTGTACTCTAACAAATTTGAAAACCTAGAGGAAATGGACAAGTTTCTAGAAACTCACTACCTACCTAAACGAACGCAAACAGAGGTAGAACAACTAAAGAAACCCATAACAAAAGAAGAGATTGAGAAGGTAATTTAAAAACTCCCCCCCCCCAAAAAAAGCCCTGGCCCAGAAGGGTTCATTGGAGAATTCTACCAAACTTTCAGAGAAGAGTTAACACCATTACTACTAAAGGTAGTACAGAGCATAGAAAATGGTAGAATACTCCCAAACTCATTCTGTGAAGCCAGCATAACCCTGATGCCAAAATCAGGTAAAGACACGACAGAAAAAGAAAATTACAGACCAGTATCCCTCATGAACATTGACGCAAAACTCCTCAACAAAATTTTAGCCAATAGAATTCAGCAACCTATCAAAAAAATAATTCATCATGATCAAGTGGGATTTATAGCAGTTATGGAGGGATGGTTCAACTTTAGATAAACAATCAATGTAATCCATCACATAAATAAAACAAAAGACAGGAACCACATGCTCCTATCAATCGATGCAGAAAAGGCATTCAACAAAGTCCAACACCCATTCATGATAAAAAGTCTCAAAAAAATAGGAATAGAAGGGAAATTCCTCAGTATAATTAAGGGCATTTATACAAAGCCAACAGCCAACATCATCCTAAATGGAGAGACTTTGAAAGCATTCCCCTTGAGAACAGGAACCAGACAAGGATGCCCTTTATCACCACTCTTATTCAACATTGTGCTGGAGGCCGTAGCCAGAGCAGTTAGGCTAGAAAAAGAAATAAAGGGCATCCAGACTGGTAAGGAAGAAGTCAGAGTATCTCTATTTGCAGATGATATGATCTTATACACAGAAAACCCCAAAGAATCCACAAGAAAACTACTGAAACTAATAGAAGATTTCAGCAAAGTTTCAGGTACAAGATAAACATACAAAAATCAGTTGGATTCCTCTACGCCAACAAAGAGAACCTTGAAGAGGAGATCACTAAATCAATACCATTTACAATAGCCCCCAAGAAGATAAAATACTTAGGAATAAATCTAGCCAGCGACATAAAAGATCTATACGATGAAAACTTCAAGATGCTACTGCAGCAGATTTGCCCGATGTAATACATCATTTGATTGTATTGTATTGATGTATTACATCAAAGTGGAAAAACATACCTTGCTTATGGATAGGAAGACTCAACATTGTGAAAATGTCATTTCTACCCAAAGCCATCTACAGATCCAGTGCAATCCTGACCCAAATTCCAGTGACGTTTTTTAATGAGATGGAGAAACAAATCACCAAATTTACATGGAAAGGGAAGAGGCCCCGGAGAAGTAAAGCATTACTGAAGAAGAAGAACAAAGTGGGAGTCCTCAAACTACCTGATTTTAGAACCTGCTACACTGCCATAGTAGTCAAAACATCCTGGTACTGGTACAACAACAGATACATAGACCAATGGAACAGAATTGAGAATCCACACATAAATTCATCCACCTGTGAGCAGCTGATATTTGACAAAGGCCCAAAGTCTGTTAATTGGGGAAAAGACAGTCTCTTTAACAAACTGTGCTGGCATAATTGGATATCCATCTGTAAAAAACTGAAACAAGATCCATACCTCACATCATGCACAAAAACTAACTCAAAATTAATCAAAGACCTACATAGAAAATCTAAAACAATAAAGATCATAGAAGAAAAAATAGGACAACACTAAAGATCATCGAAGAAAAAATCAGGACAATGGTCAGAGCCCTAATACATGGCAAAAACAGAATACAAACCATAAGTAACAATGCACAAACACCAGAAGAGAACTAGGTAACTGGGAGCTCCTAAAAATCAAACACGCTCATCAAGAGACTTCACCAAAAGAGTAGAAAGACAACCTACAGACTGGGAAAAAAATTTTGGCCACGACAAATCCAATCAGCGTCTGATCTGTACAGTCTATGTGATACTGCAAAAACCTCAACAAAAAGACAAATAACCCAAATAAAAAATGGGCAAAGGTTATGAACAGGCACTTTGCCAAAGAAGACATTCAGACGGCTAATAGACACCTGAGGAAATGCTCACAATCATTAACAATTAAAGAAATGCAAATCAAAACTACAATGAGATACCGTCTCACCCTAACAAGGCTAGCATTAGTCCAAAAAACACAAATAATAAATGTTGGAGAGGTTGTGGAGAGACTGGAACACTTACACTCTGTTGGTGGGAATGTCAGTAGTACAACCACTTTGGAAATTGATATGACGCTTCATTAAAAACCTAGAAATAGAAGTACCATACCATCCAGCAATTCCACTCCTTGAAATATATCCTAGAGAAATAAGAGCTGTCACGCAAATAGATACATGCACACCTGTGTTCATCGCCGAACTGTTCATAATAGCTAAAAGATGGAAACAACGTAGGTGCCCATCAACAGACGAACGAATAAACACATTATGGTATATTCACACAGTGGAATACTACACAACGATAAAGAACAACGATGAATCTGTGAAGCATCTTATAACATGGAGGAATTTGGAAGGCATAATGCTGAGTGAATTTAGTTAGTAGCAAAAGGACAAATAATTGTATAAGACCACTATTACAAGAACTCAGGAAAAGGTTTAAACACAGAAGAAAACATTCTTTACAAGGGTAGGGAGGAAAGGAGAGGTGTATACACTAGCTAGATAGTAGACAATTATCTTAGGTGAAGGGAAGGATAACACACGCTACAGGGGAAGTCAGCACAACTGGACTAAACCAAAAGCTAAGAAGTTTCCTGAATACAGCCAAACACTTTGAGGGACAGAGTAGCAGGGGTGGGGGTCTGGGGACCATGGTTTCAGGGGATGTCTAGGTCATTGGCATAACAAAGTTTATTAAGAAAATATTCTGCATCCCACTTTGGTGTGTGGCATCTGGGGTCTTAAAAGCTCGTGAGCAGCCATCTAAGATGCATGAATTGGTCCCAACCCACCTGGACTAAAGGAGAATGAAGAACACGAAAGACACAAGGAAAGTATTAGCCCAAGAGACAGAAAGGGTCACATAAACCAAAGACTTCATCAGCCTGAGACCAGAAGAACTAGATGGTGCCCAGCTACTACCAGTGACCACCCTGACAGGGAACACAACAGAGAGTCCCTGGTGTAGCAGGAGAAAGGTGGGGTGGAGAACTCAAATTCTAGTAGAAAGACCAGACTTAATGGTTTGATTGAGACTGGAGGGGCCCTGGAAGACATGTCCCCTGAACTCTCTGTTAGCCTAAAACTAAAACCATTCCGTAGGCCAACTCTTCAGACAAAGATTAGACTGGACTATGGGACCTAAAATGATACTGGTGAAGAGTGTGCTTCTTAGCTGAAGTAGATACATGACACGAAATGGCAGCTCATGTCCAGAGGGAAGATGAGAAGGCAGAGAGAGTCAGGAGCTGGTTGAATGGAGAAGGGAAATCCGGAGTGGAAAGGAGTTTGCTGTCACAGGATAGGGAGAGCAACTAGGGCCACATAACAATGAATGTATAAATTTTTGTATGAGACACCAACTTGATTTGTAAACCTAAAGCACAACAATAAAAGATAAAATAAGTCTTTTGCAGCAGATTTGCCCAGTGTAATACATCATTTGATTTCTTGACTGCTACTTTCCTGGATGTTGATTGTAGATCCAAGTAGAATGAAATCCTTGACAACGTGTCAATATTTTCTTCGTTTACCTTGATGTTGCTTATTGTCTAGTTGTGAGAGTTTTTATTTTCTTTATGTTGAGGTGCAATCCATACTGAAAGCTGTAGTTTTTTATCTTAAACAGTAAGTGCTTCAAGTCCTCTTTGCTTTCAGAAAGCAAGGTTGTGTCCTCTGCATATCACAGGTTGTTAATGAGTCTTCCTCCAATCGTATAGTCTGGCTTTTTGGATTATTTTCTCGGCGTATGGATTGAATAAGTAGGAAGAAAGAATACAACCCTGATGCACACCTTTCCTGACTTTAAACCACACAGTAGCCCCCTGTTCTGTTCGAATGACTGCCTTTTGGTCTATGTACAGGTTCCACATGAGCACAATTAAATGTTCTGGAATTCCTTTTCTTTGCAGTGTTATCCATAATTTGTTATGATCCACACAGTCGAATGCTTTTGCATAGTCACTAAAACACAGGTAAACATCTTCTGGTATTCTTTGCTTTCAGCCAAGATCCATCTGACATGAGCAGTGATATTCCTCGTTCTACATCTTCTTCTGAATCTGGCTTGAATTTCTAGCAGTTCCCTGTCAGTGTACTGCTGCAACTGTTTTTGAATTATCTTCCGGAAAATTTTCTTGTGTGTGATATTTATGATATTGTTTGATAATTTCCATATTCTTGGGTTACCTTTCTTTGGAATGGGCACAAATATGGATCTCTTCCAGTCGGTTGGCCAGGTAGCTATCTTCCAAATTTCTTGGCATAGATCAGTGAGCATTTCCAGCGTTGCATTGATTTGTTGAAACATCTCAATTGGTATTCCATCAGTTCCTGCAGCTGTGTTTTTCTGCAGTGCCTTCAGTGCAGCTTGAACTTCTTCCTTCAGTACCATTGGTTCTTGACCATCTCCTACCTCCTAAATGGTTGAACGTTGACCAGTTCTTTTTGGTACAGTGACTGTATTCCTTCCATCTTCTTTTGATGCTTCCCGTGTTGTTCAATATTTTACCCATAACCTGAAACCCAATGCTGTCGAGATGATTTCCAACTCATAGCAACCCTATAGGACAGAATGTAACTGCCCCATAGGGTTTCCAAGGAGCAGCCGGTCAATTTGAACTGCCGCACTTTTGGTTAGTAGCCAGGCTCTTAACCACTGTACTGCCAGGGCTCCATTTTGCCCATAGAGTCCTTCAGTATTACAACTTGAAGCTTGAGTTTTTTCTTCAGTTCTTTCAGCTTGAGAAATGCTGAGTGTGTTTTTCCCTTTTGGTTTTCTATCTCCAGATCTTGTTCACATTTCATTATAATACTTTGTCTTCTCGAGCTGCCCTTTGAAATCTCTTTAGCTCTTTAATGTGACCATTTTTTCCTTTCTCTTTAGCTATTCTACATTCAAGAGCAAGTTTCAGAGTCTCTTCTGGCATCTGTTTTGGTCTTTTCTTTCTGTTCTGGCCTTTTTTTCCTCCCCAGATGGTATCACTGGAGAATCTGCCAAAAGTTTAAAGAAGAATTAACACCAATTCTACACAATCTCTTCCAGAAGAGGAGGGAACATTCCCCAGTTTATTTCCTGACACTAATATTACCCTGATACTAAAACCAGACAAAGACAGTATGAAAAAATAAAGCTACAGACTAATATCTCTCATGAACATAGTTGGAAAAATCCTTAACAAAGTGTTAGCATATAGAATTCAGCAATAAATAAGAGTTATACACCATGACTGATTGGGATTTATTCCAGGGATGTAAGACTGGTTCAGTATTTGAAAATCAGTCAATATAACCCACCATATTAACAGACTAAAGAAGAAAAGTTATATGATCATATAAATTAATGAATTAAAAACATTTGACAAAATTCACCCAGTCTTGAGGCAGTCTCGCAAAACTAATAGAAGGGAACTTCCTCAACTTATTAAAGAATATCTACAAAAAATCTACAGGTAGTGTCATACTTTTTGGTGAAATGCTTGCCAAACACTTTTTCCCTAAAATCAGGAACAAGGCAAGGATGCCCACTCTCACCACTTCTATTCCTCATAGTACTGGAAGTTCTAACCATCAGAATAAGACAAGAAAAGGAAATAAGTGACGTTCAGATCACAAAGGAAGAAATAAACATGTCGTGTGACATATTTGCAGATGTCATGATTGTCTGTGTAAGAAAATCCCAAGAAATCTACCAGAACAACCTTCCTAGAACTATTGAGTTCAGCAAGATTGGTAAGATGCAAAATAAATATACAAAAATCAGTTTCTATATACTAGCAATAAAAATGTGGAAACCAAAATTAAAAATAGATACTACTTACAATCACTCAAAAAATGAAGTGCTTAATTATAAATCTAATAAAACATGGTCAGATATATATGCATGATCTAAATAAACGGAAAACTCACCATGTTCATGGACTGGAATACTCAACGTAGTAAGGATATCAGTCCTCTCCCAATTGATACCCAGATTCAGTGTAATTCCATCAAAATCCTAGCAAGATTTTTTTATATAGATTATTCTAAAATTATATGGAAAAGCAAAGGAACTAAAACAGTTTTGAAAAAGAAGAATAAAATGGAAGAAATTAGTCCTCCAAAATTCTGTATGTGTATGCACACACACGAGCACTTACTGTATATAGCAACGTTTTCAGGATTCTGTGATTTGGTGGAAGGACAGATGTATAGATTAATGGAACAGAATAGAGACCACAGAAATAGCCCTATGTAAGTATGGCCAGCTGATTTTTGTTTGTTTAGGGTTTGTTTTGTTTTGTTTTGAGTGTACAATTCAAGATTTTTAATAGTGACGGAAGAGATTGGTGGTTGCCTAGGGCCGGGAAGGGAGTGGTGGTAGGAAATGGGGAGTGTTGCTATGAATTGTTACTATTAATAATAGTGTGAACATTGATTTGCAAGTTTTTGTGTGAACATATGTTTACTGGTGAGTTGAGCATGTGCTGTTGTAAAACATTAGATCTTACAAGTCATGATTTTACTTTCAAATATCACTTTATTACTCAAGGATATCCTGGTGTTTATCATTGTCTAGAATACTAAACATTTCTGATAACTTCTTTCAGTTATAAGGAATAGATTGATGGTGGCTAAATAGATACTTGATCGCTACTTGGCTGACTTTTCAATAAAAAGTGAACTATTAAATGTATTACATTGGTATTATTTTTTGTATATTAGATATTTGGTGCTTGAAAAACTGAAGAAAGAAGAAGCCGACCGAATTCATATATTCAGTTCTTTTTTCTATAAACGCCTTAACCAGAGAGAGGGGAGAAATCTTCATGAAACAACCAATCTGTCGTAAGTCAGGCTTTTTAAAGATATTTAACAAGTGTAATAAGTAACTTGAGCTTAACTTAATAAAAATTACTTATTTATATTGAGGTACCGTTATTTAGTTCTGTTGTTAGTTTGCAAAATGATTATAATTCATAATATTCTAAAGCCTTAAGAACACCTAGAATTCATAAAGGTCTAGGTGTGAGATCTAGAACAGCGCTTCCCAAATATGCCTGATGATTAAAAAAAAAAATTATTTGGGTATTTATTAAATACAGATAGCTCTGTTTTGCCCTAGGTGTTCTTGTACCCTAAAGGATCTTGTGATTCTGTAATAAGCTCTTTGAATAATTATTTTCAGACATGTTAAGGAAGTACTATTCTAGTTACTCGGTCCAAGTTATTTTCTTTATAATTCTTTTTCCTGTGTTTTGAGTATCCAGCTGTAACACTTGCTGGTAACTGTTCAGAAGAAATATACAACATTGGCACATTTTTGTCATAACTACTGTTAAATGTGTTGAATCGATGGCTGCTTGTACATAATATAAGTAATATTTTCTACTATTTCGACAATTGCCGATTTTGTGTCTTAGAGTTGATGATATTCATTCTTCACTGCTCCTCTGTGCTCATAGTCTTTCTTGCTTCATCTACCCTCAGATATTTCTCACTCTTCCTGCCCTGTTTTTCTCCCAAGATTTTGTAGGCAGTGTTCTGGTATGCCTTTCAGCAGTTGCTGCTACCAATTCTAAACTAATACAAATGGTGGAGATCTAAGTCTATTCAAGACAAGTGTTGGAACCTCTAGGATGTAGTAGCAGGAATTAAATATCTCTTTCTTCCATAGACAGTTTCATGCCTTCCTAGCTCCATCTCTGATGCTGTATTTTCTTTCCTCAACGGGTTAAACCATCTTATATAAGTGTTCTTGCTGTTGAATCTTCATAATTTATAAATTGCTGCTTATAAGTTGAAGCACTAGAGACTTTTCAGAAGCTTGATAGTTTATCTCTTGTCTCACAGAATACAGCAAAAGCGACATGGGAGAGTAAAAACCTGGACCCGGCATGTAGATATTTTTGAGAAGGATTTTATTTTTGTACCCCTTAATGAAGCGTAAGTAAGAATTTCCTTTATGTAAATACGATGGCAGTTTTTAGAAAATGTGTTTCTGAGATGAAGATATCCATTTTAAAACTTCTTCCTGAGAAATAGTGTATATATTTATACTTTTACCACCTTATTTTATGAAAATTAATATAGATTTCCAGTGAATCATGTATGATATTGAACTTCGCAATCACTAGACCAGATAGCTTTTTAAATTTAATTTTAATGGTCAACATGGAATAATGTCATTAAAAAATAAACAGCAATGCTAATGGTCTAGCAAATATTGTGTAAAAAGGCTATTTTATACAAAAAGATGATTACTTCATTTAGAAGAATTTGAATCTTTGGTTTACAGAAAACTTTGTTTCTTAACCAAAAAGCAGAGATGGGTGGAATTATGAAATTTGCTCAGATTGAAAACCAGCTTCCATATTATGCTAGTCTGACTACTTGAAGCAATTTTGTAAATAAATGAAGGTGCTTAAACACGGTGTTATTTCCCCTCAGTGATTAGACAGATGTTGATGTGTTTGCATAGTATTATTACGTCATTAAGACCTGAGAATTTTTTTATTTCTTTTTTTTTGTGGGGGCAGGGTTTGGATTTCTATGTCCTCCAGCCAAAGCCCACAAGGAACATACCTGTAGTTGAACAACTTAAGTTTATTACTTGTTGCAGTGAGGGAGAATACACACCATGTGTAACTGTGAGGTGTCTGAGTAAGAGGGTGCTGGAAAGAATCCGTTATAGGATTTGGGTTTTGGTTAGGGGACTTGGGGGAGGGTCTTAGGAAGTGATGGTTTGCCCTAGATTGGTTGCAGAGATTCTGTTGTTGAGTAAAGAAGTAGCATTTGCTCATTTAGCAGGAGAGAGGGGTGTTTGGTATTTTGTGAATTGCAGTGTGACCTTTGTGTTTGTCTCTGCTTAGACAAATTATGAAATGGCCTTGCTTTGTCTCATTTTATCATGGTCTCAGAGTAACCTTGTCTGAGGTTGGTTTTCTGTGAAATTGTTTATGTCTAAAAGGCCTAGTGTGAGTGACAGGCTATCTTCTGAATGTGCCTTTTTTTTCTCGTTTAACACTATAAAAAAAAAATTCAGCTATAGTATAGTCAATTCCAAATTTTGTTCATTTAAAACTATGCTTTAATCATGAGACGTGTGTTCCATTACTAGCCCAGTCAGAAGTGGGTAGGCTAGGTCAAAATGTTCGTTTTGACTGTATAGCACAACCTCTTCAAAGCTATGTATTTCTTTAAATCAAACGTAGTATCCTAATACAATTTAAAACTAACTCTTCTCTTCATTCTCCCCAAATTAAGTTTCTTGACACTAATATGTGATACAGAGTAACATTTGAGATAGAGGTGTCTACTTGGGGTGAAAGGGAGGATATACATAGAAAAAGCCATTATCAGAAATTAAGTATAAAAATTTTAAATAGAAATATAATTTGGTTGCACACACTTTAAGGATGGAAGTATATTCCCCTTAGTTACTGTATCTGATGTGGATGGAAGCTACTATTAATGTTTCCAGTTATCTTGGTAAGGGGGAGTGGGCAAATATGTAGGGCTACTAAAGGATTTTGCAAAAGAGCTTTGCCATTAATAGATGGAAGAATAGCCTCCAAATCAAGTGGACTCTTTTTTTTTTAAGAGGTAGAACCACAAATGTTTATATTCCGTATTTATGTTAGGTTGTTGTTAGCTGCAGTCTGGTCCCCAGCTCATGGCAACTCTGTAGGAACAAAGCGGTAGACTCCCATATATTTGTCATCTATTTTATTTTTAATTTTCTTGGTGGTACTAATTATCTTTAAACTTAAAAGTTTATAAGATATTTGTTAAAAATTGTCACGGTAATTGACAAGCAGCAGAAATTTGATACTTGGATCAAATCCATCTTGAGATAGATGGAATTGCCTGTTTTAGCCTCTTCTTCCATTGGATATTTAAGGTCAGTGTAGCTGCTATTAAAAGGCGTTGGAAGTGACCTCAAGGTTATCTGATTCAGCTTTCTCCTTTCAGCCAAAGAAAGGATTTTTCCTAGTTTATAGGGGAGACAATAGAAATTTTGTGGTTTATCCATATTGACACAGCTAAAAAATGTTAACAACTGATAGACCTAGGCTATAGCTAGAGGTTGAGTCACTGGATTATACCACATTTCATCAGTTTTTAAAACATTTTTTTCACATTTTAACATTTCTGAAATTTAGATATGACAAAATACAACTGTGTCTTAGAGTTGATGAAATGAGGAAGTTAGTGTGTTGACCTTTCTACTACTATAGCCTGACCTAAGTCCATAAGGATACTGAGGATTAATAATTTAGAACAGGAGGAAAGCATTAATCCATCTGGTCTTTACATACTGAGGATGAAAGCAGCCCCAGTGAGCTTTCTACTAGATGCTGTCCAAAGAAAGGGTAGTGTTGTTTCTCGATATTACCTTGGGTTAATTCAGCATTTTGCAGAACTCAGAAATGTGGAATAAATTTTATCCTCCTCACAGTATTCATTTTTGATTCAACAAATATTAACACCTACTACGTGACAAATATTCTGCTAGGCCTTGGGAATTATGCTAGCGGTAAGCTCTCTGACCATCTATAACCTGTTTATTGTATCTACAGCACATAACACTGTGCCTAGCAAATCACAGGCTTTTAATAAAATTATTGGCTAGATTATTATCGGTTATAAACCCAGACTGTACAGTTTTCTTGTGGACTGCCCCCTACTGTTGGGAACTGTGATACCTAGATTCACCTATATCATGAATAGTCACTTGATAGCTGTAACTCTTTAGTAATTAAAGCTTTCTAATAATGATTAGGTATGTTATTTTCTTTCAGTATATTTACATTTTAGTATAGCATGAGACAAAGCTTTACTTACATAAATATTTTCAGTAGTAAGCTCTTTCTGTCTTACTAATGGAATCCCTGGGTGGTGTGTACGGTTCACACACTAGGCCCACCCAAGGTGCCTTGGAAGAAAGGCCTAGAGATCTACTTCTGAAAAATTAACTGTTGAAAACCCTATGGAACACAGTTCTACCCTGACACACATGAGGTTGCCATGAGTCGAAATTGACACCGTGGCAGCTGGTACCTTATTAACAAGAAAAACACACACTAGAAGTTAAAAAAAAAAAAAAAAAGATACATAATACTTAGAAGATGTTGAAAACTATACAGTCTACGTATATATAGATTTCTAAAGACATTTTAATATTGAGGCTAGATAGTTTTCTATCACTTTGATAGAAGACAAAAAGAGGGTGAATGATGAATTGTAAAGTAAGGTATATTACATTAAATTGCCTGGAAAAGCAATGCATGTCTTATACCAAAAGCAAGAAAATGTTCAATGGATTGCTTATAAAAGTAAATTCAAGCTACATAATTCTAGCAAAAATTCTGACAATAAAAGAATGTTTTTAAATAGACATTATATTCTGTTAATGAATCAGTGGTCATATAAACAGTGGATTATTTTGAGAATTGAAAATATTGGGCATTCTTAGTAAATTTATTTACAAAAGCTTTAGAAGAAACATTTCAATTGATATTTATTGCCAAATATAGTAAACTTTCATAATAATATATTCAGTAGTTTCATTTGTTTTTTACAGTGCCCACTGGTTTTTGGCTGTTGTTTGTTTCCCTGGTTTGGAAAAACCAAAATATGAACCCAATCCTCAGTATCATGAAAATACAGTCATACAAAAGTGTTCAACTTTAGAGGACAGTTGTATTTCTTCTCCTTCAGCCAATGAAATGGACAGTTGTTCACAAAACTCTTCCGCCAAGCCTGTAATTAAGAAGATTATAAACAGAAAACATTGCATAGCTGTAATTGATTCAAATGCTATACAGGAAGAAAGTGACCCTCGTTATCGGAGAAACATATGCAGTGTGAAATGTAGTCTGAAAAAAATAAATCATACTGCAAGTGAAAATGAAGAATCAAATAAAGGAGAATCTGCTTGCCAGAAAGTTGTTGATAGGACTAAAAGTGAGAATGGCCTACAGAATGAATATTTAAGTTCTATACACCATACAGGTATGTATCCAAATGTTTTGAAAGAATGAAGGAATTCAGAATAAATGGAATTTTTTAATAAACAGCATTAGAATTTCAGGGTACACTTTTTTTAAAGTCAGATTTATTAAGGTGTAGGAGCCCTGGTGGCACAGTGATTAAGAGCTCAGCTGCTAACCAAAAGATTGGCAACTTGAATCCACCAGCCGCTCCTTGTAAACCCTATAGGGCAGTTCTCTTCTGTCCTATAGGGCCAGTGTTAGTCAGAATCAACTCGACAGCAACGGGTTTACTTTTTGGTTTTTTATTGAGGTATAATTTACATACAATAAAATTTACTCGTTTTATAAGTATAGCTCAGTGAGCTTTGATAAATACATATATCATCATATAGTCACAGCCATAATCAAGATTTAGAACCTTTCCATCATTCCAGAAATATTCCTTATTATCTTTTTGCAGTCAGTCCCCTCCCCTTACCCCAACAGAGTTCAGTTTTTATTCATGTTTACATTTTCTAGTGTTGGGACTTAGATTTATTTTTATTTCATAGGAAATTTACTGTATTCAGCATAAATAGTAGTTGGACAGTTTTAGACCTGTAAGGGAAATGAATTCAGTCTTCTCAATTTACAGCTGGTTAACGTGAGATCCATTGCATGATTAGGTCCGATTTACGTACTGAGGGATGGAGTTTAATTTTAGGAAATACTGGATAGTTAAAACCTTAACTAATGAGAATGCTTATAGTTTCTTGTTGTTTCTTTTTTTCTAACCTTTCTTGGCTAAAGAAAATTTCCAGTTTTATTCATTGGCTCTTACATCAGTATATCATGTATGTAGAAAGTTTGGCAAATTGACTGACAGCTGAAGTGTATTCTTTGAACTGATGGAAGTTTAATTGCTGTTGTTGTTATATTGATTTATTTTGTTTGTTTTAATGCTTTTAGATGAATCCTAACCATTGCTTATCATATTCTCTCACACTCACCTAATTATGATACTTGCTTCCCATGTGTATGAGATTTGGTTAAGTTCTTACGGCCGCCTTGAATGTAGCTTTTGAAAAAAGTAGATCATTGATAACAATATGCTTTACCAGTTTCTGTTTAAAAAACAAGTCCTGGGATAGTTCTGATTAATGAAGATTAATGTAGTTTGTAATCAATTTTGGCTTTTCCAAATTGACATTTTAAGCATTGTTGTTTTTTTAGTTATGACATTCAATAAAATTTACAAGATGGTTCCAATTAAAATTTGAAATATTACAAATAAGCTATAGATTATTTTTCCAAAGAACAGGCATATTTAAAAAATAATTTCAATATTTACTAATCTGTAAATATTTCTAAATTGTAAAACTGGATACCAAAGAAATGGAAATTTATTTTACAAAAAGTATGCTTTAAGACACCAAGTATGTTGAGATTAGAGGAAGTGGGATCAAGATGGCGGAGTAGTCAGATGGTTCTGGTGGACCCTCTTACAACAAAGACTCAGAAAAACAAGTGATTCGATTATATATGGCAATCTGGGCGCCCTGAACATCAAAGGCAGAGTTGAGGAACTGGACTGAGTGACAGGGGGAGGGAGAGATGGTTCGGAAGCAGCAAGGAGTTGCCAGACCTGACCTGGCGAGAGCCTGAGCCCTTAAGGCCTGAGCAGCTCGAGGGTGAGCAGTGAGGCAGGCAAGTGGCAGTGCTCGGGAGGCGTGTTTTCTGCACCAGGAGACACCCAGCCACAGAGAGTATACACGGCCACCCAGAACTAGTGAGAGTCAGCCCTGTATCTGCGAAAGATAAGTACTTGCGTATGACTTACTGCACGGATCAAAAACACCCCACTTAGGGAAAAACATCTCTCCCATTTACCTCCCTGCTCCCTGCTTTGCACTGGGTCCCCGACCGGCCCTGGGCCGGAAGTAGGATCCATCACACGCCCAGACCCAATCTCCCCACCTTGGAGAGTAAACAAATTAACAAACACGGGAAAGAAATAAACTGCTGGCTCCCCTAAGACAGGAACCCAGGGTAGGCACAGCTCCTTGCTTAGGCACAGGCGTAAGGGATCCACAGACTTTGAATGCCTTTCCCCCTGCATAGACTTGTGAGGGACCATCTCAACAGCATAGGCCCTCATTACCACAGTACAACAGGGTGTATACCGGAACTCTAACTTCAACTGTTTCAGCTGTGAAGTGGTAGGTTCTTGACATTTGACACTCCTCTGCCCATTAAGCAGGGCCTTCACCTACCCACATCAGGGGCCTGAGGACTGGTGGCTCCACCCACGCCACCTAGCCACCTGCGAGAGGGGCCCATGAATAAGAGGTGTCCCCCAGTCATTACAGCCAACAGCATTAGGTCCTCATAATCCGGCTGCAAAGCCCACCCACTTAGCCTTCCTCCTGGACACTCGGGGGTAGGCGTCAGCCTACAGCCTTGCTCAGAGTGTGCCCCCCTGCTGCAGCCAGATACCTGTGCCTACACCAATCACCCATGCCTGTCTAGGACTGTAAGTGAGAGCTTACACCACACACTTGGTGGCTCTCTAGCTGGGCACCTGAGCTGAATCCATACAGGTGGAGTGGGCAGACACCTGAGCTCACATACCTAGTAACAGATCTAACCACCTGGTGACAGGACATTAGAGCTTCAGAGGTGCCAATAATCAAACTAGCTCATACGAGCAACCTATTTGGGCATATCAAAACAAAACAAGAAGCTAGGACACAGTAAGCAAACATAAAATAAATACAATAACTTATTGATGGCTCAGAGACGACAGTCAATATAAATCACATAAAGAGGCAGTCTTTGATGGCTTCAGCAAGCTCTCAAAATAAAGAATCTAGAAATTTTCCAGACGAGGAAAATTCCTTGGAATTACCGGAGGCAGAATACAAAAAATTAATTTACAGAACTCTTTAAGAGATTAGGAAGGGAATTAAGCAAAACACAGAACGCACAACAGAAGAATTTAAAAGATTAGAGGAGAGCATAATGACAGATGTAACAGGCTGCAAGAATCCATAGAGAGAGAGCAATCAGAAATCCAGAAGATTAACAACAAAATTTCAGAATTAGACAACTCAATAGAAAGTCGTAGGAGCAGAATTGAGGCAATGGAAGTCAGAATTGGTAAGATTGAAGATAAAACACTTGACAGCAACTTATTTGAGGAAAAATCAGATAAAAGCATTTAAAAAGATGAAGAAACCCTAAGAATTATGTGGGACGCTATCAAGAGGAATACCCTTCGTGTGATTGGAGTACCAGAACAGAGGGGGACAACAGAAAATACAGAGAGAATTGTTGAAGATTTGTTGGCAGAAAACTTCCCTGATACCGTGAAAGTTGACAAGATATCTATCCATGATGCTCATCAAACCCCACATAAGGTAGATCCCAAAAGAAGGGCACCAAGACATATATTATAATCAAACTTGCCAAAACCAAAGATAAAATTTTAAGAGCGGCTAGGGATAAACGAAAAGTCGTCTACAAAGGAGAGTCAATAAGGATAAGCTTGGACTACTCAGCAGAAACCATGCAGGCAAGAAGGCAATGGGATGACATATACAAAGCCTTGAAGGAAAAAAACTGCCAGCCAAGAATTATATATCCAGCAAAACTGTCTCTCAAATATGATGGCGAAATTAGGGCATTTCCAGATAAACAGAAGTTTTGGGATTTGTAAAAACCGATCCAAAATTACAAGAAATACCAAAGGGAGTCCTCTGGTTAGAAAATCAGTAAGATCAGATAACAGCGCAAGAGTAGAACACAGGACAGAGCAACCAGGTATCAAACCAGATAGGGACGTCACAAAAGGAAATCAAAGCTAAAACACTGAAAATAGCAAAACAGATGTCAGTATGTAAAAGATGACAACATTAAAACAAAAAAGAGGGACTTAGAAAATGTAGACGTAGATTTTTCATACGTAGAGGAAGTCAAGGCGATATGAAGAAATAAAAGACTAGTATAAACTTAGAAAAATAGGCATAAATGCTAAGGTAACCACAAAGGAAACTAACAATTCTATAAGTCAAAATAAAAAACTAGAAAAATATAAAGACTCAGCAAACACAAAATCAACAACAATGTAAAAGATGAAAATACATAAAAATGACTCAGCACAGAAAGTTAAGTGGAACAAAGAACCTGAACAACACACAAAAAACGACATCAAAATGACAGCACTAAACTCATACCTATCAATAATTACACTGAATGTAAATGGACTAAATGCACCAATATATAGACAGAGTGGCAGGTTGGATAAAAAAAAAAACACAATCCATCTATATGTTGCCTACAAGAGACATACCTTAGACTTAAAGACACAAACAAACTAAAACTCAAAGGATAGAAAAATATATATCAAGAAAGCAACACTCAGAAAAGAGCAGGAGTGGCAATATTAATCTCTGACAAAATAGACTTTAAAGTAAAATCTGCCACAAAGGGTAAGTAAGGACTCTATATAATGGTTAAAGGGTGAGTACACCAAGAGGACATAACTATAATAAATAAATACGCGCCCAACACAGGGCTCCGAAATACATAAAACAAACTCTAACAGGACTGAAAAGAGACATAGCTCCACAGCAGTAGTAGGAGACCAACACACCACTTCCAGTGAAGGACAGAACATCCAGAAAGAAGATCAACAAAGACAAAGAAGAGCTAAATGCTACAGTCAGCCAACTTGATTTCATAGACGTATACCGAACACTGCACCCTACGGCAGCCAAGTATACTTTCTTTTCCAACGCACATGGAACATTCTCCAGAATAGACCACATATTAGGCCATAAAGCAAGCCTTAACAAAATTCAAAGCATCGAAATATTACAAAACATAAAAGTAGAAATCAACAATAGAAAAAGCAAGGAAAAATAATCAAACACATGGAAACCGAACAACACCTTGCTCAAAAACTACTGGGTTATAGAAGAAATTAAGGATGGAGTAAAGAAATTCATAGAATCAGACGAGAATGAAAACAGCATCCTACCAGAACCTTTGGGACACAGCAAAAGCAGTGCTCAGAGGTCAGTTTATAGCAATAAATGCACACATCCAAAAAGAAGAAAGGGCCATAATCAAAACATTAACCCTACAACTGGAAAAAGTATAAAGAGAGCAACAAAAGAGGCCCTCAGTCGCCAGAAGAAAGGAAATCAGGAATTAGAGCAGAATTAAATAAAATAGAGAATAGAAAAACAATTGAAAGAGTTAACCAGACCACATAAATGTTCACATAAATGTAGCTGATATTTGACAAAGGCCCAAAGTCTGTTAATTGGGGAAAAGACAGTCTCTTTAACAAATGGTGCTGGCATAACTGGATATCCATCTGCAAAAAACTGAAACAAGACCCATACCTCACACCATGCACAAAAACTAACTCAAAATGAATCAAAGACTTAAATATAAAATCAAAAACGATGAAGACCATGGAAGAAAAAATAGGGATAACTCTACGAGCCCTAATACGTGGCATAAACTTAGTATGAACCATAAGTAACAATGCACAAGCACCAGAAGAGAGACTAGATAAATTGGAGCTCCTAAAAATTAAACACTTAATGCTCATCAAAAGACTTCACCAAAAGTCAAAAGACAACCTACAGACTAGGAAAAAATTTTTGGCTACAACAAATCCAATCAGTTTCTAATCTCTTAATCTACAAGATACTGCAAAACTTCAACAACAAAAAGAGAAATAACCCAATTAAAAAATGGGCAAAGGATATGAACAGGCACTTCGCCAAAGAAGATATTCAGGCGGCTAACAGACACATGAGGAAATGCTCACGATCATTAGCCATTAGAGAAATGCAGATGAAAACTACAATGAGATACCATTTCACCCCAATAAGACTAGCATTAATCCAAAAAACACAAAATAATCAATGCTGGAGAGATTGTGGAGAGACTTGAACACTTATACACTGTTGGTGGGAATATCAAATGTTACAACCGCTTTGGAAATCTATTTGGCACTTCCTTAATAAGCTAGAAATAGAAGTACCATACGATCCAACTATCCCGCTACTTGGAATGTATCCTAGAGAAATAAGAGCTATCACACAAATAGATATATGCACACCCATGTTCATTGCAGCACTGTTCACAGTTGCAGAAAGATAAAAACAACCTAGGTGCACATCAGCGGACGAGTGGATAAACAAATTATGGTATATCCACACAGTGGAATACTATGCAATGATAAAGAACAACGATAAAGCCATGAAACATAACATGGAGGAAGCTGGAGGTCATTGTGCTGA
The DNA here is from genome assembly GCF_000243295.1 of Trichechus manatus latirostris. Lineage (NCBI taxonomy): Eukaryota > Metazoa > Chordata > Mammalia > Sirenia > Trichechidae > Trichechus > Trichechus manatus. The sequence continues at coordinate 277,617 of NW_004444219.1, forward strand.
GTGAATTTAGCCAGTCACAGATGGACAAATATTGTATAAGACCACTATTATAAGAACTCAAGAAAAGGTTTAAACTCAGAAGGAACCGTTCTTTGATGGTTACAAGGGTGGGGAGGGAGAGCAAGGGTTATTTTCTAACTGGATATTAGATGAGAATTATGTGAAGGGAAGGATAGCACACACTACAGGGGAAGTCAGCTCAACTGAACTAAACTAAAGCTAAGAAGTTTCCTGAATACAGTCAAAGACTTTGAAGGACAGATAGCAGAGGTAGGGGTCTGGGGACCATGCTTTCAGGGGACATCTAGGTTAATTGGCATAACCAAGTTTATTAAGAAGATGTTTGGCATCCTCCTTTTGAGCATGGAGTTTGGGGTCTTAAAACCTTGCAAGCAGGCATTTAAGATACATCAATAGGTCCCAACCACCTGGAGTAAAGGAGAATGAAGAGCACGAAAGACACAATGAAAGTATTAGCCCAAGAAACAGAAAGGGCCACATAAACCAGAGACTTCATCAGCCTGAGACCAGAAGAACCAGATGGTGCTTGGCTACCACCAATGACCATCCTGACAGGGGACACAACCGGGAACACAACTGAGAGCCCTGGATGGAGCAGGAGAAAGGTGGGGTGCAGAACTCAAATTCTAGTAATAAGGCCACTCTTAATGGTCTGACTGAGACTGGAGGAACCCCAGAGAGCATGGCCCCTGGGTTCTCTATCTGCCCAGAACTAAAATAGTTTCTGAGGCCAACTCTTCAGACAGGGAATGGACTGGACCGCGGGACATAAAGTGATACTTGTGATGAGTGTTCCTCTTAGCTCAAGTAGATATAAGAGACTAAATGGGCAGCTTCTGTCTGGAGGTGAGATTAGAAGGCAGAGAGGGTTAGGAGCTGGTTGAACGGACATGTGGAATCGGGTGGAAAGGAGGAGTGTGGTGTCACAGTATGGGGAGAGCAATTAGAGTCACATAACAATGTATGTATAAATTTTTGTATGGGAAAAAAGAAAAGAAAAAAAAAGACACCAAGCACATCATATTAGAAATGTGGACTGGTAGGGAGAATATGATTAACGTGGCAAAGTAGGGCAAATCAGATCTGAAAGTACTAATGCCTAATTTAAATTACACCTGTGACCCGTCTGACTTTCATCTTCTTTCTTCACGTACTCAAGTTTTTTTAAATTCTAGAATGTAGGTGGCGTTCCCCACATTAATCTGATTTTTCTGTCATTGTCATCACTCCTTCATCTCCCCTCTATCTTCTTACTCCAGATTATCTTAGTGTCCAAGTTGTACTTTCTAAATGTGATATCTGAGAAATGAATCCATTTTCTGAAATAAAATTGTGTAAAATAGTTCTTAAAGGATTTTGTTTTTAGTTTCTCCTTAACTTGGTTTTGAACGAAAACCCAAAATAAAAATTTGAAATGTTTTATTTAGAAATATATATATATATGTGGTACTTTAGGACTGGTTTGTGTTTTCTATAAAGTCCAGATTACTTGTATTTTATCTTTTAACGATAGCAGCTAGCTAAGAAATGATTAAAAGTTTTTTTCTTTGTGGTTACTCAAATGACTAGCAGGCAGTAAAATTTTTGTAAACTTTAGAGCTAAGTTATTTTTGAAAAATTGGGCTGCTTCTTAATCATAGTATCAGTAAGTTGAGTCCTGGTTCTTTCTAGAAACAATTTTATTTTTCACATTTTTATAATTATTTGTGTATTTTAAGTAAATGGACTGACATTGGAGTCGTTATTCCATAGAACAGCTAGATGTGTAAGAATCAAGTGGCCAGAGGCATAAATTAAAGCTTTCTCCTCCAGAATAGTTGCTGGCATTCAAGTTAAAGGTTAGTTCCTCATTCCTCATCCTTCTTCACTGTTTTCTATGGGAAGAGGGGCACTGATCCATTAACTCTTCTTTATTTTCCTTCAGTTTTAATAAATCGATTTTTTGCATGAGTCAGTTCTGTATTTCTATCAGTCACCTTTATAGAAATCTAAAGTTTCTGTTCATCTGCTAAATTCGCTATCATCAGTTGTATCATTATCTCTTCAAACCACAAGTAAATTAATCTACTCCATAAAACCCATAACATGCTGTGTAGTATGTGCCTTGGAAACTTATTAAAACTGTGAATAGCTCTATTACGTTTTCTTTGAAGGAAAAAAAGTTGGAAGCAATTATGTGGCTTTAGGAAGAACCTATAAATGTTGAACATTCTTAGTACTTCACCTATAAATGTTAAAAATTCTTAGTACCTCTATCAGTTCATATTATTTTAGTTAGTCAGAAAGCTGTTGTTTAGCTCTTGGAAGAATATTTTAATTTGTTTGACTACTAAGCTGCATAAAGCTGATTTCAGACCCAGAGTGTCGATCTTTGTGCCTTGTGAGAGGTATAAGCTAAGAGGCAGAACGGGAAAATTTGAGCAATATCATAGCGAAAAAAAGTATATCAAAAGCCAAGCAGGTAAAATACTTCCTTTTCTAGCTCTCTTTCCACTCTATTTCATGGGACAGGAAATAGGGTGAACATAGGCAAACTCGGTAACCACCAAGTACTTGGCTATAAATTTTCACTTTTAGTATTTTAGTACTTGAGTAGAAAACAGTTAAGGGGATGTGTGAATAGCTACATTAGAGATTGATTACCATTTTTGGCACTCTGTCGCATAAGCCTTTGAGACAATAGTGTATACTGTTTTTCATTCATTTTAAAAGGAAGTCCTCCTCTGACAAATAATGTTACGTCTTTAATGTGAATTCAAATTGAAATGAATTAAAGTGCAAAACTTAAAGCAATGGGACAAAGCCTAGGGCTTCATATATATAAACCCTAGTGATCCCTAGTGGCCTTCTCCTATAAATTAATGTTTTAGTCTAGTAGTAGCCAGTAATAAATTTGAGTAAATAGCTTGAAAAATCCAACAGAGACCACAAGTAAAGAATAGTATGTAGATTGCCTTTTTAATATATGTTTATTTCATTTATTCATTATTGTAGTTTGTGCATTTGTTTTTATATGCGTGTAACCACATCAAATATATCTATCTTAAAGGCAAGGGTCTGAAATAAATGCTTCACAGAAATTATTGTTATTGTGTGTGATTCACTGATATTTTCTATTCTTTTTAATGCTTGTCTTAATCTAATTCTGATAGTAACCCACAGTTTGAAAAATGTTGCTCTAGAGTAGTTCTATTTATTTTTTCAGATAGACGTCTCATAGCTTTTATCAGATGTGTCCAAGGGTTCACTGACCCAAAAATACATAACAGTGTTCTCTAGAGCTTCCTTTACTATTGCAGAGAAAGTGGTTAAGCAGTCTATCCTATATACAATGATGGTATATTAAAAATTAAGAAAAGATTGTGAAAATTTTTGTGATCTGATTAATATCTCAGTAATTGAATTCTGAGGGCAGTGGTGGGTTCAGAGGTAGAATTCTCGCCTTCCATGGAGAAAACCAGGGTTCATTTCCTGGCCAGTGCAAAACAATCACCTATCTGTCAGTAGAGGTTTACGTGTTGCTATGATGCAGAACCGATTTTAGCAGAGCTTCCAGACTAAGATGGACTAGGAAGTAAGGCCTGGCGATCTACTTCCAAAAAAAACAATGAAAACCCTAACCCTATGGATCACAGTGGTCCAATCCACAACCCATCATGAGTATGGTGCACGACTCTACTTTGTTCCATTGTGTATAGGGTCACCATGAGTTGGGGGCCGACTCAACAGCAGCTAACAGCAACATAATGAGTTTTGTTTGGTCTGGGAAGTATAGTTGACGAATTTAAGTGATGTACATTAGACAACTTTTTTAACATAATTTAAACTATCAAACATACATAGCCACAAGTGTTTGCTACTGCTGTAGTAAATAAGTGGAATTTCATGTTATCCCAGAGATTAGGTTTTAAAGTCAACTGTAGAAAAATAATGTATGGTATCATTACTTTTCCTTGCTGTTTCTTCAGTTGGATGCCATAGGAAGTAACTGGCATGCCATAGTGCATGAAAAATGTGTATGTTTATACTCTAGAATCACTCTCAGCTTCTTCAGATGACCTTACTATATAAAGAAGCTCTTAGGAACTGAGACTGATTGAGAGAACAGCTGACTGAGTGATCACCCTTCATTTACTCCATGGCGTTTGTTGATTGAGTAAAGTAATAGAGGGAATTGACTGTCCTGTTTTTCTCCCTGTTTAGAAATGCTTGTAATTTAATTTATATAAGTTAGATATTTGTATGACACAACATGTGTAGAAAGGAATGATTTGCTGCTAGAATAACCTAATTGTTTTTGACTAATTCTGAATTGCCTGAGGATTTGGACAAATTTTATTCAAATATAGATGTTTCAGCTTTATACGTACATAAAGTACAGATTTTTGAAAAAGATTAATTGAAGAATAACGTCTTTGTATACCAAAAGGATTCACCATGAGACTTGCGGCAAAATGGCGCGCTCTAGGCAGAAGCACCATGCCATCCCTCCACAGCAAAGATCCGAAAAACTAAGCCAAACAGAGAAAACAGCAATCCTGAAACCCTAAAACATCAAATGAAGAGATAAAGAACTCAGCCAAGCACCAACGGAGTAAGAAAACTCACAGAACGGAGAGCGAGGAGAGATTCATACAGAGGTCCCCTAGCAGCTAACACAGCACGGATCTGCCATCTTGGACTTCTCTATCAGAGACCAGCAAATAGGGAGTATGAGAAAGCAGCTTCACGGAGCTTCCAGCAGGAGAAAGAACAACTGTTTCTCGTCTCTCTATACCTTCCTTCTCTTACTGTTCCCTGAATACCTGGCACTGAATACCTTTACACCTTCTAGCCAGGCTGTACCGCAACACCTGAGAACAGCTTCCCCAGACCTGATAGCTGCACCGGTGGGATCCCTGGGAGCTTTGCTGTTCTTTTTCCTTTCTGATTTTTATTTATTCATTCTTCTCTTGTTTTTTTTTTTTTTTCTTCTTCTTCTTCCCCTTTTTATTTTTCTCCATTTCATAGTCTCTCATCTCTCCAACAGCAAGCTCCCCTAGCACTGTTTTTGGTGTGTTTGAATGTTTTTGGCTCCTGTTCCTCTCTCCTCTCTCCCATATCCATTTTAGCTCCACACATAACAATCTCCCCCCTACATCCTGCCTACCTGCACCGTGCACTTAACATCACACCACCAAGCAGCACAGGCACGGCCTACTGGAACCTGCCCTGCACAGATTACCGACCCACCCTGGTGGCTGTAGTAAGTGCCACAAACAACCCGTCCCGGTAACTCCTCTTCAGCTAGACCTGCCCTGCTGTACCATATCTGAGCAACTGACCCTGCCAATTGGAGAAGGAGTTGAAAAGTATCGTGCCCACAGATGAGGAAACAACGAAGAACACACAGCCCACCTGCTCAGACATAACCAAATAAAAAAAAAGGACGAAACAAACAAATGTACAATCAATAAACGAGAAAAATAACTACAGAATGCCTCAAAGACAGCAGACAATATCAAAACATTTACAAAAACAGGACAGGATGGTTCCAGTAGGCGTCCAAAATAAAACAACAGATGACTTTCCGGCAGAAGAAAAGGCACTAGAACTACCTGATAGGGAATTCAAATCTCAAATACTCAGAATTCTCCAAGAGTTGAAGCAAAAAGCAGACAAAAATGAGGAAAAAATAGACAAAATTCATGGAAAATACGGACAAAAAATTGGAAGAATTCAGGAAAATAATGCAGGAACAAAATGCCAAAATAAATTCACAACTATTAATTATACAAGAACAACAATTAGAAATCCAAAAGATAAACAACAAGATTTCAGAAATGGACAGTGTCATAGAAGGGCTGAGGAGCAG
>NW_004444219.1:283591-339128 GCF_000243295.1 Trichechus manatus latirostris
GATCAGTGGAATTGAAGACAAACACTTGGATACAACTCTGTTTCAGGAAAACTCAGAAAAAAGAACAAATAAAAATGAAAAGACCCTGAGAGTTATGTGGGATACAGTCAAAAGCAAAAATTTTCAAGTGATTGGAGTTCCAGAACAGGGATAAAACAGAAAACAGAGAGGATCATTTGAAGAATTGCTGACAGAAACTTTCCCAATATCATGAAAGATGAAAAACTGGCCATCCAAGAAGCTCAATGAACCCCATATAGGATAGACCGCAAAAGAAAATCACCAAGGCATATCATAATCACACTTGCTAAAACCAAAGACAAAGAATCCTGAGAGCAGCTCGTGAAAAACAAGAAGTCACATACAGACGAGAAACAGTAAGACTAAGCTCAGATTATTCAGCAGAAACCATGCAGGCAGGAAGGCAATGGGATGACATAAATAAAACCTTGAAAGGAAAAAATTGCCAGCCAAAAATAATATATCCTGCAAAACTCTCGTTCAGATTTGATGGTGAAATTAGGACATTTCCAGATAAACAGAAGTTAAGGGAATATGTAAAAACCAAACCAAACGTACAAGAATTATTAAAGGTAGTTCTTCAATCTGAGAACAAACAACTTCAGCTCACAGGCAGAATCTAGGATGCAGGATCGTACCAGCCGGATACCAATCTAGGAAATGAACTCTCAAGGACTATCCAAAACCAAAAGAAATACAACAGGGAATCAGAGCAGTTAATCAGTATATGACAACAACATCAGAACAATAAAAGAGGGAATAAACGGTGTAGGTGTAGAACTTTCTAATGGAGAGGAAGACAAGGCGATACCAAGTAATAATAGACTGCTTCAGACTTAGAAAGATAAGGGTAAATTTCATGGTAACCAAAAAGAAAGTTAACAAACATACTCATAAAAATAAAGAGGAAAAACAAAGTCTCAGCAAAATCAAAACCTACAAAAACAAAAGAAATGAAAAAATCTACAAACAAAAGGAATTCAGCACAGGAGAGTAAGAACAAAGAAAAAATCAGCACCACAAAAGGATTCACCATGGTGTTTTATTATTTTAAATATTATACTTCTGATCACCACTTTTAGATTTATATACAGCTTTTTCAGGAGCACATTTTATTTTGTTGTTTTCCCATACCATCTTGTTTATATTAATATTCTTAATATCCTTTTCATAACCTATGCCAAAATTAATTTTAACGTGTTTAAAAAACCTTAAAGTCATGTTGTTAAAATCTTTGAATTAGCATGCTTTGTAATAAACAATACTGGTATATAGGCATTATAGTCCCTGATTCTTTTTTTTTCCATGTAAATCTTATTTTCCTACAAATCTTGTCCCTTGTGTAATGATTATGTAGTTCATCCTTTTGTACTGAGCTTTTTTAAACCTTTTGTGTGATTTACTTCTTTCAACAAAATAATTGATTTTTAAGTACAGTAAGTCCTGGGTTACAAACTTCGAACTTACAGACTCTTACGTGCCCTTCAATGTTATGTAAATTGGCCCTCACTTTGAAACGATTGAACCAACCCCTACATGCAACAAATTCTTAACAGTCAGCTTCACTTGCTGCACAGCAGCTTTATTAAGACTTTGAGCCTTTTATTGCACTAAATATAGTAAGGCTAAATAAGAACCGTATGCACTTGTACCAACTTAATGTACAAATTCAACTTAAAGACACACTTAAGAATGGATCTTGTTCGTAACTTGGGTACTGCCTGTATTTAGATTGTTGGAATGGACCTTTAGAAAGTAACCATTTCAAACTAACTTGAATTCTAAACTTTTACTTAAAGCCCAATAAAGGCAAAAAAAAAAGTAATCATTTCAGCTTTTTCCTATGAGTCACTTTTTTTTGTACTACCAGCATTGCATTGTTTTATTTATTGAAAAGCCTATGAATATAACCAAGGCAAGAAGGAAATCTTATTCAGAATTGGGAAAATTTGTCCATAACTACCATTCTAATACAATGATTCTTTTAGTTTTTAAATTTTTCTTTCTACTATTTGTTCAAAAGCAAGCCTATTTACTTAATTTTTAATCATGTTTATATTTTTACCCTACGTTGTATAACTTCTCATATTTTATAGTTGTAATTTTAAAACTGTGCAGTTTCATTTGATGTTCCATAAGTTGCTGACTATTCCCGTTATTGCATATTTAGGTTATTTTTAGACTATTGTAATGTCCATTATTAGTTGAAGATATCTGGTATACCTAGCACAAAACTATGTATATACATGTATACATACATGTATGTTTTTACTTGTACATACCTATTTTTGATCATATAATTGATACCTAGGTTTTGTTTTGTTTTAACTGATGATCTAAGGAAACAACTCTAGTTGACATGTGCATCCAGGTTTTTATTACAAATAATTTACTTTGTATTGGTGATATTACATGCTAACCTAAATTTTGTATCCTTAATTACTATGTTATTAGTTAATAGCACTAATTTTGATATTATATCCTGTGACTTACATGCATAGCTTTTATTATGTACTGTTTCTTATTAATACAGATGGCTTAAGCAAAATCAGACTAAACTATAGTGACGAATCATCTGAAGGTGGTAAAGTGCCTGACGATGAACTCATCGACTTCTCAGAAGATCAGGATAACCAGGTGAAGGCAAAAGCTTAGCAAAAAGTTCTAATCTCTTATCTAACTGAAAATTTTCTGTAGACAATTCCTGCAGGCAAAAACTCATCATGCCTTCTGGATTTGGATCTCATTTCAAAACACAAATTCAATTTCCAGTTCAGAAGTTGCCGAGATAAATGTATGAGTGTTTATTTTTATTTTTTTCCCACTGTAGACTGAATTAATATTACCCTCCTCAGAAAGCTTTAATATAAAATTAATTCTCCCACCCCATCCCAGCCATCATCACCTTTTCTCTCTACGTTTCAAAGCTTTCAAGGGTCTTATTTAACCTTTAGTCTAACATTCAAGAGGAAATGTTTAAATTTTCGATTATGTGAAGGAAGAGCATGACCAAATTATTGTATTATTTTTTCTATTTTTCCAGTGTTTTATTACTATTTAATGTATATATGTTATAGCAGCAGTGGATAGTATTTAGTTAAAATTAACATAGATCTTTCCTGTAGTTCTTTGGAGTCTTGTTGATGATGTTGGGTACCTTTGAGTTGGTTCCAACTCATAGCGACCCTGTGTACAACAGAACGAAACACTGCCATGTCCTGCGCCATCCTTACAATAGCTGTTACGCTTGAGCCCACTGTTGCAGCAACTATGTCACTCCATTACATTGAGGGTCTTCCTCTTTTTTGCTGACCCTCTACTTTACCAAGCATGATGTCCTCCAGGGACTGGTCTCTCCTGAGAGCATGTCCAAAGTAGATGAAATGAAGTCTTATATAACCATCCTCACTTTGAAGGCACATTCTGGCTGTAATTCAAGACAGATTTTATTCATTATTCTGGCAGCCCATGGTATATTCAGTATTCTTCAACACTGTAATTCAAAGGCATCAATTCTTCTTTGATCTTCCTTATTCATTGTCCAGCTTTCACATGCATATGAGATTATTGAAAATACCATGGCTTGGGTCAGGTGCACCCTAGTCATCAAAGTAACATCTTTGCTTTTTAACACTTCAAAGAGGTCTTTTGCAGCAGATTAGCCCAGTGCAATACATCATTTGATTTTTTGACTGCTGCTTCCATGGACGTTGATTGTGGATCCAAGTAAATGAAATCCTTGACAAATTCAGTCTTTTCTCCATTTATCATGAGGTTGCTTATTGCTCCAATTGTAAGGATTTTTGTTTTCTTTATGTTGAGATGCAACCCATACTGAAGGCGGTAGTCTTTGATCTTCAACAGTAAGTGCTTCAAGTATTCTTCAGTTTCAGCAGGCAAGGTTGTGGCATCTGCATATCTCAGGTTGTTAATGAATCTTCCTCCAATCCTGATGCCGTGTTCTTCTTCATATAGTTCAGCTTCTTGGATTATTTTGCTCAGCATACAGATTGAATAAGTATTGTGAAAGTATACAACGCTGACACACACCTTTCCTGACTTTAAACCACACAGTATCCCCTTGTTCTGTTTGAAAGACTGCCGCATGGTCTATGTACAGGTTCCTCGTGAGCACAGTTAAGTGTTCTGGAATTCCCATTCTTCGCAATCTTATCCATAATTTGTTATGATCCTCAGTTGAATGCCTTTGAATAGCAATGTCTTATTTGCCCTAATAAACATTACTAACATCAAGAATAAAGTATATTTTTGAAAATATTTAAAGGCTGCTTTATATTGAGAAATTTATAGGAATCTACAGTATACCATTTCTTTAATTTTCTGACCTTTCTTTAGTTGTTAGGACAAGTTTTGAGTTATTTAATAGTGAAGATGGCTTTGTACTATACCAGTTTTCCTTTTTGCTTAGTCCTTTTGTGAACAAAAGCCATTTTTTGTGATGTGTATTTGTTTACAGTGTGTGACTGTGAGGTACAGTGTTTATATATACAGACACATAATAGAAATTATATGCATGGTTTATAATGAGTACTTATGCTCCTTTGGTCATAGCAGTTAACTCTTAAGTGAATTAGCTAGTCTAGTTGGTCTTTAATGTTGTTGTTGTTCCTACTGTTTGATTATTCCATTCACAGAGTTGCCAGAAGCTTTCTCCAAAGATAAAGAAAAAAGCCTTGTTTATTTTATAGTCGAGAACTACAGAATAAGACACAATATTTTTAAACTAATTTCTGCTTAGTAAAGTAGATACATGGGTTTGTCAAGGAAAGAAAGCAGTGTGTCATAAAACTATTTAAATATTTCTGATTTGGAAAATTATTTATGTGAAAGAATAATAAAGATGAGTCATGCCCTAATGTGGAACAGTTGTCTTAGCCAACCAAGTAAATTTTTATAAAAATTAACTGAAATTAGAGCAGTAATATTTGAGGGGAGAAGAATCAGTCATAATATATCTAATCATTAAAGATTTATTCTAGATTGAGTAAAACTATGTAGCAATTTTACTTAGATCTCTGATTGGTAGTTTCTTTTTATTGAAATGTCAATATTGTGACATTAGATAATTAGAATCAGGTGACTTACCAAATTTTCTAGTGTCTGATATACCTAAATAGAAAATTTCTTTGCGGGCTTGTTATGAAGGTGTTTATCTTTGATGGTGCTACTTTGTTAGTTCAATAATTATTTAAATTGTATATTTTTAATGCTAATAGTAGGCTTTCTTTTATAGGATGATAGCAGTGATGACGGATTCCTTGCTGATGATAACTGCAACTCAGAACTAGGGCAGTGGCACTTAAAGCCTACAATCTGTAAACAGTAAGCATTAACTGTATATCTTGCAAACTACATGATTACAAACTACATAATAATTTTTTTTGAGTACCCTCATAGAATAAAATATACCTGGACAGTTTGTAATTAAAGAAATATTTGAGCAAGAGTCACAAAGGCTGCTCAGTAAGGAAAAGGGGACATACTGTCCAGGAATTAAGGAGGGGAGAATGGATAATCATTTTAATCTTCCATTTGCCCATGTTTCCAGGTTCAGTGTGCAAGAACACACACGTGCTTGCACACACACAAATTTCCATAGTAAACCACTATTTTTTTTGGGAATATAGTGTTTTGGAGCAGAAAAAGACTATGAACTGCCATTCTAATCAACATCATGAGAATTGGAGTTTAGACTGGTTTCACAGCTACTGTATGAAGGGTATGGAATGACTCAAGGCAGTCCTATGGGACATGTTCCAGATGGGAGCCCCAAAAGAGAGTGAACCTGTTTGGTTCTCAGAAGTGTTTGTTCTAAGGTCTCTCTAGAGGCTCTGAACTTCTTAGGTGATGAAGTATTACTTATTTCTTTACTAAATCTCCTTTTACTTTCTGTAGAAAATGTTTGCTAAAACTCCATTAATAGCCTTTGAAAAGAAACTTCATTTATAAAGTTAAAAATAGATACTAAGACAAAATTAAGAGATTTGTCCCAAATCTTTAGATCTTCAAGAACTTAGGTCTTCATATATTCCAGGGCTTTGGCACTACATTAGATTTCCTCACTTACTTGGATTTACAACATTGCTTTGCAGAGTTAAAATTTTGAAGGTTGAGTGTTTAGTTATACTGGATGTCCTGAGGAGCCCTGGTGGCTCAGTAATTAAGAGCCCAGCTGCTAACCAAAAGGTCGGCAGTTCGAATCCACCAGCCGCTCCTTGGAAGCCCTGTGGGGCAGTTACAGTCTGTCTTATAGAATCTTTAGGAGTCAGAATTGACTCTACAACAACAGGTTTTGTTTTTTGGATTTTTTGGTGGGGGGTGGTGGTGAGGAGAGGGTGGTGTTCTGAAGTGGAATATTGCCCAAAAAAATGGTTTTTGGGTTTTTTTTTCAGGGGAGGGGTAGAATTCTGAAGTGGATTCTTGCCCCACCCCCTACCCCCCACCCCATCCCCCTGCCAAAAACACACACACACACACACACACTGGATTCTAAACTAATTTTTTAATGCAATAATTACCCGTTTGGTTATCTACAATAGGTTTTAGTTGAAAATAGGATTATTTTCCTTCTACTTTTGCATGGTCCCACATTTAATGATTTGGAGTATGGGGATTTTCAAAACTTAAGAATTGTTTTGGCTTTCTACTAAATTTTTAAATATTTTTAGGAACGAACAATGAGAATTTAATGAAATATATTTATAACTAAGATACGGTTAAACTAATATTCTGCAATTCAGTATTTAATATAACCATAGATATTTAAGTATTATTTTATTGAACTGCATGTATGTATAAGATTTTTTTTCCTCCCCTACAGTTTACTGAGGTATACAAAGGGAGTTCTGAAACTTTTAAATTTTATTGTTAATGTACTACATTTTAATTTTTTTGTGCCTTTACAACATTATAAAATACTTAACATAAGGTCATTTCTACCCTGCAGACCTTGTATCCTGCTTATGGACTCACTCAGAGGCCCTTCTCGGTCAAATGTTGTAAAAATTCTAAGAGAGTAAGTTCAAAATCTGACCTCACACTTTGTGTCATTTTCTGGTGGGGGTGACAGGTCATGCATACTTACATATATGTATGTTCTTACTATATGTGCATTATTGCAGGTATCTAGAGGTGGAATGGGAAGTTAAAAAAGGAAGTAAAAGAAGTTTTTCCAGAGATGTTATGAAAGGCTCTAATCTAAAAGTACCACAGCAAAACAACTTCAGTGATTGTGGTGTGTATGTATTGCAGTATGTAGAGAGCTTTTTTGAGGTGGGTTTCAGTTTTTTGACCTGGTGTAATAAATAATAAAGTGTTTGGCCCTATTTTAGGGTAAAAAACACAACAAACAATACATAAAGTAAATTTGAAAACTGTAGTTTAAAAATTATTCCAGAGAGCAAAAACTCCCAAATTGGAGAAATTTTAAGGTGTAAAAATGCTGTATTTATACTTCATTAAATCTAAGCTTATTGACCTCGTTTCATCACTGATCAGTCCATCTATATCATCAATTGTCTGTCTCCCCTGGCTGTTTATATCTTACTAAACCTCTCCCATGATTCAGACTGCCTCTTTTCTCCCTTTCATAGATATATTTCTTGAGAGAGATTTATATTCACTGTCTCTATTTCCTTGGAGCCCTGGTGGCACAGTGGTTAAGCGCTTGGCTGCTAACCAAAAGGTCGGCAATTTGAATCCACCAGCCACTCCTTGGAAACCCTTTGGGCAGTTCTACTCTGCCCTATAGGGTTGCTATGAGTCGGAATCAACTTGATGGCGGTGGGTCAGGTCTCCATTCCACAGCTCCTGTTTACTTCTCAAATCTCTGTAATCTGTGTTCACCCTCAGTCTTATATTGAATTTGTTCTTGACCTCCCAGCACCATTTGACCCTGTTGACCAAAACAAATCTAATTGTGTTACTTTCCTACTTTTAAATCTTCTTGTTCCTCTTGAATTGAAAACTAAAATGCATCACATGGCCTGTAAGCACCTACATGTTCTGGCCCCTGCCTAAGCTTCTAGCCTCACTGCTACCTTTCTCATTCGTTCTATATATTAGCCATCTAAACATCATTCAATTTCTCATATTGTATGTATCATGTTCTTTCTTACCTCTAGGCCTTGATACCTATTTCCTTACCTGGAATACTCTTGGCTGTTGGCTTCTGTCGTTCCTTGGCTGGCTAACTCCTCTTTGTCATTTATGTCTCAGCTTAAATGTCATTTTCTAGAAATTTTGTTAAGCTCCCACATATATTATACTTTTAGTACTCTGCACTTCTATCATAATACTTGCCACGTTCATTGTTTTATTTGTTGAATTCTTTCAAGACTGGAGTTGGCAAACCTTTTCTCTGTAAACATTTTAGGCTTTGTGGGTCATACAGTCTCTGTTGTGACTGTTCAGTTCTGCTGTTGTAGTGTGAAAGCAGTCAAATACAACATGTAAATGAATGAGTGTGGCTGTGTTCTAATAAAACTTTGTTTACAAAATAGGCAGGGGTCTGGATTTGGCCTGTAAGCCGTGGTTTGCTGACCCCTGATCTAGACCATGGAAACCCTGGCGGTGTAGTGTTTAAGAGCTACAGCTGCTTACCAAAAGGTTGGTGGTTCAAATCCACCAGACACTCCTTGGAAACCCTATGGGGCACTTTCTTACTCTGTCCTATAGGGTCGCTATGAGTCAGAATCAACGGGGCGGCAATGAGTTTTTGGATCTAGACCATAAGATATTTAAAGGCAGAAGCTGTCTTATATTTCCATTGCCTAGCTCAGTGCCTACCTTATGATAGGTAATGAGTAAATACATATTGAATGAGTAATTGATTTATTTTTCATTTTTAACTTAGGATAATTTTGTGACTGAAACTAAAATATTCTTTATACCTTTTTAATGTGCATGTAATATTTTTATTTTTAGAATCCAATTCTCAACTTTGAACTACCTGTGAATTTGGCAAACTGGTTTCCTCCTCCAAGAATGAGAACAAAAAGAGAAGAAATCCGAAACATAATTCTGAAGCTGCAGGAAGATCAGTGCAAAGAGAAGAAGAAGCATAAGGACACTTACTCAATAGAGTCATCTTTAGGTGAAGGAACCGAACAATATGTCAGCAGTATCCCAGATTGACCATTTCTGTTGCTTGTCGGTTCTGCCTTCGAAAACTGAATGACTTTCACCTTTGACTATAGACAGTAAAGAACTGAAGTGTTCACTACTGAAAGTGATTTGGAAATGTTAATGCTTGTATAAATGTCATATAATTAATTTTCAATGGAGTATGTATTAAGTAAATGAGTGTAAATATGTTAATGAGGCCAATTTTTCCAGCATTTATAATTATTTTTTTCACTTGTTAGGAAGCTTTTGTTATGTATTTTCTGTTAATAGTACTTAAAACTGCAACTTCTAAACACAAAATAAATAAAAAGAAAATATTTATAGGAGGAAATCGTTAACTTGATATTCTTTAGTAAACTTGTTTTAAATTCCTCAGTGAGTGGGATATATTTCATAGGAATATTTAAGTATGATAATGTTTTGACCTTTTGCATTTGTTTTGAAATATGAAAATAAGATTAAATCTAAGGCATTTCGAACTAAAAAGACATCTGCATATGCTTGTATAGCAGGAAAAAACTAACAGCTTTTTAATTCGAACACTCTTGTGTGCTCAGAGAACCCAAGAAATGTTGATAAATGTTTATAATTTAAAACAAATATTTATGAAGAAGCAGTATTAAGAACAATTCAAATTAAAGTTACTTTGAATTATACTACTAAATAATAACAAAATATACTTTATCATACATTATTGTAAAATGCATTTTTGAAGACATCAGAGACTCAGGTTAAAATTATTTTGGTTAAGTGCCGCTTGAATCTCAAATTTCCCACGTTACCTTTCTGTGTTATAGCTTAAAGTATGCTACAATCTGTGTGATGTAATAAACATTTTTAATCTGTGTAAACACAGAAATTTAAATAGAAATTTACTATTTTTTGTAATAGCTTTTGCTATTTTTCCATTGCTTACTTTGTTCTTGTTGTTTTGATAAAATATCAGACTTTTTGCTTGAGTTTTTCAAGTGTAAATTACTTTTAAATGTAAAAGTACTGTCTTTAATCGGTTTCATAATGCAGAAAAATAACTCCTACATGAATCCCCCTTTAAAAATACTAAAATGTGATGCTTTTGATGAGATTTACAGTTCATATAGGGACCGTGCATATGTGTGCTAAAACTATTATTTTTCAAATGAGATATTATACATTTCTTTCCAGTTAACTTTGAAACTTGAAACACATATTTTTAAAGTTTTTTTGTTCAATAATGAATTTTTAAATGCACATATAACAAAAGTAGACTAAAAGACATTTTTATCATCAGCAGTTACTTTTATTTTGGCCATCTCTGGCATTGCAATCAACATTTTATGCTCTTCTCTTGAATTTAATTAAGTCTACGAGTATAGGGTTTTTTGAGGTGGGTTGTTAACAACAAAAAGTCTTTTTTTTTTTTAATATTACAATGCTAGCTTAAGGGAAGTCACTATTGGAGTATCTAACTATGGATTTTTGTTTCTTCATTACTTTGAACTATCTTAACATTTTTTTATATCTGATTATATTTTTTAGGAATATTCTAGAGCTAGTACATCAGATATGAAAAACAAGTTTAATTGTAGTATTACTAAATATGGCAAAATGCTTTTTGCTTTCTAATCAGACTAGGACCAAAAGAATCAGATTGTTTTAAAAACCTAATTGCTGTAAGCAAAATTGATACATTTTTTTTAAATGTCCTGCATTTTGTCAGAATTTGAAAGTACTGACTGAAAAAAAAAAACTATTCTAAAATCCATATTTAATTTCTGATGGTTACATTTTGTACTCATAACTTTTGATAAGATAAAAATATAACTTGTCCCTTGGACCAGTTTAAGCCAATCAACATTTTAACATGAAAAATATAGATGGATGCATGTCAACTTCTAGAGGTAGAGTACCAACTAGTTTATGGTATTTTTCCCACCCTATGTGAAAGATCTGTTTTTTAAATTTAATACTAATTACTTTGCAGTGCATACTAAAATTTTTGAAGACTACTAGGTTTAGCTCCAAAAGTAAACTTGAGAGACTCTCTGGTGTAAACGCACATTCATTTGATAACTGTGTACTCTGGTACTTCTATACATAGTTTAAAGTAGGTATCAACCTTTTAAAATGTGTTATGAGTACTTAGAAGTTGTGAAACAAAACATTGAAGTCTAGAGGTTTGTTACTAGACCCTGAAGCTGCATGACGAGTATCTGGTGTCTTAACTAATTAGATAGATGGTGTTGTATTGGTTTTCTTGCTGGATAGAATAACAGTTAATAATTTCTAGAAGAGTTTTAGATTACTTCCCATAAAATATGTATGCGTCTCAACTCTTGGCTAGTTTAGGAGCAAAGGTGATGCTTCATTAGTCCCTTCCCTTCAATGTTGCTTAAGGCAGTTGAAAACGATATTATTTCAAGTTCACATAAACCTAAAGCAGTTTAGTTTTTCTTTGCATAGTAACCTGTGCTTCAATTTCAAGTTTCTTTCCAGTTAACTTTGAAACTTGAAATACATATTTAGTCAATTAAATTGTAGGAGGTTTTATTTGAAAGGATAAAATGATTATCAAAATTACATCTTGTTTTAAATCACCAAAATGAATTCAGTATTTGTTTTCTTTAAAAACTGATCTATGAAAGCTAAGCTATAATGGAAAAAAGAGTAACAGAGTTTTAATTTACCAAAAATCAAATATTGTACTTAAAGTCTCAAACTATTCACTGAGAAAGAATAATAAAGAATATATTTTAATATATAATAAGAGTTGATGGATTAAAGGGACTGGAATATAAAGATGGAAGGGAATAACTGTCAGAAGAAACAATTCTTAAGAGTTACAAGGCAGTGTAGTGCTGTATGTCTAGAGGAGATACAGATAACAAGATTGCTCTGTATATCACTTTAAGGATAAACAGTAAGGGAGGAGATTATTGTGGGGGTCATACTACAGACTGCCTAGCCAAGTGACATAAATGGATCATTAAACAACAGAGGCAAGGCCAGATGGTACTGGGAAATGTAAAAATGTGCTGAAATACTCCAGCAGGAGTTTTGGATACATTCGTGTTTCCCTATTCTTAGACAACCTGAAACCCTGGTGGTGTAGTGGTTAAGAACTACAGCTGCTAACCAAAAAGTCGGAGTTTGAATCCACGAGGTGCTCCTTGGAAACCCTATGGGGCAGTTCTGCCCTGTCCTATAGGGTTGCTGTGAGTCAAAATGGACTAGACGGCAATGGTTTTGGGTTTTCTGGTACTCTTACAAAGAGGAAAAGGGGTCATGAGAGCTGCTGCTCCGAAACTTAAGTTTACCCATAGGGGAAGAATTGCTTGATCAAGTGGAGGCAATGTGAACCTTGGGAAAAAGTAACCCTACCTTCTAGTAGCCAGATCAAGGAATACTGGTAGAATAACTAAACTACTGTTAATAGAAGTTAGGGTGCAATGTACTCAGAGGAAAATGCCATAAACCCATGGCCTTGAATCATTAAGAAAGGTTAAAAGTTAAGAGGTCTTTATGGTCCTTATTGAAAATGATTACAGTGAGGAAGATGGTATCCAGAGCCAGAATTTTTATCTAGAAATGTACATGTAAATCACCTGGAGAGCTTTTCAAAATACACATATATCCAAGGTCTCAACCCCAGTTGTGCCATATATTTTCAAAGAATTTCACAGGTAATTCTGATGTGTACCTCCTGTGGCAAACCACTCATTTGAAAGGGTCATTGTATGTGCCTGATGGCTTTCAAGTTGCTGGCCCCAGCCCTTTTTGAGGGTTACCTGCGTTTTCTACCCTTGAATGCTTTAAGTACCACTTTACCACCCTAGACTCCCATTAAGAACTTGATAGATGAGGACATTAAATTGCTGCTACTAAGCCTTGAGGAATTGTAAAGAAAATTACTAAGGTACTCAAAAGTTAGAGGCTGGCAAATACGTCAAGTTTCATATGGAGGAAAGTGCATTCTGCAAATTATAAGTTAATATACATCAACAATAAGATGCTAAAATGAATTATTATAATGGATTTAATAACTCGAAGCAGTGGCCACCAGCAGTCATAGACCGCTAAAAACAAGGTGGTTTTCTTTCACTTTTTTAAATGAGATTCTGGACTAGTCAGTCTGTAGAATGCAGCAGACCAGCAATTCTCAAAGTCTGTTTAATAACTAGTTCAAGTTAAGCAGGTTCCTTCACAGGATTTCTCATAGCCTTTAATATTGCTAATGTGCAGAATGATTAAACAAGAAGAAGATACAGAACACAACTTATTTGGTATAGAATTTGACCATATCTCGTTTGTCTCCTGGACTGGCTTTCTATAAGTTTCCTGTCAGAAGACATAGAATTACTGATAGAGGTGTTTATGAACTGAAGTTCAAAGAAGACGCTTTTGAAACTGATTTTGAGGTTGGTTATTTTTTATATTTTCTTTAATAGTTGGCTGCATGATTTGTAAACTTCATAATGACTAGTGTCTTGACGAAAGGAAGTTTAATGAGAAGCATTTTTCTTTAACCATTTTAATAAAAATAACCATTGTCATGAAAGATAATTACAAATCTAATTCTTTTATACAAATGGATTCTTCTAGAAAAAGCAGATTAGATGATACCAATCGTAAGTAAGGTAATCAAATCCCTAAATGCATATACAGGAAAGGCCTGGGATCTACTTCCAAAAATTAGCTAATGAAAGCCCTATGGACCCCAGCTATATGTAATGCAACCCATCATGGGGATGGTGCAGAACGTGGCAGCACTTTGTTTAGGTGTTCCCGGGTCACCATGAGTCAGGGGCTGACTCTAAAGCAGCTAATAACAAACTCATGTAAAAGTAGAAATTGTGTAAAAATAAGAAAGTGAATTGAAAGATTATTTGGATGCTTTTTTCTCCTGTTTATATCTGAACCACTTAATTGCTAGCTTTAACTGCTTCTGACTTCTGCTGTATCATCCTTTACTTTAGAATTAAACTGCAATAGATAAACCTTATAACCAGAAGCATTTTTTTCTTTTAAAGATAGCTGTGCAAAAAAAGTATTCTTTATATAAAATTAGCAGGTATTAATAATACATTTTCTATAATTTTTAATTCTTCAAATACCTGAAAACAGGACTTTGTTCAAGCCTGTTATATTACATATTACATGTTATTATAATTAGATTTATATATGTAGAAGACAGCAGAGGGTTTGATTTAAAATAAATTAGATAAAATGATCTTTAAACATAGAATAAAGATTTTGAGTACCTAGTTTGTACTAGGTGCTGAGTGTAAAACAGGGAGCCAACAGATACCATTCCCCGTTCTTGGAGCTTCCTTACAGTCTATTCAGAAAGACATCTGTTAACCTTACAAATATAATAATTTCGAATAAGTGTCTTGCATAGAGGAAAAGATAGGTATATTAAAACAATTTAGCTTACTCTGGGAAAGTTAGGAAAGGTTTCTCTGAGGATGTGACACTGGGACTATGAGTAGACAGAACTGAGCAAAATCTGGAAGTAAACAGAAGAATATTTTGTGTAGGCTGTGGAAAGGCCTTGAGGTCGGAAGATGTGTTACTTGTCCTAAGTGATAATGACCTCATTTATTAAGTATGCACTATATGCCAGACACCGTTCTAAACATTTTAAACACATTTATGTCTCACAATGACTTTGAAATACATACTGTTATTATCACCAATTTATGGAACAAACTTAGGTCTACAAAAATTAATAGTTTCCCCAGGTAGGCTGTGCTTTGAACTCACAATCTTACCCTACAGTCTAGATTAACCTTTTCTAAATAAAAGAATATGAAAATTAAGGGGTACATATTTTCTAAGAGCTTTAATGTGGCAAAATCTTGGTTATTATTGGAGTAACATGGGGGCTCACTGAACTATGTTGTTTTTCAGTATGTTTAAACATTTTCATAATTTTAAAATAAGATAAGGCCTATGTAACTGGAGTTCAGAGTGATGTGGAAAGGTAGGCTGAGACTGTATCATTCACGGTCTTGAAGTCGTGTTCAAGATTTTGGTCCTTATCTTAAAAAGCCATTGAAGCATTTTAAGCAGAGGAATAACGTGACCAAATCTGATTGTTGAAAAGATCATGCTGAAGACCAGAATTACTGGTTTGATAGACTGGAGAAACCCTGAGAGTATGGCCCCTGGATGCCCTTTTAACTCAGTGCTGAAGTCACTCCTGAGGTTCACCCTTCAGCCAGAGATTAGACATGCCCATAAAACAAAATGAGACTAAATGGGCACACCAGCTCAGGGGCAGGGATGAGAAGGCATGAGGGGACAGGAAAGCTGGTAACTGGAAACTCAAGGTCGAGAGGGGGAGAGTGTTGACATGTCGGGTTGGCAACCAATGTCACAAAACAGTATGTGTACTAATAGTTAAATGAGAAAGTAATTTGCTCTGTAAACCTTCATCTAAAGTACAATTAATAAAAACAAAAGACGTATTGCATTGGGCAAATCTGCTGCAAAAGACCTCTTTAAAGTGTGAAAAAACAAAGATGTCACTTTGGGGACTAAGGTGTGCCTGACCCAAGCCATGGTATTTTCAGTCACCTCATATGCATGTGAAAGCTGGACAATGAATAAGGAAGAATGAAGAAGAATTGATGCCTTTGAATTACGGTGTTGGCAAAGCATAATGAGTATTCCATGGACTGCCAGAAGAACAAACAAATCTGTTTTGGAAGAAGTACAGCCAGAATGCTCCTTAGAAGTGAGGGTGGTGAAACTTCATCTCATTTCAAACCAATCCCTGGAGAAGGACATTATGCGTGGTAAAGTAGAGGGTCAGCGAAAAAGAGGAAGACCCTAAATGAGATGATGTGACAGAGTGGCTGCAACAATAGGCTCAAACATAGCAATGATTGTTAGGATGGCACAGGACGGGGCAACATTTCGTTCTGTTGTTTATAGGGTTGCTATGAGTGGGAACTGAACTGATGGCACCTAACAACAATAACATAGTTTCGTGTAACTTGACTTTATTTTCAAGACTTTGTTTTCTTGTTCAAATATGCAAAATATCTTTTGTGTAAATTCCTGAAGAAAGTATTTTCAAAGTTGCTTTTTCTCTTGGCTGATGCATCCTCGCTGTCTAGATTGTAAAAATGTTATGTGAAGTGTTGGTAGAGGGTTGGGAATAGTGTTAGTGGCTTGTACCACAACTGCTGTGTGGAATTGTGTCCTCCACTCTTTTATAGGTAGGTACCTTCTTCCAATAAAAGCAGAAAACAGATTTTTTTTTGTTACTGTCTATTAAAAAAAAAGAAAAGGTCATGATGGTGGTAATGAAAGGATTAGAGGGGGTAAGAATGCGTGCAAGCCTCTACTATAGTAATTAGAGAATTACTATCTTGTGAATTACTATATTTAGGGTTCAGAGTACAGTTATGCTTGTGATCATAAGGATGATGCAATAAGACATAATTTGGATATTTCATTTGAAATATTTCTTAGAAGCATGCAACAAGAACAGCAAAGAGTGTTCCTTTCTCCCAGAACTTTTTGTTTTTTCTTATGAACAAAGCATTATCAAAGCTACTTAAATGCAAGTGAAATATGCCTCTGAAAAATAAATATAAAATCACTAAATGAAGATATTATTGACAGAAAGTTGACTCTACCTTCTACTTGGTGAGTAGCGTCTGAGGTCTTAAAAGCCTGTGAGCAGCCATCTAAGATACTCCGCTGGTCTCACCCCATCGGGAGCAAGGGAGAATGAAGAAAACAAGACACAAGGGAAAGATTAGTCCAAAGGACTAATGGACCACAACTACCACGGCCTCCACCAGACTGAGACCAGTACAACTAGATGGTGCCCGGCTACCACCACTGACTGCTCTGACAGGGATCCCAACAGAGGGTCCCAGACAGAGCTGGATAAAAATGTAGAACAAAATTCTAACTCACATAAAAAGACCAGACTTACTGGCCTGACAAAGACTGGAGATACCCTGAGAGTATGGCCCCCAGACACCCTTTTAGCTCAGTAATAAAGTCACTCCCAAGGTTCACCGTTCGGCCAAAGATTAGACAGGCCCATAAAACAAAACGAGAGTAAAGGGGCACACCAGCCCAGGACAAGGACTAGAATGCGGGAGGAGACAGGAAAGCCGGTCATAGGGAACTCAAGGTCAAGAAGGGAAAGTGTTGACATGTCGTGGGGTTGTTAACCAATGTCACAAAACAATATGTGTATTAACTGTTTAATAAGAAACTATTGGTTCTGTAAACCATCTAAAGTATGATTAAAAAGATATTATTGATAGAAAATTGGATTTAAAAGCAAAATTGTTTGTTGTGAAGCTTGTGAAACTACAAAAGAAAAAGCATTAAAATGTTGTTAAGTCACCAGTGTCATATTTTTAAAATATAAACATTATTAAAAGAAAATAATAATTAGCATGTAATATCAACATTCCATTGTCTTCACATAAAAAGTAAAATTAGTGTAAAAGTAAACCAGTTATAATAGGTCAATTGTTGCATGACATTTCCAAACATGCTTCTTATAGAAACTATCCAAAGCTATTGCTTGCCCTCTCGGATTCCTTTCTGTTGTGGAATCTAATTGGATTTAGGGTGAGTGCTTGATTTCAAGGAAAGTTAGTTTAGAGTGACATGACCTGGCAGATAAACAAAAACAAGCCAATCAGATCCAATCTTTGGCAATTTAGATTGAAAGGAAAGAATTTGCACATTGGAAGTAGAAGAGAGGATAGTATGTTAGAATGGGATTAAAGCCCAATGATTATTAAATAAATTATCTTATTTCTAAGATGCATATTTTTTTTTTCACATTTTTACCTCTAAAATAAGGATACATCTTATCAAGTAAGTAAACTTGAATTTGCATCAGAATCACCTGGAGGGCTTGATAAACACAGGTTGTTGGGCCACATCCCAAGTTTCTGATTCTGGAGGCCTGCAAATTTGCGTATCTAATAAGTTCCCAGGTGAGACTGCAATTTGAAAACCACTTATGTATGGCATCTTACCATTTTCAGCCAGGTGTTTAAAAAGCTCTTGATACAGGTAAGACCAAAAAGCACGAAGCATCAAAGCATCTTAGAGTCAGTGAAATATTGTACAAAATTATTTGATTATAGTTACTCAACAATATTTTAATTACATAATTAAGCATTTGAATAACTGAGGTATGTGATCATACCATGCAGTTTTGCTCATTTTTTATTGTTATAATTTGGATTTTTCTTTATTATTTTAACAACTTCATATGTATTTCATATTTTTACCCATATTTATATAATCTGCATGTATCTATATATAGTAATATACGTAATTAGATATGTATTTGTTAGTTATTTTTCATATAAAACATGGGATAATAATATAAACACTTTTCAGCATTTCTTTTGTTTCTCAGCAATATCTTGTGGAAATCAGAGTGAGAAAGGAACCCTTTTAAAGCGCCCATCCAGAAGTGGCATGTCACTTCCACTCACACTACATTGGCCTAAGCAAGTCAGTCTGCACTCCTAACTTCAGAGAAACAAGGAATTTCATTCTTACCATATTCCCAGAAGGAGAAGAATATTTTAGAGCTATTTAATGACTACCACAATACTAACGGGCATTCACTTTGTTCTTAGTCTTTTGCACCATGAGCATGTAATACATATCCCTGTTTTTATTTCCTTATATGCTGGTAGTTTTATTTCTTTGGAATAGATTTCCAGGAATTGCTAGGTCAAAGATTATATGTACTTTTAATTTTTATAGATGTTACAGCTTGTTTTCTGAAAGTGTGTAAGAATTTACATTTCCTCCTGCACCTTATAAAATACCATTTTTCCTGCATCTCTGCTAGTAATAGGTATTACAAATGTTTTAAATTGTGCAAGTCGTATGTATATAAAGCTGTTTTTCATTATCACTTTGGTTCGCATTTCTTTGATATGGGTTTAAATTTGAGCCTTTTTCTTTTTCCTGGTGGCTTCAGTGATTTGCCTGTGCCTATCATCTGTCTGTTTTCCCGTTGGATTAGTTATCTTTTTTTTTTTTAAACCTTCATATTACATTGTTTATTTGTATTACAAAGGTATTTTTACTTTTTCATAATCTATCATTTATCTACAGACTTTTTAATGACACATTTTCCATTCCAAATTTTTATTTTTTATGTATCTTCTGAGTTTTCTATCTTAGTTAAAAAAGCTCCTTCTTGACCCTTAATAGTACTATAGTTGCATATTTCTTGCAAGATATTTTTAAAATTTAAGTAATAAAACTATGAAATTTATTTCTGTGTAGAGCAAAAGATGTGGGTGTTGTATTCTTAAGTATTTTATATTCTTCAAGATGGTCACTGTGTCAGCACCATTTTATTAAATGTACTTTTTTGCATTGAATTAAATTTCCAGCTTTGTTATATATTAAATTATCATGCTACTAGGATTTATTTCAGAAATTTCTATTTTGTTTCTTTGATTTATTTGTCTTCTTCTTCCTTCAGTATACCTGATAAGTTACTACTATAGGACATAGTGAAACAGCTATACTCAGAGGAAGATTCGAGGTATAAATGCCTTTATCATTAAACACAAAAATAAAAAAGAAAGAATGTAAAGGTTCATATTTTAAAAGTAAGAACAGAACAATAAAATACATTAAAAAAAAAACTAGGAAAAGGAAATTACAGAAGACAAAGTTGAAATTAATTAGAACTATTCCACA
Organism: Trichechus manatus latirostris; assembly: GCF_000243295.1. NCBI lineage: Eukaryota > Metazoa > Chordata > Mammalia > Sirenia > Trichechidae > Trichechus > Trichechus manatus. The sequence goes on from NW_004444219.1 coordinate 303,464, forward strand.
ACACTACCACACTTTATGTGAAAAACAAAAAAAACTTCACAAATCGTTTTTAAAAGATAAAACACATTAGATAAATTTTGAGCCTGATTAAGGAAAAAAAGAAAAGGAAAGGAAAATTTAAGAAAAGAAAAAAGGAGACATTAAAGGTTCAGAAAAGTTTAGAAAAGACAATTCAACATATAATTCCATGATCACAAATTTGAAAACACGTAGAAAATAGGTGTTAGATAGTTGGAAAAGATCAGAACTGATCCAAGAAGTAGAAAAGTTGATTAGACTACGTACATTTGGAAGAGATTAGCAAGATGTTAAACAGCTACTCTGAAAATGCACAAGGACCAGATTAGTTCTCAGATCCAAACTTTTTAAGCAGTTAAATCTGAAGTTATTTAAACTATTCCAGCCCATGCAAATGGGTGCAAGTCTTCCAATTCATTTATGAAACCAACATGTCTTTAATAAAAAAATTCTAATAAATAGTATCAAAAAAGAAAACTAAGAAATTATGTAATTTAAGATTGATAAAATTGAAATAAAATATTAGCAAATATTGGCAATTAGAATTCAGTAATAGCTAACAAGTGATGCCCTATGACCAAGGTAGAGAATATTCAAAATCAGAAAATAACCTAATTGTATGTCAAAAGATTAAAGAAGGAATTTTGTACGAGCATATAAAAAAGTTAGTTATTCATAAGTTATTATGAATTATTATTATATTCTTATCATAGTTATTACCTTTATAGGACCCCTAGTGGCGCAGTGGTTAAAGAGCTCAGCTGCTAACCAAAAATGTTGGCAGTTCAAACCACCAGCCACTCCATGGGAGAAAGATGTGGCAGTCTGCTTCCATAAAGATTTACAGCCTTGGAAACCCTATGGGGCAGTTTTGCGCTGTCCTATAGGGTTGCTATGAGTCACAATCAACTCAACGGCAGTGGTTTGGTGGTTTTTTTGTTGTTGTTGTTTTATTATAACCTTTAAATAAGAATACAAGGTATCTACTAAATTTAATACAGACTTTCAATTCCCAGTAATAAATATTATACTAAATGGTAAAACACTAAAACCAGTTAAATTTATACCAGGAGTTGGACTGGCTCTCTTCTAATTTTACAATTCAGCACTATTTTTGAACTTATAGCAAATGCACTAAGACAAGAAAATGTTTTTTTTCGATTAGGTGATTATACAACTAGAAAACCTAAGAAACTTGTTGTTAAAAAATAGACCACTATAGAAAACTTATTCATTCTTCTGACAGTCCACGGTATATTCAATATCCTTGCCAACACCATAATTCAAAGGCATCAATTCTTCTTCAGTCTTCCTTATTCATTGCCCAGCATCTGTCTTGGAAGAAGTACACTGAGAATGCTCCTTTGAAGTGAGGATGGCAAGACTTCGTTTCACGTACTTTGGACATGTTGTCAGGAGGGACCAGTCTCTGGAGAAGGACATCATGCTCGGTAGAGGGGCAGTGAAAGAGAGGAAAAAACTCAGTGAGATGGACTGACACAGTGGCTGCAAAGATGGGCTCAAAAATAGCAACAATTGTGAGAATGGCACAGAACCGGGCAGTTTTCGTTCTACCATACATACGGTTTACTATGAGTCAGAACCGACTTGACAGCACCTAACAACAACATACAAAATTTGGTATAGTGCCTAGATAAATACACAAAAAAAGTAATTCTGGCAATGAAAATTTAAATTTAGGGGGTGGGGAGGAGAATTCACTCACAACAATGACCAAGAAGTATAAAAATACTTAGGAATAAATTTAACAAGAAGGCAAATGATCTGAATAAGAAAACTATAAAATTTCAGTGATGGACATAGAATATGACTGAAGAAGACATATCATGTTCTTTGTGAGAAACCATAATACTTTAAAAATGTTGATTCCTTCCTAAATTTTTATCACTATAATGCAATTTCATATAATCCCAATCATGCTGGAATTTATATAGAAGGAAAAGTATTTGAGAGAAGCCAAGAAAAGAGGTATCAGAATGTATTACAAAGCCAATGTAAACAAATCAATATGGAATCTGGGGATGAAGACAAAATGACAATGAGATGAGCCCAAAGAAATGTGCTGAGGGAGAGGAAGATAGAAGGAACTACTGTACGTGCAAAAGGACTGGGCAGTGTTTTGTTCTGTTGTACATAGGGTCACTATGAGTCGGAACTGACTCAATGGCACCAAACAACAACACATGCAAAAGAAACACCAACACACAGGATGAAAAAGAGTACGGCTAGTACTGAAGTGAGCCAGAAATCAATTGTTCATTGTTGTGGATTCTCACCTGCTGTTCGTTTAGGTTGTGAACTTTAGAATACATGTGGCTGGTTAACAGCAGTGTTTGAAATGATAATTAGCAGATCATAATAACAGCCCTTCTGTTGTTTTTACTCTTAAATCTTACAGACTTGGTTACAAATAGGATAATCAAAGGACTACCTGGGGACAAATTATTCTCTAGGCACAGCACTGGTCATGATTTCCTCAAATGCCAAGTAAGTCACCTAAAATGCCCAGGGCAAAACTGGGTTCATGAGTGTGTCAGACTTTTTTTTGACAGTGGCATCACTGAGAAACCTATTTTGAATTTTGCTGTCTATAAAATACATTTCTCTATACAATTTCTCTCTCTCTCACACACACACCCCTACCTTAAAAGTTTCAGAAAACAATCCTTACTCTTTCTAAAGAGATGTATTCTGATAATCTCTGTTCTATTATTTTTTAAATATTCCTTAAAATTTACTACATTGATATCACCACCCACAGTGTGCAAAACACTAAGGTTTTAATCTCATATGGTTCAAAAGATTTAATATACATGATTAAATTTTTGTCTAGTGCCAACTTGAATATACCAAGTTGTGTAAATTATGAAAGCTATTTAAAAATTCTCAATTTTTGGTTTAAAAAAATAGCACACTTATGGGAAGACAATTTAGAACATTGGAAATATTGGAGAAGTGTATGTTGAGGCAGATTGTTTTACAATTCTCTGGTTAATTTTATAATTGTTATTAGCATAATAAAATTGTGTAGGTTTAAATACATTTCTCTGCATACATTTCTTTTAAAATACCCAAAAGTAAAATTAAACAAAAATTTTGATTGTACCTAGAAATCACCTTGGAAATTTTTATTTTTAACTCCAGGTAGTTAACTTATCTTGGTTATCTTCCCATTATTAATACATATACAAATTTAAAATTTTTTCATCTCAGCAATACATATTATTTCTTTGGAAAAATAAGTCTTCTCATAGCAATTTGATTTTTAAATACTTTCTTATCCAAGAATCATGCCATTCATTTTTAATGTGATTTTTCCAAGAAAAAGTAACTGAAAATTCAAGAAACTGAAATAATAATTTAAATATCTCAACTAGTTAGTATATGTTTTGAACTCAGGTTATTTCTGTGTGAATTCAGTTAGTGCTTTGTTCACTTCAAACTTATGTTCATTATTAACTGTAGGATAATATTTAACACATATTCAATTAGATACTTCCTGGTTAGTAGTTACTTGTTGATCTATTTCAAAGTACGACTATTTTTAAGGCAAGGAGACTAGCCATTGCCAATCTTTTCATTTCTTTATTTAACAAATACGTTCCGCAGAATATTGTGTATCACTGACTTGTTTAAATAGTATTCCCCATCCCCAGTCTTTTCCTGTCTTTATATATTTGGATTATACAATGTCAGCTTTGAATATTTCATTCATAAGCTTGTGAGAGGGTATAATTTTTTCTTTGTTTTTTTTTTGTAAAATAACATCATAGTTTTTTTACACATGTAAAACTGAAGCTAATTGGTGAAAATAAAAATTATAAATTAATTTTTATAGATTTCCAATAAAGTTAATTTCTTAGAAAAATGAGACAAAATATGTATATAAATATTAAATCACCTGTGGAATAATGATTTAAATTTAAATTCCATGTTCCCAAGGAGAATTGGTCAAACCTCCCTCTCTTCTGTAACGAAAGCTCTAAAATGCTCTAAAAATGTTCATTCTTGAAGGACCTCCACTGTTAAGAGTTTGGACCTGCCAGAGCTAGAATTCATTCGGCTCAGTTCCATTCCACCAACATTTACTGAGTGCATGGCTCAAATGCGCCAGGCATTAAAGCTGGTGCTGTACATCCAAAAAGACCTGGTCCTCAGCCTTCAGTACGCTCACAGGCATGTAAATAAAACATTCAACATAATATAGAGTGATAAGATAAAGATCTGCACAGGATATTTTCTGTGGACACTAAATCCAACCTAAGAGTGGAATCATATTAATGTTTATTCATTTATTATGGATCAAACAATCACTGAAAAAGATTAAATTATGACAAGTATAGGATTAATTTCTAAAAACACAATTTTATGGAGTTTTAATGTCATTAATTTTCTGTTGTATTTTCTGGACTATTTATTTAGACCATGGTGATTTCATCTTTCAGAATTGTGTCACTGAATTCTTCATGCAGTTTACCTATCTATAACAAATACATATAAACGTATGGTTTCTTTTATCCAAATTTGATCCAAGCTTGTTTTTCTACCTTCTCAAACTTTTTAAAATCTTAGCACTTAATTTTTAAAATTACATAATATCAATAGATTCAGTTGTTACCACTTTTTCATAATATGGACTCCGGGTGGCACAGTGGTTAAGAGTTCGGCTGCTAACCAAAAGGTCAACAGTTTGAATCCACCAGCTGCTCCTTGGAAACCATATGGGGCAGTTCTTCTCTGTCCAATAGGGTCACTATGACTTGGAATCGGCTCTCTGGCAATGGGTTTTCATAATATGCAACAATAATAAATATTTAACTATTTTTCTCTATATATTCATGGAATTAGTATAGCTATATAAGGAAGACTTCTCTAGAAATTATGTTTTTTAAATAAATTTCTATTTTTTAACATTCAGATGTCATCAGAACTGCATATAATGAAGAAATTCTATTATTGACTTCTTGTATTAATCTCTACAATTAAAACATAGCTAATTTCAAGTAAGTTTTACTTCTTGTTTTCTTTTTAAAGATTTAACACTTTTTCTTGTTCAAATATATTTATAAAATTTTCTAGCATTTAACAAGTTCAAGATTATATGTGAATGTGTTCTTTTAAATGTACTTATTATTTGTTTATATGAGTTATGCATGAGAATTGATAATATGTTTGTAGACCCCTTTAGAGTTTGAAAAGTGCTTTCATTTTTGCATTATCTTATTTAATCTTTCCCCTAAAAGAAGTATTATTATCATTGCTGTTTAATTGATGAGTAAATTGAGTCTCAGCTAGATTAAATGATTTATACAGGTCACACTCTTGGAGAGCCTGGCCTTCAAGTGCAGTCTTTCCTCCTCACACTGTACATTTGGTGTTAAAATGAGTTTGAATGTGGATCTGCTACTCTAGAGTGGCCTTCACTTATTTGCTGTCTTGTCATTTCTACAGTTGGTTAAGTTACATTTAGCTCAAGTAGTCTGAAAAAAAAAAAAAAGACTCACTCTGCTCTGCCCTTATTCAAATTACCACAGTCATGCCAAAGGTCACAGGATATGGCAAATTAGATAAAAGATTAGATTATTATTAAGACATATGACAGTTCAATTACAGTTTTTGAGGTGATGATCTTTGGTTGTATTTGTGCTATTGGTTTCAGTTGAAATTTTAATGCTGCTAGGACAATTCAGACAAGCTAGCTGGGAGTTTAAATAAGAGAAACTATAGTGAAATCTCCACAAGCTAGAATGTTAGATGTGTGGTAATCTGGTTAAGAAAAAAAAAAATATAAACGTATCTGTTGATAAATTACGTTTCTGCTTTTAGTCCTTTATAGCGAAAACATTTCTAAAGTGTATTAGTCTACTTTCTTTCTAGAGTAAGTTCGGAAGGGTTAGAATAATTCAATCTTATTAAAAAATAATTTACGATTGTACAGTGATTACATTAAACATTAATTTTTCATGATACAGTATGATAGATGCAGATATTGATGGCATATGAATTTTGGCTAAGGTATACCCTAGGGAAAAACATCGTAGGACTATTTCTTAAAAGCCTGCTTATTTCCTGTAATTATTTCCCTAAAAATTCCAGCTGATTACACCATCAGTGCAGACTGGTTAATAACTGGAGGAAATGACCAACACTTTTTTTAGAAGTAAAAAGGTTATAAATATCTCACTTACTCATTGAATAAACATTTAGTTAACCTCATTCCTCTTTTGTAAGATGGAGATAATAATAGAACTTCTATGTATCAATTGGGGTTCTTAATTGAAGGTGACAGAAACATGCTCTGGCTAACTTATCCAGCAAAGTATTTATTGGAAGGATATTATGTAGCTCACAGAGCCACTGGGAATGGTGGAGAACCAACTGTGTAAAATGGGCAGGGCTATCCATTTAGTATGTCACTGTTGCATCCTCATGACCAGACCCTACCTGCCACAATCATCCATGCCACTATGAATCATCTCTATCCACCCCTGCATCTTTGCATCACTTTGTATAGCTACCATGTTTCAGGTGAGAGATCCAATTGTCTTAGTGTTGGTCCTATGCCATGACTATGTCCTAGCTGCCAGCTAGTGAGGAAAGGAACTTTAACCCAAATCAGTTTCCATAATGTGAGGTGGGCCTGGCCTGCACCAAGACAAAAAATTAAGGCTTCCTCACAAATAGCATAGGGGTACAGAAGTTGCAGAGGCAAAAAGCGATTGCTCACCATACTACCTCATAGGGCTGTGAAGATTTAATGCGATCGTCTATGTGAAGAAGAACGTGGCATCAGGATTGGAAGAAGGCTCATTAACAACCTGTGATATGCAGATGACACAACCTTGCTTGCTGAAAGTGAAGTGGACTTGAAGCACTTACTGATGAAGATCAAAGACTACAGCCTTCAGTATGGATTACACCTCAACATAAAGAAAACAAAAATCCTCACAATTGGACCAATAAGCAACATTATGATAAACAGAAAAAAGATTGGAGTTGTAAAGAATTTCATTTTACTTGGCTCCGCAATCAATGTCATGGAAGCCATAGTTAAGAAATTAAATGACGCGTTGCATTGGGCAAATCTGCTGCAAAAGACCTATTTGAAGTGTTAAAAAGCAAAGCTGTTACCTTGAGAACTAAGGTGCACCTGACCCAAGCCATGGTATTTTCATTTGCCTCATATGCATGTGAAAGCTGGACAATGAATAAAGAGGACGGAAGAATTGATGCCTTTGAATTGTGGAGTTGGGGAAGAATACTGAATATATTATGGACTTCCAGAAGAATGAACACATCTATTTTGGAAAAAACACAGCCAGAATGCTCCTCAGAGGCAAGGATGGAAAACTTCGTCTCACATACTTTGGACATTTTATCAGGAGGGACCAGTCCCTGGAGAAGTACATCATGCTTGGTAAAGTAGGCAGCAAAAAAAAAGGAAGACCCTCAACAAGATGGATCGATACAGTGGCTGAAACAATGAGCTTAAACGTAGCAACAATTGTGAGGATGGTGCAGGATTGGGCAGTGTTTCGTTCTGTTGCACATAGGGCTGTTAAGAGTTGGAACCTACTTGAGGGCTCTTAATAACAACATCATGTAAAGTACTTAGCACAGTGCTGACACATAGTAAGGATCCAATAAATATAGCACTGCTATTACTATTCATTCAATGAGTTAGACAATGTGCTAATCTCTGGAGATGAAGAAATAATAGGGCAGAATTTTTTATTGAAAGGAGTCCAGTCTTTTGGGGAGTTATTTCAGGGGGAAACAGATATAAAATCATTATATCTTTGTAATTATACAGCCCCCCCCACATCTGTCAGTTTGTCATACTGTGGGGGCTTGTGTGTTGCTGTGGTCCTGGAAGTTACGCTACCAGTATTCAAACACCAGCAGGGTCACCCATGGCAGACAGGTTTCAGCTGGGCTTCCAAACTAAGACACACTAGGAAGAAGGACTCGACCGTCTACTTCTGAGAAGAATTAGCCAGTGGAAACCTTATGAATAGCAGTGGAACATTGTCTGATATTGTGTCGGAAGATGAGTCCCTCAGGTTGGAAGACGCTCAAAATATGACTGCGGAAGTGCTGCCTCCTCAAAGTAGAGTTGACCTTAATGATGTGGATGGAGTCAAGCTTTCAGGAACCTTCATTTGCTGATGTGGCACGACTCAAAATGAGAAGAAACAGCTGCAAACATCCATTAATCATTGGAATGTGGAATGTACAAAGTATGATTCTAGGAAAATTGGAAATTGCCAAAAATGAAATGGAATGCTTGAACATCTGTATCCTAGGCATTAGTGAGCTGAAATGGACTGGTTGGTATTGGCCATACTGAATTGGACAATCATATGATCTACTATGCCGGAAATGATGACTTGAAGAGGAATGGCATTCCATTCATCATCAAAAAGAACATTTTAAGATCTATCCAGAAGTACAACGCTGTCAGTAATAGGATAATATCCATACACCTACAAGGAAGACCAGCTACTACTACTATTATTCAAATTTACGCACCAACCACTAAGGCCAAAGATGAAGAAATTAAAGATTTTTACCAGCTTTTGCAGTCTGAAATTGATTGAACATGCAATCAGGATGCACTGCTAATTACTGGTGACTAGAGTGCGAAAGTTGGAAACAAAGAAGAAGGATCGGTTGTTGGAAGATATGGACTTGGTGGTAGAAACAATGCTGGATATCCCATGACAGTATTTTGCAAGACCAATGACTTCTTCATTGCAAATACCTTTTTTCAACAACATAAACGGTGACTATAAACATGGACCTCATCGGGTGGAATACACAGGAATCAAATCGACTACATCTGTGGAAGGAAACAATGGAAAAGCTCAATATTATCAGTCAGAACAAGGCCAGAGGCTGACTGTGGAACAAACCATCAATAGCTCATATGCAAGTTAAAGTCGAAACTGAAGAAAATTAGAACAAGTCCATGAGAACCAAAGTACAACCTTGAGTATATTCCACCTGAATTCAGAGACCATCTCAAGAATAGATTTGACATATTGAACACTAATGACCAAAGACCAGATGAGTTGTGGAATGACATCAAAGACATCATACATGAAGAAAGCAAGAAGTCATTAAAAAGCAGGAAAGAAAGAAGAGACCAAAATGGATGTCAGAAGAGACTCTGAAACTTGCTCTTGAATGTTGACTAGCTAAAGCAAAAGGAAGAAATGAAGTAAAAGAGCAGAAGAGAAGATTTCAAAGGGTGGCTCGAGATGACAAAGTAAAGCATTATAATGACATATGCGAAGACCTGGAGTTAGAAAACCAGAAGAGAATAACACACTCGTCACTTCTCAAGCTGAAAGAATTGAAGAAAAAATTCAAGCCTCGAGTTGCAATAGTGAAGGATTCTACAGGGAAAATATTAAATGACACAGAAAGCATCAAAAGAAGATGGAAGGAATACACAGAGTCACTATACCAAAAAGTATTCGTTGACATTCAACCATTTCAGGAACTAGCATATGATCAGAAACTGATGGTACTGAAGGAAGAAGTCCAAGCTGCACTGAAGGCATTGGCAAAAAACAAGGCTCCAGGAATTGATGGAATACCAATCGAGATGTTTCTACAAACAGATGCAGTGCTGGAAGTGCTCACTTGTCTATGCCAAGAAATTTGGAAGATAGCTACCTGGCCAACCAACTAGAAGAGATGCATATTTATGCCTCTTCCCAAGAAAGGTGATCCAACCGAATGAGGAAATTATCAAACAGTATCATTAATATCACACACAAGTAAAATTTTGCTGAAGATCATTCAAAAGCGGCTGCAGCAGTACATCAACAGGGAACTGCCAGGAATTCAAGCTGGATTCAGAAGAGGATGTGGAACCAGGGATATCATTGCTGATGTCAGATGGATCCTGGCTGAAAGAAGAGAATACCAGAAAGATTTTTACCTGTGTTTTATTGACTATGCAAAGACATTTGACTGTGTGGAGCACAACAAATTACAGATAACATTGTGAAGAATGGGAATTCCAGAACACTTAATAGTGCTCATGGGGAACCTGTACATAGATCAAGAGGCAGTCATTGGAACTGAACAGGGGGATACTGTGTGGTTTAAAGTTAGGAAAGGTGTGCGTCAGGATTGTAGCCTTTCACCATACTTATTCAATCCGTTTGCTGAGCAAATAATCCGAGAAGCTGGACTATATGAAGAAGAACACAGCATCAGGATTGGAGGAAGACTTATTAACAGCCTGTGATATGCAGAAGACACAACCTTGCTTACTGAAAGTGAAGAGGACTTGAAGCACTTACTGATGAAAATCAAAGATCACAGACTTCAGTGTGGGTTATACTTCACCATAAAGAAAACACAGATCCTCACAATTGGACCAATAAGCAACATCATGATAAATGGAGAAAAGATTGAAGTTGTCAAGGATTTCATTTTACTTGGATCCACAATCAACACCTATCAAAGCAGCAGTCAAGAAATCAAAAGACACATTGCATTGGGCAGATGTGCTGCTAAAGACCTCTTTAAAGTGTTAAAAAGCAAAGATGTCGCCTTGACTAAGGTGTGCCTGACCAAGCCATGATGTTTTCAATTGCCTTGTATGCATGTGAAAGCTGGAAAATGAGTAAAGAAGACTGAAGAAGATTTGATAACTTTGAACTGTTGGTGAAGAAAACTGAAGATACCACGGACTGCCAAAAGTAACGAATAAATCTGTCTTGGAAGAAGTATAACCAGAAAGGTCCTTGAAAGCAAGGATGAGGAAAGTACGTCTAACATACTTTGGACATGTTATCAGGAGGGACCAGTACCTGGAGAAGGACATCATGCTTGGTAAATAGAGTGTCAGGGAAAAAGAAGATTGACACAGTGTCTGCAACCATGGGCTCAAGCATAACAACGAGTGTGAGGATGGTGCAGGGCCGGGCTTTGTTTCATTTTGTTGTACATAGGGTTGCTATGAGTTTGAACTGACTTGATATCACCTATCAATAACAATAACAATTATAAAGCCACTTACTAAGTGCTACAATATAGGAATGAAGTGGTGCATTGGAAAACAGAGTAAAGAAAAAAAATTCTGCCAGAGAGTCATGACAGAGAAAACAATAGCTGAATTGAGTTTTTAAGATTGAGATGAGTTCCTTAGATCAGGCAAGGGGGGAAAAAGTCTATGTGGAAGGAGTAGTCATGAAAGGGCATGGCATGTTTGAATTCCTATGACTGTTGGTTCAGTATTGTGAAGGGTTCTATCATTCCATATGAATGAGTTTATCTGAAAAGTACCGGGATTTGGTAACAGAGTGACATAATTGGATTTGGGTAGGGTGGTACCTCTCTAGGAGTGATGTAGAGAATGAACTAGAATGAGCAGAGACAAAGTCAAAAGTTCAGATAAAAACTGATGAAGTCCTGTACTAGGGGAAGATGGAGAATAAGGCCTCAACTTGGAAATAATTTATGATGCAGTAGAATGAACTTGAATTCATGACTATGAAATTAGGAGTGAGGAAGAGGAAGGAGTCTTGAGTAACTTAAACACCACAACTTCTAGACACTGGTGGCTGGTGATGCCATAATCATAGTAGGCTGTATCGGCAAGGGAATCATTTGAAAGAGTTGGCAGGGGAAAGATAATGATTTTCCGTGATGTACCCGAGGGGTGTTTAGTCCGTCTCGTTTTAGGAGTTGGTGACACAGATGCAGTTGTAGCTGTTAAAGTGGATGATTATCAGCCAAGGAACGAGTAAAGGCACTTTAAACACCTATGACATGGCTTCCTATAAAAACAAAGGAACAAAACCACAAAATTTCACATACAGTGTCAGTAGTTCATGGAGCCCTTCAAAGCTCAGTTATGATAGGAGATCAATGAGTCTCAGCTTAGAAATCTTTGGGACAGGATCTGGGGAAGAGCCCTACAAATATTTAATGGGCAAGAGTAAAGATGAGACAATTACAAATATAAATATGAAACAAATTATAATATGAATTTTGCAGCAAATAAGACACAGTCAAAAGCACATGCTTAACAACAGGTATATATGCAATTTCCTGGAATTGTCAGCTCTCTTGCCATTTGTTCATCCATCTGTCTTATTCATTCAATAGTAATAACAATGGTAGATACTGTTCAATGAGTGCCTACCATGTGAAAAGGTCCCTGGATAGTGCAAGTGGTTTGCTCTCTACAACTAACCTAAAGGTTGGCAGCTTGAACCCACCCAGTGGGACCATGGAAGGCCTGGCTAGCTGCTTCTGTAAAGATTACAGTCGAGAAAACCCTATGGAGCAGTTCTACTCTGTAACACATGGGGTCAATATGAGGTAAAATTGACTCCACAGCAACAGGTTTGGGTTTTTTTTTTTTTTTGGTTTACCATGTGAAAGTCAGTGTTGTTGGCAAGTCCACTACCCTGCCTTCAAGAAGCTTTCAGTCCAGTTGGGGGAGACTTAGATGTCAACTGAAGCTGCAATGGTGAAATAAGTGTTGGGAGAGTTATGTGCAATGCATGTTAAAAGAACAATGGGAAGGAGCACCTACTCGTACCTAGATTTTGGTATAAAGGGATTTAGGGGAAGTTTTTTGGAAAGAACAAATAGGTCCAGCTCTGAAGGATTAATTGGATTTAGTCTAGCACCGCTACAGTATGGTAAATAGCATAGCTGTCTGTTCTGGGACAGGCAAGCACTTCATAATGGCTTGAGTGTAAAGTACAAGAAATGGAGAACGGCAGTGTGGGCTGAAATGAGATTACACAGGTAAGTAGGGATGTCAGTGGTCCAAAATGCAAATTCCAAAGACAGGCAGGAAACATTGTGTGAAGAAACGTGCTGTAGAACAGCTTCGTAGGGTTTGTGATGAACTGGGGACTGCACGACCAACAAAAAGGCATTCAAATTCAATTGAAAGAAAAAGAAAGAAATCCCCACTGTGCTAGCCAACCAAAATAGTTTGTGACTGGTGAACTAAATCAAGAAGGATCTTATGTTATTTTAAGGGGTATGGACTTTATACTACGGGTAGTGAAGCACCATTATAGGACAAAGTAGAACTGCCCCACAGGGTTTCCAAGGAGTGGCTGGTGGATTTGAACTGCTGACCTTTTTGGTTAGCAGCCGAGCTCTTAACCACTGTGCCACCAGAGCTCCGAAGCACCTTTATAGGAGCTTAAATAGAGAAGCACATTATCAGATTTGTATTTTATAAAAGATAAATCTCGTGGCATTGTGGAGAATGGATTAGAGAGGAACGAGACTTTAGCCTGGGAAACTCGTTAGGTGGCTAAGGCAGTACACAAGACCTGAGATGATGGTGGCCTGAAACAAGATAATGATGGTGGCTATGAAGAGGAATTGGATGTTGTGTTGAAGATATAGAGGAACCCTGATGAAGTGGTTAAGAGCTCATCTGCTAACCAAAAGGTCAGCAGTTCAAATCTACTCAGCCACTCCTTGGAAACCCTAAGGGGTAAGCTATGCGCTGGAATTGACTGATGGCAACATTTTCTTTTTTCTTTTTTTGGAGATACAGAGCTACAAGCAAAGGGACTCAGTAACGGCTTAGAAGTGGAGGACAAAGAAGAGAGAGAAAGTCACAGAAGTTGTTAATCATGAAGAACTATAATGTGTTAGCTTCTATTGGTTTGCCAAGACTTTTTAATCTTAAATCCAAAATGAGGTCAGAGAAGTGAAGTGAAACACAGCACCTGACCTTCTTCCTCCTCGCGTCATTATTATTATTATTTTTTCAATTCATTCCTATGTCTTGAGTTTATATATACTTAAGATTTACCTCCTGGCAATCTGGAATTAAATTTCTGAGATTGCTGCAAATTATTTCCTTTCTTGGTTTCACTTCTTCTTTCTTACTTCCCTGTTTAATTCTTAAAATTTTATTGTTTTAATTGTATGCTAAAATATATGATCATAACTTAGTTTCTCCATCAAGAGAACTGTGGAACATCTGAATATTTAAAACTTATCTCCTCTTCTCAATCTTCTAGATTTCCTTTAGTTTCAGAGCTGGGAATTGGAAATGTTGGGGGGAAAAACTGTACTCTAGCTTTTTTTTTCCCAGCTGAGACATTTAGTATCATAGTCAATTACCATTTTAGCAGCTTCTATTCGTGGTCAAGACGGTGTACGTTTTCATTACAGAATTCAAATCTGCATAGCTACTTCATATTTAATTTTAAAATATAATCCACAGATGTCTCTTATAAAATTAAACATCAAAGTAAAAATTAAACATCAAAGAGGATCGGGACTCTAATACATAAAAGCGGGAGGGGAAGATTACGGGAAGTTAAAAAAAAAAAGTAAAATTTCCATCTCAGGCTCGCTCCCCTCAAAGCAGAATATAAGTTTCTTGATAGTGAAGGTTACTCCCTTCATAAGGCAACCCAGCCCAAGCGGACCCGAACCGGAGTCGAGTGTGCAGTGGGTCTTCTCTCTCCGACAACAGTCACACTTCAGCCAGCCCGGCCCTGGGACCTGGCTCAGCGAAGCCGTGCGCTCCGCGTGCCCCTGGGTCCTCGCTTCCTTTCGGAACAACTTTCTCCCGCTTTGCGCTGCTTCTTGCTGTTGTCAGACCACACAGTCACAGCATCCAGCCTGGAGAGGACCTGCTTTTCTGGGTCTGGAAACAATAACCACTGCGAAGAAGGCCGTTTTGCAGAGGTAGGAAGAAGCACTTTCCGCTTGGCTAAGGGAAGTCCCGCTCGGCTAGGGGCAGTCCCGCTCGGCGGCGCCCCCACCCCAGCCCCCGAGGCTCCGCGACGCCTTCCAGGAGAGGCGGGCAGAGGGGCGGGGCAGCCCTCCGGCGCCGAGCGCCCCCTTCGGGAGCGCGGCCCGTTTCGCTACCCGGCCCGCGGCGCCCCCGCCCCCTCGGGCGCTCCGTAGCCGTGACGTGCGCTGCGGCGGTGCCGGGAACTCCGTGGGGCGCCGGCCGGCAGGCGGAGACGGAGCCGGGATCTGTCCGAGCAGGAAGCGAGCTGGATCCCGGCTGCAGCCGCCGCCGCCGCCGTCACCTGGTCCCTGTGCTTGTACGCGTCGTCGTCCTTTTCCCTCGTCCTCATCACCTCTCACCCCCGCCTCCAGCCTCACCGGCGACAGGTATCCCCGTCACCGCGCACCTGCTCTTGCGCCCGCACGGTGAGTGTCCCGGAGTCCGCGCTGTGCGCTGCACCTCCTGGGCCTCGTTTTCCCCGGCCCGGCCCTACTTCGGGGCCTTCTGCAGCCGTCCCGGGGCCGACGGCTGGTTTCATTTCCCGAGGACGCGCGGGTGGGCGACGCAGGTGATGGGTGGGACCAGGCGGCGATCGTGCCCGAGCGGCGGCGGCTCGCAGTAGTGCCAGAGGTGGTTCTCATTTCCACGGATAGACAATGAGACTCTCCTTTTATGGGTTTATCATCAAGATACTTTTGTGTTTCTTCCCTGTTCCGAGGTAGAGATAGAACACTCAGGTGTCCAATTCTGACTTGGACGCTCCGTGGTAATTTTATTTTCTCTTTTGTAAACAAGTTTAAAATTCAGTGCAGGAAGAGTGCATTTTGTTCTGTGATGTAAGGATCAACTGCTACCACTAATAGTTTATTCGTTTGGAGAACCAGTTGGGACTCTCCAAAGCTGTATTTTCAGTCGCTAGATCGTCCAATATCTTAAGTATGTTAATTTATGACTATATTTGTTAATTTCCAAAACTCCTTAAAATGATTAAAATGTTCTAAATCTGGAATTTTAATTTTAAGTAAAGAATAACTTGTTAGTGTTATTACTAGAACATACGTGTCAGAAATATGTCTGTTACAGTTTCAGAGAACAACACAATATGTTCTATCTGGCTTAAAATATGTGGTGGAGGAATGCTTAAAATCTAATCTACAGATCTTAGTTGGGAGGTAGGACCACTGCCTGAACTTAATAGATTAGTGTACATTCTGAACAAAAGTTTGGTTTCTCTTGTGCTCTGGTGGTGTAGCTGCAATATAGCTAAATACAGTCAGTGCTTGAGAGTTTTAAAAATTAATACTCTTAAGATTTAGCAGAAGCCATCCTTACACCATAAAATGTGGATCTTGAACTTGGGTTGGTAGTTGTCATGGTACAAAGGTTGGCAGTAGAATAGCATTTCTGTAGAAACTAACTGAACTAATAGACGTCTTGGGTTATGATTTTCCAATTGGAAATTGTTTAGTGAAATTACCTTGCTGTTTGTTATCAATAATTTTAGAAGCACCACAAATGTTACAAAGTGAGCTGTATAGTCAGAGCTTGAAACAATGCAGCCGTTCAAAATAGCTCATTGACTTTTAAATATCCAGCTTATTTTGAGTATATTCAGTTGCACAGGAATCACATGGAGAGTGGTAAACAGAAGTCATTTTAGTCTTATGCAAATTTTCTATTACAGTTGTATGGTCTGTTTGACATGCTATTTGTTTTCCCAGCTTTTTATATTTTTGTTTTCAATAAATGATTTTAAAAGGCAGTAGCAGAAGTGACAAAGGACTTTAAAAAATGATCATCGTTAAAAACTATAAACGTATGATATAGAATGTAATACTATATATATAATATACAATACTGTATAGTCTCATTAGTCCTGGAAACATAAGAAAAACGTAGTGAGCCATTGCAATATTTAAAGTAAATTAATGCAAGGTATTAAAAAGAGTTTATATATGATCTTTCCACAGTAGTTCCATCATAACCCAAGAGGCTGATCTGAAATGGATTTTTTCCCTGTTTGTGTTTATGTGATCAAGTTTTAAAATAACAGTGGCCAGGAAATCTGAGAGAGGCTGGAGGCTCTTTTCTCATCCTGTTGTGACTTTGCCTGGAGTCTGTGGTGTATCATGTAGCCCATTGTTTAGACAGCTTGGCTGTATCTGGGTTCTAAAATACAGCTTTCTTTAGAAAGGTTTAAAGGTTTTGACCGTGTAATATTTGAATAAATACTAGTACCCTAAACATTAAAAAAATAAACCAAGTTTAACTGACTGTTGATAGTTGAGGCTCCGTCTCTGATATGTAAAATGTCAATTTTAAAAAAGTATTTCTAAACTCTGTGAAGTTTTCATTTCTACATATTAAAATATTTTAAAAGATTGCAAAAGGAATTACAACTTTAATAAATCTCATACAGTCTAATTGTGATGCCCGTCGTGAGACACTTCATAATAATTTGTGAACCATTAGTAGTGTAAGAATGTCACCCAATTAGGCATCTACCATAATTGAAACACTAACAGAGGTGTTTGATCTTTAAAATAATTTTCAAGGTTACTGGTCTTGTGCTTCTTTCAGAGAGCAGGAAACTTGGGCTCAGAGAGTTAAATACTTGCTCGAGGTTATATATCCCCTTAGGAGCAAAGTCTGGATTCCTACCTGAATCTTCTGACCCTGAAGCTTTTGTTTTTTCTACCAGGCCAGTTTGCCTTGATTTCAACTCACTTGGCAGATTGTTTAAATAAACCTGCACAACTGGTATTGTATTGAGGAATGTAATTGGAGGTTTGAAGAAGGTACCTGGGAATAGATGTGAACGGCCATGAGTGTGGTTCTGTAGCTAATTTAGAATTCTGTCTGTGTTTTCATTTTCAAGTTGACATCCTTGAACAGTGAACTCATTTTGCCTTATTTCTGATATAGTCTCAGAATGTTGTACATATTGTAGTGCTTTGTATTCTAATGGTCTTTATAGGAACTAGAATAAGACTGTAATCTAATACTGGTTTTCATTGTAGCTAAAATGAGTAGTATACTGTTCATGGTTAGGATAAAACTTTAAAATTTTCCTCAAATGAGATAGATTTTTGTCCACAAATGCAGTAGCCGTCTTTTAAATATTATATAATTAATTAGGTAATCCCAGTGAAAAAAACTTGTTTTTAGATTATGATTAAATTGTCACCTCTACTATTAGGACAAATCCTTTTTATGGCTGTTGTTTATTTTAGGAATGTCCCTTGAGCTGTAATAGACATGAAGGACAAAAATGAGCACATTAGGTTGATCTCTTGTAATAAACTAGAAATCACATTTTAGTAATAGAATGGAGTTGGGAAAATGAGCAGAAAAGGATAGGAAGGATGAGTTGGATGTCAAGATTTTTACAGGGTCGTTTCGTTATTTAGTTTGAAATATTAGGAATTTTGTACCTTAGAGCACTTACATTCAATTGTAAATACAAAACCGTCATCCAGAGGCTTAATATAAATTATTAATAGATGGTCTGTGACATATCTGCTTTTCTTTTTTTGGTATAGATACCCAAGAAGTAGGATGAAATAAATTTCCAAATTTTATTTTTGAGGCATTGTATAATGTCCGGAGTCACTGGGTGGTACAAATGGTTAATGCGCTTGGCTGCTAACTGAAAGATTGGCAGTTCGAGTCCACTCAGAGGTGCCTTAGAAGAAAGGCCTGACAGTCTACTTCTAAAAAAAAAATCATCCATTGAAAACCCCATTGAGCACAGTTCTACTCTGATATATGTGAGGTCACCATGAGTTGGAATTGGCTCGATAACAACTTGTTTTTTTATTTTTATATAATGTTCAGAGGAACCAGGATCTTGTGCATTTAAAACAGTTATGCTTTTGACAAATTTTAGTGAACTGTTAATAATCTTAAAACCTAAGTATTAGACTGTATCTTTATATGTATGGATTTCAAAACTAAACTTTTCTTTTCTTATTGAGGAGTAAAGGAATGATAGAGTGGCTTGAGAAATGACCGTAAGTCAACCAAAAGTTCTCCCCATGCATACTGAAGTATAGGAAGTAAAACCAGAGAACAAACCTGGCATCCTTAGAAATCTTGCTAGTAGTAAAAAGAGAGGAAATAGTTTTCTATGCAGAAAGCCTGTCTCAAGTGAAACCGGAACACTGAAACACATTCCTCAGGTGTATATTCCCATAGGTAAAGCATCCATGCTGAGTAATGTGCACAAAGGAAGGTGGTGCTTCTGACAAAAGCACAGGCATCTTTTGTCTGTGTTAAGTCACTTATTCTTGTATTTGAAAGCAACCTCCTGATTACCCTTTACAAGGCAGGGAATTGTTTGTGGTAGAATTTTTTGGTTTCTATTGTATGTAGATGAGCCTCTTTTTCAACAAATATTTACAGAGGGCCTACTGTGTTGGAAGTACGACTCTAGGTGTGTACTGGTTCCTCCCCGTCCTGGCAGATCTTTAGATCTAGGAAATAGGAAGAGTAACAAAGACCTAAAATAAATAAATAAAAACCATCCATTCAAAATCTAAAGCTGTTTATGTCAGAAGTTAATATCCTGTTTGTATGGGACTTAATTGTTTTGGAAATCGTTTTACATACATTTGATCCATAAAACAACTTGATGAGGTAGGTGGGGTAACTTTATTACTATTCTGTAGATGAGAAAACGGAGACTAAGAAAAATTAAGTCACTTGTTGAAGGTCAGCATAGCTCAGAATGGACCCTCTATTTGTATATTCCCAAAGTAGTGACCCCCATCTCCCTGCCTCACTGAGTACTTCTCTGTCTTCTGGATGTTAGGGTGGCCTCTTGTTGTTAGCTGCCATCGTGGTGATCTCCAGCTCCTGGCAACCTCATGCACAACTGATTGAAATGCTGCCCAGTCCTCTGCCATCTCCTTGATTGGTTCAGATTAGACTGATTTAATCCATAGGGTTTTCATTGGCTGATTTTTTGGAAGTAGATTACCAGGCCTTTCTTCCTAGTCTGTATAGTCTGTAAGCTCTGCTGATCCAGCATCATGGCAACACACAAACCTGCACTGACAGAGGGGTGGTAGCTGTGCGTGCGGTGCGTTGGCTGGCAATCGAACCTGGGTCTCCTGTTTAAAAGGCAAGAATTCTGCCACTGAACCACCGTTGACCCCGAGCAGTGACTTGTTTCATCTTGTGATTTTTAGTTCAGATGGTTCCAGAAATTCCAAAAAAATCAGGGTCACTAAAGTTATAATTGTTAAATTATTTAACGTTTTTTAAAATAGAAGGTAGTGAGAATAATACATTATTATGCAACATTTTCATTAGATGAATGGAGCTGAAGTTGGTAATTAACCTTTGTAGTTGGAGAGTTTTTAAAGAAGAGTCAACAATCAAGAAAGAGAGAAGAATAATGTTCTGGGAGAATTTTAAAATACCTTGTATTACTTGGCACGTTGGCATTGATCTCGATGATTATACCTATCTTTGTAGAGTTCCTAAAAACCTAAAGTGTGTCAGCACTGGCTCCTTTATGCCTTCATTCATTTAAAAAATATTTGGGTGTCTGCTCTTGTAAGCACCAGGGATACCGTGATGAGCAATACAGAGCAAGTCCCTGCACTGAGTGTGACATTTTATTGTTTTGAATTACTTAAGTTAATTATAGACTCTTTATACTAGGGTGTAATCAACAGGGCTGACCCTGAGTTGGTAAACAGACAGTTGTCAAAGTGCTACGATTTGAGGGCTACCTGGTGTCACAGTGGTTAGAGTGCTTGGCTACGAACTGAAAGAGTGGCAGTTTCGAATCTACCAGCTGCTCCACGGGAGAAAGATGTGGCAGTAGGCTTCTTAAAGATTTATAGCCTTGGAAACCCGATGGGGCAGTTCTGCTCTGTCCTGTAGGGTCACTACGAGTTGGAATCAACTCGAAGGCAATAGGTTGTAGTTGTTAAAAGACTCATTGGCCCTAAAATATGCTACTCCTGGTCTTCAGACAGTTGGAGACTCTTAGGCTATTGGGTTACAGCACTATTACTAGTCTCCTCCTCATAAATACAAGTATGTTCTATCTTACCGTAGCCTCAGGAGAAAAAGAAAGTAATGGAACCTAAGACCAATATGTTTGTGTTACAAGAGAGTATAATTTTAACAGAGCTACAGTTGTTTGAATTCTCACTATGTGTCAGGTACTGTGACAAGCAAGTACATTAGTTTAATCTCAGTGAGATTGGTATTATGACACTCATTTTACAGATTAGGAAATGGAGGCACAGAGATGTCTCATTTGCCTAAGATCACAGCTAACACTTGGTGGCTCTGGAATTTGGATCAGTTCTGTCTGATGGCAAAGCCTTTATAGTGCCTACACGATAGCTCTTACAGCCACATAGTAGGTACTCACATGGAAAGAGTGAATGTCTGCATACAAATTTGTGATGTTCTACCAGCATGTGATGGCACACCATGTAGGTGGAAGACCTTGGTGAGGGAATGGTGGGTAAAGAAAGCATGTTGGGTGAGTGGTGGGAGTTTACTGAGGGGAGAGGGTGTTGCTTCCTGACTGCTTGACCCATAGGCTTGGTCCTCGCTATAATAGTCCTGGGGCTCCTGAGTGGCATTTATGCACAAGTGCTTGCTGTCCTGCTCGTGGATAAGAAGATAGGCAGACTTGTGGTGATCCTGGCTTTGTCACTTACTACTTTGGTTGAATTAGTTTCTCTGGGCTATTTTTCTCATCTCTAAAACGGAGGCAATAATATTACCTACCTGATGTGGTTCTTGTGAGGATTGAATTAAATGATAATACATGTAAAGTGTATATCACGCTACCTGGCACAGAGTGTGCATTATTATTATTGTTACGGTGTCGAATTTTTTTTGGGTCATGTTAGAGATTTGAGTGGAATCTTGAGGTTGACCAGTTTTAGGTAGTTCTTAAAGTTACATGTGCATCAGAATTACCTGGGGAGCTAGTAAAAACACACAGGTCAGGGCGGAGTGGGCAAGACCAGGGCAGTAGCATTTTAACAAGCCTCCCTGTTATTTTACATGCACAACAAAATTTGAGAACCATTAATTCAGACCTTTTCTTTCTCTTGTGCTTAGGGAGGGCTTCAACAATAACAGCAAAATTGTTTGGCTTAACTAGGCACTGTATGGTAGAAGGAAGTAAAATATCAGTTACCAGAATCTCTTCGCTGATTTTTCCTTTAAAGCTTATTTGGGATTTATAGCATTTATATTTAAAGGATAATGCAGTGTTGTATTTCTGACGTAAAATTAATTGTAATGACTGTTTCAGCTTGTTAACCAGTTTCATTTGGAGGTGACCTAGCTATATTTAATTTTTAACAATTTTGGTCATACACAATAATATATACAAATACATGGTTACACAGATCTTAAGACCTTTTTGAACTTCTTAATTGGATATCTTTAAGTAGTGTTTTGTTTTTGAATAACCAGGCTTGGTATTGTTAGTGGTATCAGGTAGGGTCCTGGCAGGAAAGAGATTTAATCTTTGATGACTCAAAAGAAGGAACTATTTACAGAGGTTAGGGAAAAACAAGGAGTGGCAAAGCACCCGGGGACTAGCAACAGGGAGAAGTCCAGAAGCCGTTAATTCTCTAGCAATTACCAGAGCCCAGAGAGCTGACATGGTGGAGGAGGGCCCTTGGGAGCTGTGGCCTTGAGGCGTGGTGGGAGAGAGGGGGAAGTTCCCTGACCTCCTTCCCTTTGCCTTCAGGTCTCTGGCTAGTGACTTTATTGCTAGAACCTAACTGGAAAGGGCTGGCTGGGGAGCCCAGGTGATGATCTCTGCAGGCTAGTCCTCCCAGGGCAGGAGCTGCTCAGAGGAGGGTTGGAGGTGGCGGAGCAAATAGAGAATAACTAGGACATTAATTAGAACAGTTGGGAATTTGCAGCATTTCCTTAGTGCATTTTAGCATTGTGATACACAAAATACCTGGGACTACTTGTCTTATACATGCTTTTCAGATATAGTTACCCATTTTGTCATTTAACTAAATAATTATTTTAGGGACTTTTAATGTTCTTTGTAATCCAATGAGAAACATAATATAGGTCTGGTAAAAAAAAAAAAAAAGCACATATATCAGCGTATTGTTATACCTTGATGAGAATTTCTGGAATTTTCTTCTTCAGATAGTTTTGTTCTAATGGAGTAAATGTCTTTTCACTTAAAAAGAAAAATCTTTTAATGACTAAATTAAAAAAATTTGGCCAGAAAAGTTAACTAGTTCTTTACCCTCTGGAATTTATACTTTCTATTCACCTGGACTTTCTGGATAGCAAAAAGAACAGAACACACAGTCTTATGTGATAAGAGTTAATAGAAGAAAGACTACCATATTAGGAGATACAGTGAAACCTGTGAGAACCAGAACTCGACGGGATTGCTCTGTTTTTCTGGATCTCAAAAGTTTTCCGCCTTTGACAAGTTGCAGCCTTACCACTTTTCTATCACTCGTTTTAGTAAGAAATATTTGAGTTTTTCTTCACACAGATTTCCACCTTACACAGGTTCGACTTTCACAGGTTTTACTGTAATTGTTCTTCCTCTCCAAACCCTTTTATTTATTAAAAAAATTTTTTAAATTTTACTTTAGATGGAGGTTTACAGAGTGCCATGGATTGAATTGTGTCCCCCAAAAATATGTGTATCAATTTGGCTAGGCCGTGATTCCCAGTACTGTGTGATTTCCACCATTTTGTCATCTGATGTGATTTTCCTCTGTGTTGTAAATTCTGTCACTATGATGTTAATGAGATGGATTGTCAACAGTTATGTTGATGAATCTGCAAGATTAGATTGTGCCTTAAGCCATTCTCTTTTGAGATACAAAAGAGAAAAAGGAGCAGAGAGACAGGGGGACTTCATACCACCAAGCAGAGTGTGTCCTTTGGACCTGGGGTCCCTGTGCCTGAGAAGCTCCTTGACCAGGGGAAGATTGATGATAAGGCCCTTCCTCCTTAGCTGACAGAGAGAGAAAGCCTTCCCCTGTAGCTGATGCCCTGAATTCGGACTTCTAGCCTACTAGACTATGAGAGAATATAAATTTCTCTTTGTTAAAGCCATCCACTTGTGGTATTTCTGTCATTGCAGCACTGGATGACTACAACACAGAGCAAACTAGTTTCTCATTAAATAATTAATATGCATATTGTTTTGCAACATTGGTTGCCAACCCCGACATGTCAACACTCTCCCCTTCTGGACCTTGGGTTCCCCATTAGCAGCTTTCCTGTCCCCTCCTGCCTTCTTGTCCTTGCTCCTGGGCTGGTGTGCCCTTTTAGTCTCGTTTTGTTTTATGGGCCTGTCTAATCTTTGGCTGAAAGGTGAACCTCAGGAGTGACTTCATTACTGAGCTGTAAGGGTGTCTGGGGGTCATACTCTCAGAGTTTCTCCAGTCTCTGTTAGACCTATAAGTCTGGTCTTTTTTTTTTTTTAGTTAAAATTATGTTCTACATTTTTCTGCAGCTCTGTCTGGGACCCTCTAATGTGATCCCTGTCAGAGCAGTCAATGGTGGTAGCCGGGCAACATCAAGTTGTGCTGAACTCAGTCTGGTGGAGGCTGTGGTAGTTGTGGTCCATTAGTCCTTTGGACTAATCTTTCCCTTGTGTCTTTGGTTTTGTTCACTCTCCCTTGCTCCAGACAGGGTAAGATCAGTGGATTATCTTAGATGGCCGCTCACAAGCTTTTAAGACCCAGATGCTACTCACCAAAGCAGAATGTAAAACGTTTTCTTTATAAACTATGTTATACCAGTTGAGCTAGATGTTCCCCGAGACCATAGTTCCCACAGCCCTCAGCCCAGTAATTCGACTCCCCAAACCCTTTTAAAGACAGATTAAATTTCTGTGAAAATCTGTTGGCATTTGCTGTTGTCACCAACTGTCTTTTGCTAATGCCTATTTTACCAAGTTAATTCTAGCTAAAGCTACCAATCCATGCTGTTTATTTTGAATAGATTGCTAAGGGTTAGTAAAGAAAATGGTTTCTCACCTTGAAGAGATGGTCAGAAGGACGCTAGCAGAAGAGCAGTATTCCCCCAAAGACAATTAGACTATGTCTTATCATTTCTCTTTCTTCCTCTGAGGGCCCCAGGGGAAGAAAAATACAAGATATTATTAGATTAAGCAGTAGCTATGCTGGGTCTTGTTTCCAGTTTCTAGAAAAGAAAGAGCCGTATTACCTAGGATGGAATATATTAATCAAATAAACATCTGGCTTTGAGAATTTAACATGTAAAGGATACCTCTGGATGTGTACATTATTATAATTGAGTCTTTTTTTTAGGGAGGGGAGACAAGTACATTCTCTCAGTAGCACTGTGCTTGGAAATCATACATTTAGACATTTTCTCTGTAAGTGGACCTTTTTTTTTTGAAGAGGAGATTTCAAACTTTTATAGACTCTTCTAAAAACATCTTGTTTATTTCTGTTTGACACTGATAGGGTAAGTATCCTGTAGGAGATAATTGAGGCTTTTGGTTTTTCCATGTTATGTTGTTCAGATTTCCCTGATTTCAGGATTGAGTTATTCCAGAGACAATTTTTCTCCTGTTCCTTGTTATTTTTTTTCTAAAATTAAATGAACCAGCTGTGTTGTGGTTTGTGGGCATGATTTGCTTCCGTTATTCTTTTGGTCTTAGTATTTGGGGAAGAACAAAGTATATGCATGCATATGTGTTTTGAAGAAGAATGTATTGGCTTCTCTGCTTTTCCTGTTCATCATTTTTGATCTTGTAGGTTAGGAAAGCAAGATGATTTATGTATCTATTATTCTTGTACTTGAGGTTTTAAATAAAACATTGCTTATATTGGTCACTGAGATGATGGATAAAACAGATAAGTTTAAAACTTGTCATGTATTCAAATAGTCATTTGGGAAGGTACATATTAGTATGAGAAAAATTTTCTACTAGATATTGGGGGTGGGACTGTGTGGAAATTGGATGAGTTTGACTATATGACCAGATATCACTAACGATGTTTTAGAAGCCAGAAAAACATATTTATTTCAGTGAGAAGTATGTATTTTATATGGATAAATTCTGCTGATAAGTTTGTTTCTGGGGAGCAGCAGCATAAGTTAAAAATTTATAAACCAATTGTTAAATTTGGTGATTTTAATGAGTGATTGGCGAAAATGGAGATAGCCAGACATCTGCTAACAGGCTGTTAGTGTGCCACAAGATGGACTGTTATTTATTAAAGGTGTACTTCTGGAACTGGCCCAGAATCCCATGGACTTTGGTCCTGTTTTCTGGGATCTTACAGTTTGACAGACAACACTGATGTAGATTAGAATTTTCAGAACATGCAGACAGCGAATAGGTCAGCATGATTGGACAGTCAGGGGTTTATTCCAGATGGGCTGGGGAGTGGCAGTATATAGTAACAATGCATTGACCAAGTGATGTAAAATAGCCCTAGAATACTGCAGTTCTGTCAACTCTAACAATTATTTTTTTTCTTTTTTTTAATAATTTTAAAAAATGTTGTTTTAGGTGAAAGTTTACCCAGCAAATTAGGTTCCTGTTTAACAATTTTTATACAGATTGTTCCATGACATTGGTTACATTTTTCACAATGTGTGAACATTCTCATTATTTCCATTCTGTTCTGTTTCCATTAATCCACCTTCCCTGCCTGTTCTTAGCTTTTCATTCATGTATACATTTCAAAGAGTGAACTCTTCATTGTCTGTATGTATTCTGTGGATACTTATTATTTTTTTAAATTTTATTGTGCTTTAGGTGGAAGTTTACAGCTCAAGGGAATTTCTCATTCAAAAATTTATACACATATTGTTTTGTGACATTTGTTGCAGTTGCCACCGTGTGGTAGCACACTCCCCTTTTCCACTGCAGGTTCCCTGTGTCCTTTCATCTGGTTTCTGTCCCTTCCCATCTTCTCCTCTTGTTTTTAGACAGGAGTTGCCCGTTTGGTCTCGTATATTTGATTGAACTAAGAAGCACATTCCTCACGTGTGTTATTGTTTGTTTTATAGGCCTGCCTCATCCTTGTCTGAAAAGTGGGCTTCAGGAGTGGTTTCAGTTCTGAGTTAGCAGGGTGTCCGGGGGCCATAGTCCTGAGGGTTCCTCTAGTCTCTGTCAGACCAGTAAGTCTGGTCTTTTTTCGTTAATTTGAATTTTGCTCTACATTTTTCTCCTGTTGTGTCTGAGACTCTCTGTTGTGCTCCCTGTCAGAGCGGTCAGTGGTGGTAGCCTGGCACCATCTAGTTCTTCTGGGCTCAGGCTGGTAGAAGCTCTGGTTCATGTGGTCCTTTAGTCCTTTGGGCTAATATTTTCCTTGTGTCTTTGGTTTTCTTCATTCTCCTTTGCTCTGGACGAGATGGGACCAATAGATGAATCTTAGATGGCTGCTTACAAGCTTTTAAGACTCCAGTAGCTACCCACCAAGGTGAGATGTAGAATATTTTCTTTATGAACTGTGTTATGCCAGTTGACTTAGATGTTCCCCAAGACTATGATCCTCAGCCACCTGCCCCAGCAACTCGGTCCCTCTAGGTGTTTGGATATGTCTAGGAAACTACTATGTCTTTGCTTTGGTCAAATTGTGTTGACTTCCCCTATATTGTGTGTTGATTTTCCATTCACCAAAGTTGACACTTGGCTACCGTGTAGTTAGTAATTTTCTTTCCTCCTCCCTCCCCACCCTAATAACCATCAAACAATGTTTTTTTGTATGTGTGTAAACCTTTTCTTGCATTCTTACAATAGTAGTCTCATACAATATTCGTCCTTTCATGACTAACTTATTTCACTCAGCATAATGTCCTCCAGGTTCATCCATGTTATGAGATGTTTCAAATTCATCATTGTTCTTTTTCGTTGCGTAGTATTCCATTGTGTGTATGTAACATAATTTGTTTGTTCGTTCATCTGTTGATGGACACTTAGGTTGTTTCCATCTTTTTGCTATTGTGAACAGTGCTGCAGAGAACATGGGTGTGCATATGTCTATTCGTGTGATGGCTCTTATTTCTCTAGGGTATATTCCTAGGAGTGGGATTGCTGGATCGCATGGTATTTCTATTTTTAGCTTTTTAAGGAATCCAAATCGTTTTCTGAAGTTGTTGTACCATTTTACATTCCCACCAGCAGTGCACAGGAGTTCCAGTCTCCTCGCAACCTTTCCAGCATTTGTTATTTTCAGGTTTTTTGGTTAGTGCCAGTATTGTCGGGGTGAGATAGTGTCTCATTGTAGTTTTGATTTGCATTTCTCTAATGGCTAATGATCGCGAGCATTTCCTTTTGTGTCTGTTAGCTGCCTGAATGTCTTCTTTGGTGAAGAACTCTAACAATTGTTGAGGACCAACTGTATGCCAAACACTGAGTGTTTTATAAAGCATTCTTTCATTTTAGTCCTCACATTGACTCAAGAGGCGGCTGTTCTTATTATCCCATTTTACAGCTGACAGTGCTGAGGTCTAAGGAACTTGCTAAGATAATTCCAAGCAGTGAGGGGTAGAGCTGGGAGATGCCTCCAGGTGGTCTGGCTCCAGAACCTTTGCCCTATATAGAATTCTGACTTACCTTTTTTCACTTTTAAAGACTCAGAGCTTTGAAAATTCCTCCAGCATTCATACTTTATGTCTTTCTGTATATAAACAAGGGCTGGTAAGTCATGACATTCATGCAGCTGTTGTGTACTTTTTAAGTCCAGGGCAGACAGCTTCTCTGCCATATCCGCTTTCCTGCTGAGGCCAGACTCTCCCTCAGATTCCTGCTCTACCCAGGGCTTGGTCTCTCGTGCCAATAACATCTCCGGGACACACCCAGTCCAAATGGTTCCTGCCTTCTAAACTCTTTAACAACTGCCTGTTTTAATTAGATACATGATATATTTGCTTTAAACAAGTATATTCCTGTAAAATTTTGTGTAAATCAAGTAAATAAAAAATTAAATTATAACTTTTTACTGTCCTAGGAGAACTTCCCATGTAAAGGAAATGTATAGTATCTTTTGTAGGGAGAAGAATCCTTTTGTAAAACACGTAATTATTTTCTAGATTATACTAATGAAATAGGGATTTTTTCGCACGTTAGCTCTGCATAAACATAGATCAGGTTAAATACACATTTGATATAAATATTCCAGAATGAAATTTGGTCTCACATTGTGCTTGGTATTGCCAATAAAAGAGGACTGGGTAATAGTTTTGTTTTGTTTGTTTTTTCAAATAAATGCCATTTGTTGGATTTGCACTAAAATGTACCCTTGTAGGTTTATCTGTGGTAAGAATAAACAAAACTCGTTGCTGTTGAGTTGATTCTGACTCATAGCGACCCTACGGGACAGAGTAGAACTGCCCCATAGGGTTTCCAAGGCTGTAATCATTACCAAAGCAGACTGCCACATCTTTTTCCCATGGAGCGGCTGGTGGATTTGAACTGCCGACCTTTCGGTTAGCAGCTGAACGCTTAAACGCTGTGCCACCAGGGCTTCTGTGGTAAGAATAATATCTTTTTAATAGATTGACATTCAATATGTATAACAGTAGTATTTTTTTACTATAAAATTCATTAGATAAGGGCTAGTATTTTAATGTTTAAATGCTAAAAATCAGTGTTTCACATGATTCTGAAATAATTTTTCTGAAAACAGGTAAATTTTAGAAAGATATTTTTATTAAAAAATTGCTAAAGTTGGAAAGCAAAAAAAAAAAGCTTGGAAAACATATTTTCATGTAGTCTGTAGTAAATTGTTTTGGGTATCTAATACCATGCTAATGAGGCCATGAACCCAGGTTCATTGTAATCCCTGTTCTGCCCCTAAACATTCAACAGAGACTGCTCTGTAACTTTCCAATTAATAGTTCCCCTGGCCTCGTTTAGATCATTATTCTTTCCAACTGCTTCAGCTACTGACCAGCTAATCCTCCTTTAAACTCTTTTCTTTATAGCCTTCTGTGGTCATGTGCTGCCTCGGGTCTCTGACTTTTCCTCTTTTCTTTTTACTGTTTTATTTTCCTCTGCCCCTGCCTTTATTGTTCATGTTCTCATAAAATTCCGTACTTGACACTTTGCTCTACTTACTCCATTGTTACTTTTGATAATTATGTCGGTCCATGGTTCCAGTTCTCATCTTTATGCAGATTTTCCCAAAATATCTCCCCATGTCTTCTTGACCAGCATTTCCAAACTGATGTTCTACGGATGTCTTAAAATTTCACATATTCCCATCAAAATCTGTCTCCCTCCAGAAACTTGCATCTTCTTTTCTTTTGCTTATTTCAGGAAATGGCATCATCATTACCCTAATTGTTCGTGGTCAGACTCCTCACGCCTCTCTCCCCTCTTCACGTGGTAGATTCTGTCAGTTGCCAGATCCTGTTCTGCCTCTGAAAGGTTGTCCTTCACCTTCTACCCACTCTGACCAAGTGCAGGCCTCGTTACTTTTCCCTCCAGACACAGCTCCCTGTTTTGTTCCTTTTCCTCAATATACGTTCTGCTCTGTACATTACTGTTAGGGTTATATTTCAAAGTCGAGATCTGATTGTAATAGTCTCTTGCTCAATAAGATGCGCCAGTAGCCTTTCATTAATCATTT
This sequence comes from Trichechus manatus latirostris, assembly GCF_000243295.1. Classification (NCBI taxonomy): domain Eukaryota; kingdom Metazoa; phylum Chordata; class Mammalia; order Sirenia; family Trichechidae; genus Trichechus; species Trichechus manatus. The sequence continues at coordinate 333,851 of NW_004444219.1, forward strand.
TAGAGTCCAAACTTTTATTGTGGGATTTGGAACCGTCTCTGACCTGATTGCTTGGTGTACTTTTCCACCTGCACTCCCATTGTACCTCTGCAGTCATGCTGTGCTCTCTCCCCATTGATGTATACCCCAAACATGTCCCCAGACATGTCTCCAAATACTCTCAGGTGCCTGTTCTCCTATCTCCCTACTGTTGCTTAAACAGACCCATTTTCCAGTATGTGCTTTCCTGTAGCCAGTCTTACCCATTCTTCAGGACCTGCTTGAATTAAATCTTTTGAAGTAGCTTTCCCAAATTTACTATCTGGAATTATACTTGTATTATAATGTGTATCACAGATATGTGGTATGTCTGTATGTATCTTCCTTTATTTGCCCCTACTCTCACTTGATAGTGAATGACTAGAGGGTGTGAACTGCCTACCAAAAGCTTTGTAAGGTTTTGTATAGGAGTGTCCGGAATCCTTTACACTCTTAAAATATTGAGGACTCCATAAAGATTTTGTTTACATGGGGTATATCTATCAATATTTACTGTATTAGAAATTTAAAACTTATTTCATCCATTTAAAAATAACAATAATAAATACATGTTGACAGAAATTACATATATTTTACAAAAAATAACTGTTTTCTAAAACAAACAAACAACAATTAGTGAGAAGAGTGACACTGTTTTACATTTTGTAAATCTCTTTAATGTCCGGCTTCATAGAAGACAGCTAGATTCTCATCTGCTTATGTGTACAATTTGTTGCAATATGTTGTTGTGGTGGAAGTACAATATATGAAGAAAATCTGGCTTCATACAGATACATAGTTGGGAAAGGGAGAAGTATTTATTTAGTTTTTTTCAGATAACTATGTATTTTACTCTTTGAATACTACACCCAAACTCAACAAGTGGTAGTTTCTTGAAGTTTAGTTCTAAGGTGGATTCTGAAAACCTATCAGTGAAAATTTTATACTTTGTTTACATTACAGTCAATCTGTTGGTCAGTTTTGTACTTTGAATGGATCTTTTTACCCATGCATGATTTTATAATATGCTGTATTGGGCATTTGGAACATATTGATTTATTGAGTTATGCACATTTTGTAAATTTATGTAATGTAAAAAAAAAAATTCTGATCTCATCAGAAATATCTTTAAGGATCAGGAAGCTATTTTGCTCATGGTGCAGATAACAAGTTCTCTCAAATTCTTCTTTTCACTCGAAAGCTCGAATTTTATCATTGCCAACACATACTATCAGTTTTGTTTTCTTTGAAGTGACAGACTTCACTAAAAAAAAAAAAAAAAGTCTGTCAAATCAAAGTTTGAATGACCATGGCTTCTCAAAAACAGCCATGGAAAAAATTGCAGTTCATAAAGTTCACAATTTAAACATTTGCACAGCCTTTCCTTGAGACAGCCGTCATACTTCGTTATGATGCAGAAGTGCTTTATGCTGACTTTCCATTTCTTCATACAGAATATTAAATAGATGTATACTTGAGGATTGAGGTGTATTAAAATGAATAATTTTTACCTCTTCATCAAAGCCATTCTTAAGTTAAACTAATCAATTGATGTTTAGTTGTTTCCTACTCATACCAACCTCATGTGTGTCAGAGTAGACGTGTGCTGTAAGTGTGATTTTCAAAAATTCAATGACTGATTTTTTTCGAAGTAGAACTTTAGGCCTTTCTTCCAAGGTGCTTCTAGGTGGACTCAAACCACCAACCTTTCAGTTAGCAGTCAAATGTGTTAACTGTTTGCACCACCCAGGGACTCCTAAGTGAAACTAGCATTCTTTTTACTATGGGTACATGATGGTGAAGAATACGATGACTACTGGTATAGTTTGGTGCCACTGCCTTGACTCTAGCTAAAGTAATAGAAGTTTTACTCATTGTTTCTTTTGTACCGTCAGTGCAAATGTAAGCAGTGGAAAAGACATATGTTTTAGTGTTATTATGAAAACAATTTTGACTTTGTTAACTCTCTGAAAGAGTCTCAGGGAGCTCTAGGGAGTCCATCAGCGACACTTGGAGAACTGCTGGTCTAGATAATTGTCCACTTGAGTTGTGAATGTGTTCAGATTTTGTGTAGACCAGACTTGTTGTTGTTAGGTGCCGTCAAGTCAGTTCCGACTCATAGTGACCCCATGTACAACAGAACAAAACACTGTCCGGTCCTGAACCATCGTCATAATCATACTTATGCTTGAGCCCATTGTTGTAGCCATTGTGTCAGTCCATCTTGTTGAGGGTCTCTTTTTTGTTGACTTTCTACCTTACCAAGCATGCAGTCCTTCTCCAGCGACTGGCCCCTCCTGATAACATGTCCAAAGTATGTGAGACAAAGTCTCGCCACCCTTGCTTCTAATGAGCATTCTGACTGTACTTCTTCCAAGACAGATTTGTTCATTCTTCTGGCAGTCCATGGTATATTCAATATTCTTCACTGGTACCATAATTCAAAGGCATCAATTCTTCTTTGGTCTTCCTTATTCATTGTCTAGCTTTCACATGCATATGAGGCTGTTAAAAATACCATGGCTTGGGTCAGGCGTACCTTAGTCCTTAAAGTGACATCTTTGCTTTTCAACACTTTAAAGAGGTCTTTTGCGGCAGATTTGCCAAATGCAGCGCATCCTTTGATTTCTTGACTGTTGCTTCCGTGGGCGTTGATTGTGGATCCAAGTAAAGTGAAATCTTTGACAACTTCAGTCTTCCCTCCGTTTATCATGATGTTGCTTATTGGTTCAGTTGTGAGGATTTTTGTTTTATTTAAGATGTACTCCATACTGAAGGCTGTAGTCTTTGATCTTCATCAGTAAGTGCTTCAAGTCCTCTTCACTTTCAGCAAGCAAGGTTGTGTCATCTGATATCAGAGATTATTAGTGAATCTTCTTCCAGTCCTGATGCCGCGTTCTTCATATAGTGCAGCCTTCGAATTATTTACTCAGCATACAGATCAAATAAGTATGGTGAAAGGATACAACCCTGACGCACACCTCTCTTAACTTTAAACCATGCAGTATCTCCTTGTTCTGTTCGAACAACTCTGCCTCTTGACCTATGTACAGGTTCCTCACGAGCACAGTTAAGTGTTCTGGAATTCCCGTACTTCACGATGGGACATGCAGAAACCTGGAATGTTTGAATTCTGCCTAATATCCTAGAGTTAATTTGATTCTACTTCCTTACTAAGTAGTTGAAGAAATTGAGGCTTGGAGAGGTTTAAAAATCTTGATGAAGGTCACAGTGAAATTGCATGGCAGAGCTGAAAGATAATTCATATAAGTCTTAGTTCAGAGTTCATTTTTTTTTCTGTCCATATTGTGCAGTTAAACTTAGAGATCATTTCAGACACAATTTATATAAAGCTATGACTAGAAAATAAGTATTTCTTTTGGTGCTATAATGTGAATACTGTCAAATAAAATTTCTTTGGGGAGCGATTTTTGAGTGTTGTGTCCTAGAAACTCTAGGTTCGGCTTTCATCTTTTTTTTCACCCATCTGACATGAAATTGCTTGCTGAATCAGATGGAAGATTAGATGAGAAATTGAGGTAATTTATCTAATGGATGATCACTGCTACAAAACCTCAAATAAAACTGTTTTTTTTTTTTAAAAAAAAAAAAACCCTGGTAAAAGTCAGTATCAATTTGATATTTAAGAGAGCATATGATTATATAAAAAAGTAAAAAATAATTGAGTATGTTTAGAGAGTATTTATTTTTAGAAATGTTGTGGAAAATTCTAAACATGTTCGGGAAAGGAGAGAAGAACATATGAACCCTTGTTTACCCTTCCCCATATTCAACAGTTACCAACTCATAGCTATTTCATTTTACCTTTTTCTTTATAATTATTCTTCCTTGCCATGGATTATTTTGAAGCACATCTCAGATGTCATATCATTTCATCATCCATAAATATTTTAGTTTGTAAGATAATGTCTTCAAACTTGTAATTAGGCGTATATAATGAAATCAGGACTTGTTATCTAAAATAAGTTTGAATTAATCTCTCAAAAGTCTTCTAGCGTAAACAACAAAAAACAGAAACAAACAAAAAAACCCTCCTTTTGATCCTGCCGTCCCACTTGTTCCATTGCCTTATTTCTCTTCCTTTTACTCTAAACTTCCCTTTGCTCTACTTTTGAAAGAGAAGGCTGTATTAGCTGTTCCTGTTTTTTCTCTGCTCACTCTTTTATTCACTGCAGTATAATTTCTGCCTCAACTACTGTGCTAAACTGATTCTGTTTCCAAATCCATTGGTTTATTTTCAGCTGTCATCAACCTCTTCTGAATTATTTTACGATGTTGGCAGCCACCTCTTGTTGAGACTTCTTTCTCTTTGGCTTCCATTGCAGAACTCTCTCAGTGTACTTTCTACCTTCCTGACTCCTTTATTGCCATTGTTCTCATTCTTCCTTTAAAATGTCAGCTTTCTGGCCTGGGTCACATGGGGTTGATATGAGTCGAAATAGACAGCACCTAACAGCGTAGTAGATACATTAATGTAATGGCCTAACTCTAGCATAAAACAAAGGAAGTAATTTATGTTTAATTATGTATTTCAGTATGTGGAGACTCCGAATGCAAGTAATCTGATGCTAACATGGATGCAGCAGCTGCTAATTAGAGTAATATATATGTGTATTATATTGGCGATTCAGATACCATGGGCAGCATTGCTTTGTAATGTGATTGTTTCAAAATTATGTACACCTTTTAGGAAGGTTTCAAATAAGACAATTTTCCCACAATTTATGTGGTATTGTATTTCTGGAAAACTCAGTGTGTATATTAAAACAGTGCAAAAATACTTTGAATATATTTATACATATGTTGGATTAGATTCTAGATTCTGGACATGCCTATTAAGTTGACTATTAATTTTTTGTCTTTTCTACATCATTAATGGTATCAGGATAATTGGAAATAGAAAGTAAGAGGCTCTTAGCCCCTTTCTCACAGGAGCTATGTCAGTTTGAAATGTTCTTCCAGACATTTGTTTTGGCAGCAATATTTTTATTGTTATCTTCCTCAATTCATTCTTTTTTTTATGTTAAATAATTTTATGTAATCATATTCATTTTATGAAAAAAGTGGATACAAAATCATGTCCATTGGATAATCACAACTAAAAAGTGCATGGTAGAAAATCTGGTAGGATTTTTAAAAAAAAATTTTTTATTGTACTTTAGGTGAAGGTTTACAGAACAAATAATTTCTCATTAAACAGTCAGTACACATATTGTTTTATGACATTGGTTAACAACCC